>NW_027514494.1:0-600000 GCF_048772815.1 Callospermophilus lateralis | reverse complement strand
GGACACAGAAACCAATCCACAAAACTACAACTATCTTATATTCGATAAAGGGGCTAAAAGCATGCAATTGAAGAAGGATAGCATCTTCAACAAATGGTGTTGGGAAAACTGGAAATCCATATGCAACAAAATGAAACTGAATCCCTTTCTCTTGCCATGCACAAAAGTTAACTCAAAGTGGATCAAGGAACTTGATATCAAATCAGAGACATGGCGTCTGATAGAAGAAAAAGTTGGCTATGATCTACATACTGTGGGGTTGGGCTCCAAATTCCTCAATAGGACACCCATAGCACAAGTGTTAATAACTAGAATCAACAAATGGGACTTACTCAAACTAAAAAGTTTTTTCTCAGCAAAAGAAAGAATAAGAGAGGTAAATAGGGATCCTACGTCCTGGGAACAAATCTTTACTCCTCACACTTCACACAGAGCCCTAATATCCAGAATATACAAAGAACTCAAAAAATTAGACAATAAGATAACAAATAACCCAATCAACAAATGGGCCAAGGGCCTGAATAGAAATTTCTCAGAGGAGGACATACAATCAATCAACAAGTATATGAAAAAATGCTCACCATCTCTAGCAGTCAGAGAAATGCAAATCAAAACCACCCTAAGATACCATCTCACTCCAGTAAGATTAGCAGCCATTAGGAAGTCAAACAACAACCAGTGCTGGCGAGGATGTTGGGAAAAGGGTACTCTTGTACATTGCTGGTGGGACTGCAAATTGGTGCGGCCAATTTGGAAAGCAGTATGGAGATTTCTTGGAAAGCTGGGAATAAAACCACCATTTGATCCAGCTATTCCCCTACTCGGTCTATTCCCTAAAGACCTAAAAAGAGCACACTATAGGGACACTGCTACATCCATGTTCATAGCAGCACAATTCACAATAGCAAGACTGTGGAAGCAAAACCTAGATGCCATTCAATAGACGAATGGATAAAAAATATGTGGCATTTTTACACAATGGAGTATTACTCTGCATTAAGAAATGACAAAATCATAGAATTTGGAGAGAAATGGATGGCATTAGAGCAGATTATGCTAAGTGAAGCTAGCCAATCCCTCAAAAACAAATGGCAAATGTCTTCTTTGATATAAGGAGAGTAACTAAGAACAGAGTAGGGACGAAGAGCATGAGAAGAAGATTAACATTAAACAGGGATGAGAGGTGGGTGGGAAAGGGAGAGAGAAGGGAAATTTCCTGTAAATGGAAGGAGACCCTCAGGGGTATACAAAATTACATACAAGAGGAAGTGAGGGGAAAGGAGGAAAAATATGAGGGGGGAGAAATGAATTACAGTAGAGGGGGTAGAGAGAGAAGAGGGGAGGGGATGGGGGAGTGGGGATAGTAGAGGATAGGAAAGGCAGCAGAATACAACAGACACCAGAATGGCAATATGTAAATGAATGGTTGTGCAACTGATGTGATTCTGCAATCTGTATATGGGGTAAAAACGGGAGTACATATCCCACTTGAATCAAGTGTGAAATATAATATATCAAGAACTATGTAATTTTTTGAACAACCTACAATAAAAATTAATTTAAAAAAGTGGATCCAAAGATCTTTAATTCACGTGATTAAAATTGTTCAATTTAAATTGGATAAACAGATAAAAATAAATGTTTTTAAATTTAAGCTTACAAGTTTTTATAGGTGTTCAAAAATCTAATAAAATATTAATATCTACAAAATGTCTAAAATGCCTTGATTCTAGGACTTTTCCTTCAACAAAAAAATGGTTTACACTCTTCAATACATTTGTCTAATATTTTAATAAATAAGTAAAGTAAATTTGATGTGGAATTTCTCATTCTTGAGTACATTTGTTAGATACCCGATTGATTTACTAAGGTCTGTATCAGATTGTAAAAATCAGTCATGTGTTAAAGAGACAAAAATTTCTGAAAACATAAGTTTACCCATAACATTGTGTTTATTAAGTTTTATTTTTTCTAGAGCAAGCAACCATAAAAATTAAACAACTGATTAAATAAGAACTGTTATTTTAGAGCACTCTACTGCCATTTCTTTAAAAGCTAAACTTGGTTAATCTAGAAATATCAATGTAATTTTGATGCTATTAATGTGCTCATATCTTCCAGGTATACAAGTCTGTAAGTTAGAAACATTTAAAGAGCATTATATCAAGCTGGTATTCTGAAGTTGTATGGTAAAAAAAAATGTACTGGGGATTTATTTACCTGTTACAAATAAGATATGTAAAGTTTTATGTTACTTTTTTCATTGGGGAACAATTTAAATGTATTTTTAAGTTAATCAGAGCCTAATATATGTAAAGGTTAAAATCTTTCAGCCTTTCTTTAATCCATGTTTTAAATGTGATGTCATATGATGTTAGATAATGTTCATGTGACCTCAAACAATTTATGTAAACTTTGTAAAATGATATTTAAAAAACAATGATCAGCTTTAGAACTAAAACACTTAATATTTATAAAGAGGCCTGCCTTACCTGAGATAAGGCTCTGTGTCCCATCTTACTACATGTGAGAATGACTACAAAAGGAGTAGGTCAGATTTTATTTCATTTAAAGTTATGTTCAAAAGTTCTTTTGTTTTTCTGTGAAGATTACTAGGATCTCAAACAGGGCATATAATGTATAACTCAGCCAAAAAATTCAGGGTAGCTATTACAGAAACTAAGTATTTTCACTCTTGTTAAAAAATTTTATTTTTAATTTGCTTATAAGTGATCTAAAGATTCCCTGTTAGTCTTTTACAGAAGTGTAGCTTTAATAACACAACATGGGTTAATTTAAGATAATAAGTCATCACCTACAAGACAGACAGAATAATACATATCCCAATTAATGAAAAGATAAATAATAATTAAGTTATAGATATTAAAGCCCAGTACTCTCAATATAAGGCTGTTAAAATTTATTTGCTGGATGTTTAAGATTAGGATTTAAAATTAAAGTTAAATGAATTGGCCAAGAAAACAAATATTAATATTTTAAGGTATACACTTTTTGTTAGCCTCCCAAAATAAGTAAGACTGGAGGTTACAAAGAAGGATTCTCAGACAGGAATGCCTGATAACTATAAAAAGAGACTATTAAGAGGAGCTGCCAGAGGCAGAAAATTTAGTTTAGGGCCTACAGATATTCCTAACCTACAGAGGTAGGCTTGGTGTTTGCTAGTACGATTATCCAGCCCTGAGTAACAGAATTAAAGGTTTCTCTATTAGACACAGAGGTCATACTAGAAAAAGGATTTTGCAAGATCAGATGACATTAAATTAATAAACTGTATCTTATGGGGAGGGACAACTGTAAAACAAAAAATTAAATATTAAGTTGACAGTCCTGATAACTGAGGATATTAAAGAATGGTGAGGGAACTTCTATACGGTGACATGTTCCAGCTGCTGCAACATTTATTCATTACTCATGGTTTTTGTTACTCTCATAGAAGAACCCATTCCCAGATGACTTTACAACCTGTTCTTCCCCAACCAGACTTCAAACCAAGCTGAAATCTAAAAGGCAACTCATGTCCCTCAACTAAATTCTAAAAGGCAACTCATGTCCCTCATGCCATGACCCTTACGTCACCCTCTCTCAGCGCAGAAGAATCCAAAATGCGTGAGGCCTCCCTTCTTACAACAATGGAGCCAAAAATAAATAGACTATCAATATACGTAATTAATTAAGTCAGGTAAAATCAGGGAGACCCGTTTTGGGTGAGTTCTAGAAATTTGGAGACTGTTACCTGAGGGATTTAAATTTCCTCAGTGCACTTCCCTTAATCTATCAAAGATTTGAAAGGAACACATAAGAAAAGGGGGGAATGATAGGCCCAACCTGATCTTTTATTAAAATTGGGAGCCATCTTGCCACAAAGCCATGATAAGATAATTTTGGCTTTACTATAAATTACTGCAAATTCTGAACCTGCTTGGAAAGCCTGCCCATGCCTTGAACTCACCCATGTCTGGCTCTCTGACCAGATAGCAGCACTCTGTGAAACATTAGCGACACATCATAATTATTGGCCTTCCCTGGACAGACAATGACCATCTCTGAGGGTCTAATGGTCCTCACAAATTCTGATGTTGGGGCCAGCAAAAAAAAAAAAAAAAAAAAAATATATATATATATATATATATATATATATATATATATATAAACTACCATTAGTGTGATGCTTGTCCGAGTTCTGTTATCTCTAACCCCCCTTTTGTGTAACTTTCTGGGCTTTAAAGCTGGGCTGTAGGTAAGTTGGGGTTGCTGTTAGCCTGGAGAGAGTTAGCCTGGCTGGTGAAAATAATAAGCTTAGTTTAATTTGATTTTAATTGGAGTCAGTGGTCTTTTCTTGCATCCTTGTCTAACAGGTAAACACTCCACAAACATGGAGCTCTCCTGGCCTAACGACTTTTTGAGAAACTGCCTCTGAGGTTGGGCACTTGAAATACATGTTGTTTTCAGGAGCTTTAGCTTCCTTTGTTGTGAGACCATCAAAGCTGGCTCTGCATCTATGTGACCTGAAGAAATTGGTTTCTTATTTTCCAATGAAAATGAGGCAAAGTGCTGAATTCTCTCTTTGTAGGTAAACTGTGGCCACTGAAGGCTAAGTGTCTCCCTGTGTGGACTGTGTACCCATTTAGTCATCCTCCACTATTCATGGTGTTTCTTGCTGCTGCACTGGGAGTTTGGTATTTGCTCTACGAAATACAAGAAGTTCAACTGGGACACAGTGCTGAAGGTAGTTCTGTCACGTGTGGTCGGTCAGAGTCTGCAAGAGAATGCACCAACCAGGATTCTATCCCACATAGCTTGCCCACTTGAAAATAGCAACCTGATTCGTAACATTGCCCTGAAACCTCTCCATATAACAAGATGCCTTTAAATATAAGGGTCTGCTGGCTGCACCATGTCAGTCACAAGCCATTTGGAAGTCAATGGTAGATCCAAATGGCCCCAACACAAATGTTTTATCCCACACCTGCACACCACAGTTCTGGGCCCAATACTCAGCAGGCTCCAACATACTGGCATTTCAGTTCTACACCATTTTCATGAAACCCAGTCAATCAAACCACTGTCTGGAACACTCCTGATCAGCAACAGGACATCCAAATGTTCTCCTCTGACACCTGGTTATGGGAATTTCAAAAATTTCTTGGTATTTATCTAGCATTTTTCACGGATGAAGTTGGAGGCACTGTAGGTTTCAATTCTTTCAAGAACCATTAAATGGTATGGAAGCTCATTTCAATGAAAGCTCTGGAGAATTCTCACAGTCAAGGCTTCCCAAAGAGTGGCCAAAAGATCACATGAACCCAGGCCCATTGAGGTCTAGAGTGTGAGGTCCATGTTTGTTTTGAATCTCATCTATGGCTGCCAAGTCTTTCATAATAAAATCATGTGATATCCTGGCTGAGATTCCCGATGCTCTGTGGAAAGCCACCCTGGGACTTGATCTCAGTTTCCAAGGGCGACTCTAATGCGTGGCCTCCTAAAATCCCAAGAGAACTCATGGCAATATTTCTCTGAGGTCAGTTTCAGAACTCAGTCTGTAAGGGGAATCACACCAGACTTCAAGCCCAGGTGGACCCAGTCATCTATTTCAACCACCACACAAATGACCACAATTAAAACCAAAACACTCCCACATGGCCCTCATCTTCTTCCATATAGACACTCATCATAACCTCTGGCTGGGGTTTTCCATGAGGGGCAAAGCTCACGACAGTGTCCAAAATAAGCTCCCTTACCCCTCATTTGCCTAAAATCAGGGTGGCCTGGACACCCTTCCTGTGAACCAGTAGTGATCAAATATGCCTGCCATTTGTACTGCCCAGCTTCTCCAATATGAGGCCTACTGACTGTTTGGTATAGATTTTTTATGTGAATTGGAGTCATGAGAAAACCCAAGCAATTACGGGCTAGCCTCTGCAGGGTTTTGAAGAACTCATTTGACCCAATGGATCCCTCTTTTCACTTGATGTAGGTCAGAAACCTTACAGAGGAAGGCGAGGGACTTCAACCACAATGACTGCCCTTTTGGCCATTTTGGTTTTGGAAGAACAAAAGGAATGTTTCTTTAGATCCATCAGGTGCTGAGAATCTAAGCCACAGCCTCACACAGGGCCAAGAGGCTGATTCAGACACATCCCTTTTGGAAGAAATTAAGCAAAGAGCCACAGGTGATGCCCATTCATTTCCATTTGAAAACTGTTTTCTTCAGGCTTCACAAAGGGTTGGCCTGAGGCAAAGACCTTCCTGACATTCAGGGCAACAGAACATTATGTAAGAAAAGGCCCAAAGCAGGGTTTCTCCACTGAGATTTTACTGGTCACACTGTTATCTGAGTTTTCTGAGATGCTCGCCATTCCCTTCAGCTATCCAGTACATGGCCATGTCACAGAGCTTGGAGGTGGTACATATCTTGGACTCAAAACCATGAGCCTGTTGTGGAGAGTGGCCAGAATTCAGGAAGAGTACAGGAACTTAGGAATATTGTAGGTGTTGCCCATCCATAAGGCAAGCCACAGTCCTTTCATAAATTGGGCAGGATGAATGCTGTTAAACTTTCTCCTGGAGAGGACAAATCCATTGATGCATTATCTTTTCTAATGTCTACAACCAGACATACAGTGGATTACACAGATATAGAAACACTTGCCTTGTCAAACAACTTACTAGAAACAGTCCACTCAATACCAAACAAATAGCCTTTCCTACCTATCACGCCTTTCCTACTGTATCAACATACACTAGTTATTCATCACCCCCTGCCCCGGTTATTTTGCTGCAGTGGGACTGCTGCAGATGGTGGCCCATACAGGGAGCCCTGGGACACTTGGGGGTAAGTGACGAATAAAAGCTGCCCATCCATAGATAGGATGGGAGCAAATCTGCTCATCCCTAGGCAGATAGGGGGAGAGGAAAAACGGTCATTTCAAAAAATGGAGAAGATTGATACAGTATGATTGTGTCTTGTTTTATCTCAGTGTATTGTATTGTCTTTGTGATGAAAATAAGGAAGGGGTGAGAAGTAAATTGATAATGGAAAGAGGCACCCCAGTGGAAACAAGTGCAATTAGGGCATGTGTTGATGGAAGCCCAGGAAGTCTAATCAGAAAGAAAAAGAAAGTTAAGAAGAAGAAGGATTATCAGGAAAAAAGTTTCAGCAAAAGGTTGTTACTGAATACTTTTCGTTTCCTGAGTGTGTGTGAATAGGCGCCTCGGCTGCCACATGCTCAAGCCAGTCACTGTGCAGCAAGGGCTTTTCAGCTGGCAATTCCCCGCCCCCAGCCTGGGGAGCGGGGCCCCGTGGCAGTTTGAGTCCTGGACACTCCCCAGGGCCATCTGTGGCTGCCCAGGATGCTACAGCCAGCCATAGATGCTACTGGCTCCCTGATGTTTGGTCATTTTCAATGCCAATAACTAAGCTACAATGGTTCTCCCACACCCGGAAGATAATAAATAATAAGCACTATTAAGGCTTTTTTCAAATGTAAAAAACCTTGAGATAATGTACTAAATTTTTCAGAAGGTTGTTTTCTTAGCACCTGGTGGAATACTATAGGATTTTCTTTAGCCAGTGGTAGGAGTTCCTGCCTTCATCCCAGTGCCGGTGAGGACAAGGGTGGAAGAATTTCCAGTGTTGCTGAAAACCGGAGGAGACTTCGGCTGAGAAACGGAGGAGAATTTGGATCAAGCTAGCTGCCTTCAGAACTTTCCTGGGCTGTGATTTAAGCTAGCTGCCTGCAGAATTTACATGGACTGTGATTTAAGCTAGCTGCCTGCAGAACTTACCAGGACTGTGATTTAAGCTAGCTGCCTGCAGATCATACCTGGACTGTGGTTTACCTGAACTGTGAGTTAATCTATTGAGACACTGCTTTACCTGGACTGAGACAACAAACTGTAATCTATAACAAATTTTAACTCGGTGTCTTTGCTAACAGTGTCATTGCTGGTATTATTTCTCCAAGTGCTTCATCAATTGGCTTGTATTGTGACATTTTGTATCCTCCCTTTCTGTTTGTAGCAGGTTATTTATGGTGTTTCTGTAAAAACCACTGTGGTCTTTATTTAAATTAAATAAAAGGGGGAAATGTTAGAGTCTGTAAACATGTCAAAATAACACCTGGCATTTTGCCAGGGGAATGTTATAGTGTGTAAACAAGTCTGGATGATGCCTGGCAAAATGCCAGAGGGAGTGGTTTGAGATGTAACAAAAGCGAGCCATTAAGTGTGGAGATTCCTGATTGGTTGACTGCAGTATCTAGTTTATGTTAATTAGATAACCTGGGTGGAATGTATAAATACCTCTATTGTCCTACAATAAATGGCTTCCACTCCTGCTATATCAACATACACATGTTATTCATAACCCCCACCCCCCGGTTATTTTGCTCCAACCGGACCGCAGCAGTATCTGCCAAGTCAGAAACCTCTCAAGTATGAACATGTGATACCAGGTAGGATTCTATATGTGCATATAAAAATACATGTGCTGAATAGGCTACACAAAAAGGGAGAGAGGAATTCACATATTTGTTAACTTTAAAAACACATGGAGAACTATTTTAATTAAAAATTGACTAGATTTATAACTCCTACCCTATATAATGCAAAAGGCAAGTCCAACTATACAACATGACTCCTCTGAACTGCTTGTATTTCTATTTTGATTGGGTTATTAATCTCCATCATATTAGGATTAGTAGTCAGAGTCTAGTAGGGTATGGGTTAGTGTCCAAAATAAGCTCCCTTGCCCCTCATTTGCCTAAAGTCATGGTGGCCTGGACACCCTGCATGTGAACCAGGAGTGATAAAATAGGACTGCAGTTAATACAGCTCTGCTTCTCCAATTTGAGGCCTACTGAGTGTCAGGTAACAATTCTTTATGTGATTTGGAGTCATGAGAAAACACAACCACTTCTTCAGGGCATTGAAGAATTCATTTGAACCAAAGGATTCCTATTCTCACTTGATGTAGGTCAGAAACCTAACAAAGGAACGCAAGAGACTTCATTCACCATAACAGATCTTTTTGCCATTTTGGTTATGGATGCACACATGGGATCTTTCTTTAGATCCATGAGGTGCTGAGAATCTAAGCCACAACCGCACACAGGGCCAAGAGGCTGATTCAGACACATCCCTTTACAAAGAAATTAAGCAAAGAGCCACAGGTGATGCCCTTTCATTTCCATTTGAAAACTGTTTTCTTCAGGCTTAACAAAGGGGTGGGCTGAGGGAAAGAACTTCCTGACATTCAGGGCAACAGAAATATAGGTAAGAGAATGGCCAAAGCAGGATTTCTCCACTGAGACTTTCCTGGTCACACTGATATCTGAGTTTTCTGTGATTCTCCCATTCCATTCAGCTGTCCAGTACATGGCCATGGCACAGAGCTTGGAGGTGGTATATATCTTGGACACAAAACCATGAGCCTATTCTGGAGAGTGGCCAGAATTCAGGAAGAAAACAGGAACTTAGGAAGATAGTAGGTGTTCCCCATCCATAAGACACACCGCAGTCCATCCATCAGTTGAGCAGGATGAATGCTGGGAAGCTTTCTACTAGACAGGATGCATCAATTGGTGCATTCTGTTTTTTAATGTCCAAAACCACGTACACAGTGGGATACACCGAACTAGAATCACTCACCTTGTCAAATGATTTACTAGAAACAGTCCATTCCAAAACAAACAAACCACCTTTCCTACCTATTTTCAGAACATGAGACAAAACCACAAACTCACACCCACACCCACAAAGGCATCTCCTTCCCACAAGTAAGTCTCTGACTCTCCAGTGTGTCCTCTGTCTGTTGAGCCAAACTATGTTCCCCGAAATGGCCAGTCCTGTCTCAGTTCTGGTTGCCTTGGCCAACTCTGTGAAGTTGTCAGGATCCAGTGGTGAGCCGCTACCTGCTTTCTCAGGAAAGACCCTCTTCATATCTGTCCTGGCATTTGGCCATTCTCTCAGCAGTAGGTACCAAGAAAGACTGACTCTGTCCTTGGTAAATCCAAACAACTGAGCCCAGTGGGAGTGGGACTGGGACTGGCTCTGGGTGTCTGGCATCTTGGATCCCAATTTCAGAGAGTTCCAATACCAAGGAAGTGAGGTAGGACACTTCCTTCAAGAACTGAATGAGTTCACTCCCTTGGCAACCACTTTGTCCTAACAGTTGGTTCCAAGGGTCCCATGAGATAGAGGCTGCCCCTACTTCCTGTGACACTTTCGCAAGTTAGAATGGTATATCAACCATAGGCACCCGGGAACATCTCTCAACAAAGGCCTGGTTTGGTCCACCTTCTCTACATTTAGAATAGAGAGACTGATTCAGACACGACCCTTCATCCTGACCAGGTGGTTTGCCATGCAAGGTGACTTTTGCTCTCTCAACTCCTTCATAGCTGCCTACATCTTCTCCAGGTATCATTTCTGCATGGACCTTTGAGGTTCTCAGCAGGTTTAAGATGACCTACATTCCTGTATTGTAAAAACAACTCTGTCCCTGCTCTTCTGTAAACTTAGATTGAGGGAAGAGTGTATGGTTAGGGTTAATAAAAGGTTCGATTTGGGTTAAGAATCATTCTGCAGGATGAATAATTGTATTGGGAACCTGTAATATTTACAAGAATGTAAAAGTGAAATATTAGAATGAAAACAGAAATCTAGGTAAGATTTGAAGCCCAGAAGGGTATTGGGCCCTTGATTGGGATACTTAGCTTTGAATTATGTTCTGCAGAGATGTCTCAGATAAATCGATGTACAATGGCATAGGACCTTGTACCTTGGATGATGGAATGTCGAAGAGAACTTCTAGTCAAAAAGGGATACTCGGTATTATTTGAAAGATAGTCAGTAGGTTTAGAAAGCAGAGAGAGTGTAGGATTTAAACCAAAAGTTCTTTAGCAATAGGGTTTCGGGTAGAGAGTGAATGAAAATGTGAGCACATGTGAAGAGTCAGTCACAATGATAAACTGTGGAAAATATGTAGGAAAGCAGATATTAATAGAGACATTAGTAAATCAGGCAAATGATAAAGTGATTGATAGGATTAGACATTTTCAACAGGCTTGAGGTAAAATATATAATCTTAGGAAGAAACAAATATGTAGTGACCAATAGGATTCACATTTGAGAGCGTTAGGCAACCTGGACATGGATGTTTTTAGTAATGCATACTCACTTTCCATTAAGGCTTTGGTAAAATCATAATTGTGAACTTTGCTTTTTGTGTCCAGAAAATTACTGTGATAAAATGTATATGTAGATCAGATGACATAAGTATTTATTCCACCGTTTCTGGGAGCAATATTTTGAAGATATATAAATTAGTACTGGCGTTACAAATGGGTGTACCCTGTGTCTAGGAATATAGAGATAATGCATGAATAGACAAAACTTTGATTAAACAATGTAACAAGTTCTAAATTTAAATAATGGATTGAATTGATATCTGAAAATATACAGGAAATCTTATATTGATATGCAATCATTCAATCCAACCAGGTATCCATCTTATTTTAATATTAGGCTTATGGATTATCATAAAGAGTGTGTGAATTTTGTTTCAAAGGTGATTATGGATTTCAGAAATAATGAGTTTGGAAAGAAGTCTCATGAAGAGACCAGACAAGAAACCTGGAGGAATACAAGAGTTTTGAATAAGGAAGTTATTGAAAGCGAAACAAATGCCTATAAATTTGTGAACTTGTTAATGAAATATATATCCTATGATGTGCATAAACTGAAGAAATAATAATGTACCAGTTTTGTTAAAAAATGAATGTCAAAATACACATCATGTCCCATAGGAATCTACAAGCATTGATGTTAAACTGGGACAGTTACTGTAGAAATATTTGGATTTGTATGCACCATTCACTGAAGTTTGTTTTTAGTACTAGGAAACAAATATGTATTTCAGGTGGATGAATATTTTTGAAAATAATCTTGTGAAAAGTTGATTATAAATCCACATACATGTACATGAATGAATTTAGGGAGTATATAATAAGACACATATGTTTCATATTTTCAAAAATCTGGAGAGTGTATATCTATCTATCTATCTATCTATCTATACACACACACACACACACACACTCAAACAGACATTAAAATGTAGCAATATATATATATATATATATATCATGAAATATATATAATCCACAGAGCCAAAAATATTAATTTTACTAAACGTGGATTTATGTATAATGTTGTTCAACTAGGAAGTCACCCATAGTTTGAATTTTCACTTCCAACAGCATTCAGAGGAGTGATCTCTTCTGACAATTTGTATCTGCTAAGTCAGCAACCTCTCAAGAATGTACATGTGATACCAGGTAGGATTCTAAATGTGCATATAAAAATACATGTTCTGAATAGGCTACAGAGAAAGGGAGAGAGGAATTCACATGGTTGTGAACTTTAAAAACACATGGAGAACTGTTTCAATTAAAAATTGACTAAATTTATTACTCCTACCCTATATAATGCAAAAGGCAAGTACAACTATACAACATGAATCCTCAAAACTTCTTGTATTTCTATTCTGTTGGGGTTATTATTCTCCATCATGTTAGGATTACTAGTCAGAGTCTAGTAGGGTATGGGTTAGTGTCCAAAATAAGCTCCCTTGCCGCTCATTTGCCTAAAGTCATGGTGGCCTGGACACCCTGCATGTGAACCAGGAGTGATAAAATAAGACCGCAGTTAATACTGATCTGCTTCTCCAATTTGAGGCCTACTGACTGTCAGGTATAGATTCTTTATGTGAATTGGAGTCATAAGAAAACCCAAGCACTTCTTCAGGGCTTTCAAAAATTTATTTGAACCAAAGGATCCCTATTCTCACTTGATGTAGTTCAGGAACCTAACAAAGAAAGGCAAGAGACTTCATCCATCATAACTGATCTTTTTGAAATTTTGGTTTTGGATGCACACATCGGATCTTTCTTTAGATCCATCAGGGGCTGAGAATCTAAGCCACAACTGCACACAGGGCCAAAGGGTGATTCAGACACATCCCTTTGCAAAGAAATTAAGCAAAGAGCCACAGGTGATGCCCATTCATTTTCATTTGAAAACTCTTTTTTTCAGGCTTCACATGAGGGTGGCCTGAGGCAAAGAACTTCCTGACATTCAGGGAAACAGATACATAGTAAGAGAATGGCCCATAGCAGGGTTTCTCCACTGAGACTTTCCTGGTCACACTGATATCTGAGTTTTCTGATATTCTCCCATTCCCTTCAGCTGTCCAGTACATGGCCATTTAACAGAGCTTGAGGTGGTACATATCTTAAACACAAAACTATGTGCCTATTCGGGAGAGTGGCCAGAATTCAGGAAGAAAACAGGAACTTAGGCAGATAGTAGGTGTTGCCCATCCATGAGGCAAGCCGCAGTCCATTCATCAATTGGGCAGGATGAATGCTGTGAAGCTTTCTACTAGACAGAACACATCAACTGATGCATTCTCTTTTCTAATGTCGACAACCATGGACACAGTGGGATACACAGACATAGAAAGACTCGCCTTGTCAAACGACTTACTAGAAACAGTTCACTACAATCCAATCAAACCGCCTTTCTTTCGTATTCTCAGAACATGAGACAAAACCACAAACCCACACCCACACCCGCAAAGGCACCTCCTTCCCCCAAGTAGGTCTGTCATATCCGGAGTGTCCTCTGACTGGTGGGCCATACTATGTTCTCCCAAAATGGCCTGTCCTGTCTCAGATCTGCTCTACTTTGCCAACTCTGTGAAGTAGTCAGGAGCCAGCGGTGATCCACTACCTGCTTTATCAGGATAGGACCCTCTTCAGAGGTTTCCTGGCATTTGGCCATCCTCAAATCAGTAGGTACCAAGAAATATTGACTCTGTCCTTCGTAAATCCAAACAAGTTAGACCACTGGGACTTGGACGGGTTATGGCTCTGGGTGCCTGGCTTCCTGGATCCCAAGTTCAGAGACTTCCATCACCAAGGAAGTGAGGTGAAGTCACTTCCTTGAGGAACTGAATGAGGTCACTGCCTTGGAAACCACGTTGTCCTAACATTTGCCTCCAAGGTTCCCATGAGATGGAGGATGCCCCTACATCCTGTGACACTTTCACAAGTTCGAATCGTATATCAAACATAGGGACCAGGGAACAGCTCTCCACACAGGCATGGTTTGGTCTATCTTCTCTGTATTAAGAAGAATGAGGCTGATTCAGACACATTCCTTAATTCTACCAGGTTGTTTGCCATTGAGATGACTTTTGCTCTCTCAGGTCCTTCATCGCTGCCTACATCTTCTCCAGGGATCATTTCTGCATGTACCTTTGAGGTTCTCAGCAGGTGGAAGATCCCATGCATTCCTGTATTGTAAGACCAACACTGTCACTGCTCTTCTGTAAAGTTAGATTGAGGGAACAGTGTATGGTTACGGTTAATAACATTTTCATTTTCGGTTAGGAACCATTCTGCTGGATGAATAATGTTATTGGAACCTGTGATATTTATTAGAATACAGACGTGAAATATATGTACATAAACAGAAATCTAAGTAAGATTTGAAGCCCAGAAATCATTGGGCCCTTGATTGGGATACCTATCGTTGAATTACATTCTGCAAAAATGTCTCAGAGAAATCGATATACAATGGCATAAGACCTTGTAACTGGATGATTGAATGTAGAAGAGAACCTCCAGTCAAAAAGTGATAGTCGGTAGGATTAGGAAGATAGTAGGTAGGTTTTAAGAAGAAGAGTGAATATAGGATTTGGACCAAAAGTTCTTTAGCAATAGGATTTCGATTAGAGTGTGAATGTAAGTTTCAGAACATGTGAAGATTTAGTCACAATGATGAACTGTGGAAAAGCAGATACCAATAGAGACATTACAAAAACAGGCAAAGTATAAAGTGAGTGAGAGGATTAGACATTTTCAACAGGGTTGAGTTTGAATATATAATCTTTGGAAGAAACTAATTTGTAGTTACCAATAGGATTTTCATTTGAGAGCATTAGGCAACCTGGACATGGATGTTTTTAGTAATCCATGTTCACTTTTCATTTAGCTTTGATACAATCATAAGTGTGACCTTTGCTTTTTGTGTCCAGAATATTTCAGTGATAAAATGCATATGTAGATCAGATGACATGGGTATTTCTTCCAACATTTCTGGGAGCAATATTTTGAAGACGTATAAATTAGTGTTGGGGGTACAAAGAGGTGTACCCTGTGTCTATGAATATAGAGATAATGCATGAAAATACCACATTGTGAATAAATAATATAACTGGTTCCACTTTAAATAATGGATTGAATTGATATCTGAAACTAAGTAAGAAATCTTATATTGATATACAATCATTCATTCCAACCAGTTGTACATCTAATGGTAATATTAGGGTTATTGTTTATTATGAGGGGTGTGTGAGTTTTGCTTCAAATGTGATAATGGAAATCGAAAATAATGTGTTTGGAAAGAAGTTTCAAGAAAAGACCAGTCAGAAACGGAGGAATACATGTTTTCTGAAGGAGGAAGTGATTGAAAGTGAAATAAATGCCTATAAATTTGTGAACGTGTGGATGAAATATATATCCTATAATGTGCATAAACTCAAGAAATAGAAATGTACCAGTGTTGAATAAAAATAAACTTCAAAGTACATATCATGTCCCATAGGAATCTACTTGCATTGATGTTAAACTGGGTCAGTTACTGTAGAAATATTAGGATTTTTTTTTTTTTGGTGTTATACTACAATTTATTTTAGCACTAGAATGCCACAGAATGTAGAGGAAAGAGCAATGGATTTTTAGTTATAGCACTAATAATCCAACATTTAATGACTTTTTTGGGGAGTCTAGAAATTACATAAGGCTATGTAACATATATTTTATTATTTAACATTCATAAATGCTTGGGATTTTAGTAATATTTCTAGTTTTTTATTTTTTATTTTTTAAGTTGTTGATGGATCTTCATTTTCTTTATTTGTATGTGGTGCTGAGAATAGAACCCAGTTCCTCACACATACTAGGCAAACATGTTAACACTGAATCACAAACCCAGCCGCTCCACTTTTGTCTTAACATCGAACACGCCTCTCCCTCTTCTTTACTCACTTTCTTCCTCATTTTTCCCCTTCTCTCTCTTCCTTTTTCGTTTTTCCTCCATATCTATTTTTCTCTCATGGCATTACAAACAGTTGTATGCTATGAAATTTAAATTTGAGACTGTTTTTTATAGTCACTATTTTTTTTAAAAAAATTAATAATTATAATCACCTGATAGATATATTACAATACATTTATTATACATATGTGTCTATATTCATGCATATGCATTACATATATTATGTATATATATATATATATATATATATATATATATATATATATACATATATATTTAAAAGTACTTTGATTAGCCTGTTAGAAATAATATACACCAAGACTTTCTTAATTCTGAAGTCTTCCAGAATTAACATCTTACAATGAAAATCAAATAAACATATTTAAGAAAAAAGGTATCATTCTTTATTATCAATATTGATAATTTAATGTTTTTATCACGTTACGCTGTAATATGGCATATTATATCTTATGAATTAGAGAAATTTTTTTGAACAACCTATTATTTAAGGACCATATGCACTGACATTTTAAATGGCTTTCTTATGATTTCAATTTCTATCAATTATGTATTAATTGCCAAATACTTATTTTAGTACTTTTCATATTCATAATTGATATAAAGTGAATTGTTTAATTTTTCTGGTAATTAGTTACTTATTACAGTAGGGACATTATTAATAGTTCTAAATTTTTATAAGTAAATGGTACAAAGATATTTTCATGCAAAATTAAGAATAATTGCATGCTCTAAATGTTTGATTGTTGATACATATAATACAGAGCTTTTGATGAGTCTCTTCCCAGTAAAACATAAAATGCAAAGATATCGTTGGGTATGTATGTCCAAATAAAGATAATGAAAAATACACATTATCAGCTAGAAACTATTAAATAAAAGATGAAAAGAACAATCCAACACATTGTACCAACTTATCAGATGAGGCAGTATTCTGAAAGAATAGCCTAAGACTAGACCTGGTCCATGACAAAATATTTACCAAAAATTGAAATATGAAAAATATAGGAAATGCTATGAATTTTTCATGAAGGTAGGTGGATTATCCTTTAATCTCAATTAAGTGTATTTTCAAAAGCCAGTTTTCTGGTAAAATAAATTTGTGATAGATACAACTACACAAAACAAAGTTTCTGCTTAGCAAAATGAATGCATCTCAACACTTTTTTAGCTGATTTCTTGCCACTCAATTTTAAACCTTTATTTATTTATTTATTTTTATTGATTCTTCAAAACATTACAAAACTCATGATATAATATCTTTCATAAATTTGACTCAATTGGGTTATGAACTCCCATTTTTCCCCAAATACGAATTGTAGAAGCACATTGGTTACACATTCACATTTGTACATAATGGCATAATAGTGATGTTGTATTCTGCTACCTTTTCTATCCCCTACTATCCCCCCTCCCCTCCCCTCCCATCTTTCCTCTCTACCTCATCTGCTGTTGTTCAATTCTCTCCATTGTTTTCCCCCCATTTCCCCTCACAAGCTCTTATATGTAATTTTGTGTAACATTGAGGGTCTCCTACCATTTCCATATGCTTTCCCTTCTCTACCCCTTTCTATCCCCCCACTCGTCTTTGTTTAATGTTAATCTTTTTCTCATGCTCTTCCTCCCTGTTCTGTTCTTAGGTGCTCTCTTTATATCAAAGAAGACATTTGGCATTTTTTTAAGGATTGGTTAGCTTACCTTAGCATAATCTGCTCTAATGCCATCCATTTCCTTGCAAAGTCTATGATTTTGCCATTTTTTAGTGCTGAGTAATACTCCATTGTGTATAGATGCCACAGTTTTTTAACCATTCATCTATTGAAGGACATCTAGGTTGGTTCCACAGTCTAGCTATTGTGAATTGTGGCGCTATGATCATTGATGTGGCAGTATCCCTATAGTACGCTCTGTTAAGACCCTCTAGTCCGAGAAGGGTGATAGCTGGATCAAATGGTGCATTCATTCCCAGCTTTCCAAGAAATCTCCATACTGCTTTACAAATTGGCCTTATCAATTTTCAGTACCACCAGTAGTGTACAAGTGTACCCTTTTCTCCACATCCTCGCCAACACTTATTGTTGTTTGACTTCATAATGGCTGCTAATCTTACTGGAGTGAGATGGTATCTTAGGGTGGTTTTTATTTGCATTTCTCTGACTGATACAGAGGGTGAGCATTTTTTTATGTACTTGTTGATTGATTGTATGTCCTCCTCTCTGAAGTGTCTGTTCAGGTCCTTGGCCCATTTGTTGATTGGGTTATTTGTTATCTTATTGTTTAATTTTTTGAGTTCTTTGTATATTCTGGATATTAGAGCTCTATCTGAAGTGTGAGGGGTAAAAAATTGTTCCCAGGATGTAGACTCTCTATTTACCTCTCTTATTGTTTCTCTTGCAGAGAAAAAACTTTTTAGTTTAAGTAAGTCCCATTTGTTTATTGTTGTTATTAACTCTTGGGCTATGGGTGTCCTATTAATGAATTTGGAGCCCGACCCCACAGTATGTAGATCATAGCCATCTTTTTCTTCTATCACATGCAGTGTCTCTGATTTCATCACTAGCTCCTTGATCCATTTTGAGTTAACTTTTGTGCATGGCGAGAGAAAGGGATTCAGTTTCATTTTGGTGCATATGGATTTCCAATTTTCCCAGCACCATTTGTTGAAGATGCTATCCATCTCCCAATATGCTTTTAGCCTCTTTATCATATATAAGAATGTTGTAATTTTGTGGATTGATTTCTGTGTCCTCTATTCTCTACCACTGATCCACCTGCCTGTTTTGGTACCAGTACCACGCTGCTTTTATAACTATTGCTTTGTAGTACAGTTTGAACTCTGGTATCGCTATACCTCCAGATTCAAATTCCTGCTTAGAATTGCTTTTGCTATTCTGGGTCTTTTGTTTTTCCATATGAATTTCATGATTGCTTTATCATTTCTACAAGAAATGCCGTTGGGATTTTGATTGGCATCCATTTTAACCTGTAGAGAACTTTGGGTAATATCACCATTTTGATGATGTTAGTTCTGCCTATCCATGAACAGGGTACATTTTTCCATCTTCTAAGATCTTCTTCTATCTCTCTCTTTAGGATTCTGTAGTTTTCATTATATAAATCTTTCACCTCTTTTGTTAGGTTGATTTCCAAGTATCTTATTTTCTTTGAGGATATTGTGAATGGAGTGGTTTTCCTCCATTCCATATCAGAAGTTTTGCTCCTGATATACATAAATGCCTTTGATTTATGCGTGTTGATTTTATATCCTGCCACTTTGCTTAATTCATTTATTATCTCTAGCAGTTTCTTTGTAGACCCTTTTGGGTCTGTTATATATATTATCATGTCATCCACAAATAGTGATAATTTAAGTTCTTGTTTTCCTATTTTTATGCCTTTAATTTCTATTGTCTAATTGCTCTGGCTAGAATTTCAAGAACTAAATTGAATAGAAGTGGTGATAGAGGGCATGCCTGTCTTGTTCCAGATTTTAGAGGCAATCCCTTCAGTTTTTCTCCATTTAGGATGATGCTAGCCTGAGGTTTAGCATATATAGCTTTTACAATGTTGAGGTAAGTTCCTGTTATCCCTAGTTTTTCTAGTGTTTTGGACATAAAGGGATGCTGTACTTTGTCAAATGTTTTTTTCTGCATCTATCGAGATGATGATATGGTTCTTGTCTTTAAGTCTATTGATGTGGTGAATAGTATTTATTGATTTCCGTATATTGAACCAGCCTTGCATCCCAGGGGTGAATCCTACTTGATCATGGTGCACAATTTTTTTTGATATGCTTTTGTATTCGATTCATCGGGATTTTATTGAGAATTTTTGTATCCAAGTTCATTAGAGATATTGGTCTGTAGTTTTGTTTCTTTGAAGTGTCTTAGTCTGATTTCAAGATCAGGGTGATTTTGGCCTCATAGAATGAATTTGAAAGAGCTCCTTCTTTTTCTATTTCTTGAAAGAGCTTGAAAAGAATCAGTATTAATTCTTCTTTGAAGGTTTTGTAGAACTCCGCTGTTTACCCATCCGGTCCAGGGCTTTTTTTCGTTGGTTATCTTTTGATGGCTTCTTCTATTTCTTCCTTTGTCATTGGTCTGTTTAAATTGTGTGTGTCTTCCTGACTCAATCTGGGCAGATCGTATGACTTAAGAAATTTATTGATATCTTCACTATCTTCTATTTTATTGGAATATAGGGTTTCAAAATACTTTCTAATTATCTTCTATATTTCTGTAGTGTCTGTTGTGGTATTGCATTTTTCACCCCCTATGTTAATAATTTGAGTTCTCTCTCTTCTTCTCTTCGTTATCATGGCTAAGGGACTGTCAATCTTATTTATTTTTTCAAAGAACCAACTTTTAGTTTATCAATTTTTTCAATGATTTTTTGTTTCAATTTCGTTGATTTCTGCTCTTATTTTAATGTCGTCTACTACATTTGCTGTTGTTTTGCTCTTCCTTTTCTAGGTTTTTGAGGTGTAGTGTGAGTTCATTTATTTGTTGTTGTTTTTTTTCTTTTTTTGAGGAAAGAACTCCAAGAAATGAATTTTCCTCTTAAAACTGCTTTCATTGTGTCCCATAGATTACAGTAGGTTGTGTCTGTATGGTCCTTTGTCTCTAAGAATTTTTTTGTCTCCTCCTTAATGTCTTCTGTAACCCATTGATCATTCAGTAGAATATTGTTCATTTTCCATGTGCTGTAGGATTTTTCCTTCCTTCTTTTATCATTGATTTCCAGTTTCATTTCATTATGATCTGATATGGTGCATGGTATTATCTCCACGCCTTTATATTTACTAAGAGTTGCCCTATGACCTAATATATGGTCTATCTTTGAGTAGGATCCATCTGCTGCTGATAAGAAGGTGTATCCACTTGATGATGGTTGATATATTCTATATATGTCGGTTAAGTCTAGGTTATTGATTGTGCTGTTGAGTTCTATAGTTTCTTTATTCAGTTTTTGTCTAGAGGATGTGTCTAATGGTGAGAGCGGTCTGTTGACGTCACCTATAATTATTATGTTGTAGTCTATTTGACTCTTGAACTTGAGAAGAGTTTGTTTTATGAGTGTGGCAGCTCATTTGTTTGCTGAATACAAATTGGTAATTGTTATGTTATGTTGGTGGATGGTTCCTTTTAACGTTATATAGTGTCCTTCTTTATCCCTTTTGATTAACGTAGGTTTGAAGTTGATTGTATTTGATATGAGTTTGGCCACTCCTGCTTGCTTCCGTGTGCCCTGTGAGTGGTATGATTTTTCCCAACCTTTTACTTTCAGCCTGTGTATGTCTTTACCTATCATATGAGTCTCCTGAAAGCAGCATATTGTTGGATTTGTTTTTTTGATCCAGGTTACTACCCTATGTCTCTTGAATGGTGAGTTTACTCCATTAACATTTAAGGTTACAATTGAAATATGATTTGTACATCCATTCATGTTAATTTATTTATTTATTTTAGTTTGGCTAGTTTTTACTTTTTGGTTATTTTCCTCCCCCTTTACTGAGATACCTCCCACTGTTAGTTTGGGGCACTATTTTTCAATTCTTCTTCTTGTAGTATTTTGCCCAAAATCCTTTGCAGTGCTGGTGTTATGGGTGTGAATTCTTTTAGTTTTTATTCATTGTGAAAGATTTTAATTTTATTGTCAAATCTGAAGCTTAATTTTGCTGGATACAGTATTCTTTGTTGGAATTCATTATTTTTCAGTGTTTGAAATACATTGTTCCAGGATCTTCTCACTTTCAAAGTTTGTGATGAAAAATCAGTCGTTAATCTAATTGGTTTACCCCTGAATGTAATCCGCCTCCTTTCTCTCGTAGCTTTTAATATTCTCTCCTTGTTCTGTATTTTGGCTATCTTCATAATTATATGTCTTGGAGTTGGTCTATTATGGTTTTGAATGTTTGGGGTCCTGTAGGCTTCAAGGATTTGGCAATCCATTCCATCTTTCATCTCTGGGAAGTTTTCTAGAATTATTTCATTTAATATGTTGTCCATTCTTTCGGTTTGAATCTCTATGGCTTCTTCTATCCCGATGACTGTGAAATTTGTTTTTTTTATGACATCCCATATCTTTTGAATAGACTGCTCTTGGGACTTAAGCATCTTTTCTGTGTTGACTATATTCTTTTCAAGTTGATAAACGTTGTCGTCATTATCTGATGTTCTGACTTCTATTTGATCTAGTCTATTTGTAATATTCTCGTTTGAGTTTTAATTAATAGTTTCCTGCATTTCTAGGATTACTGTTTGATTTTTTTTAAGATCTCTATCTCCTGGTAAAGCTTGTTCTTTGCCATTTGAATTTGTTTAATTCATTTTCAAAATATACTTTTATTGCTAGGACTTGCTGATTCATGTATTCTCTAATATCCCTTTCCATCTGAGTTAGGTAAGCCTTGAGTTTTTTTCCCTATCCCTGTTTCTGATGATTCTAGGTCCTCCTGTAGAATTAAGTTGTCCTGCATTGTTTGTACACATTTTTTTCCTTTGTTTTTTCATGATGTTCACGTTGTTTTCCATCTCTATTTGATTGCTGTTTTTCTGCTCTATTCTATAGATTTGTTTTGGTTTAATATATCTGTTGTCTCTCCTTTGTGTTGGTAGACTATGCCTGCTAAAGTGAATTCTGCTTGGAAGGAATTGCGATGGCCGAGCTCCAGTGATGTCACCTGTCTGCTATGGCGGGCCCCAGGCTCCTTGCCAGGGTGTTCAAATGGGAGTGGGCTGGGACTGATCTGTCTCTGTTTGTTTTCAACTCCCGGTCGCCGGCGGGCGGGCGGTCTCCAGCTGTCCAGTCACACAGTCAGCGGGTGGGCTGTCACTGGTGGGCGGGAGATCTCTAGCCACCCAGTTGCACGTGCAGCCAGCGGGCGATTGGTCGCTGGTAGGCAGGCGGGCACCAGCCACCCAGTCGCACCAGCAGCGGGCTGTTTGTGACCAGTGGGCGGGCGTTCTCCAGCCGCCCAGTCACGCGGGCCTGGCCTCTAGTCCCCTGTTATCTCCTGCTAGTCCTGGTTTCTCGTGCTAGACCAGATTTCCCCTGAGTGATGCCTCTCGGCAGCTCATACTGTCCTCTGGGCCTGCCGTTTCTTGGGTGTGGATGCTGTCTATGGGGAACCCCGGCACTCTATTGTTTTGATTTTTTCCTCTTGCCCCTCTCCCAGCTCTGGCTAGACAGGTTTCGTTTTCGCCGCTGATGGGAGGGGAAGTTGAAGGTCAGGTGCCTGTAGTTTTCCCGACGTCTTTATGCAGGCTCTCTCTGATAATCTCTCCAATGGAAAGCCTAAGAAAGATTTTATGTGAATTCCCTGCTGTATGGGAGATGAGCTGAGTAACACAAACCTGTTTTATTGTTGCAATCTGTTGGAGAGTGGCGGTGGTTACTTCTGCTCTCCAAGATGGTGACCGTTGGTTTCCTTGGTGGAGTTTTTATTGTGGGTGGATAGAACTGTAGCACTTTCTTCCCCGTTTGAAATCCCAAACTCAGCCCGGGGCTCAGTTGGAGGTCAGCCAGCAGGATTCCACAGAATCTGCAGCAACGTTTCTCCCTGGCGGCTGATCGCTTCTAGGTGGTGCCCTGCTGTCTCTAGCCACGGGGCAGGCCACACAGATTTGTCAGCCCGGATCTCCGGTCGCACATTTGGCTCGTGTTTGAGACTCAATTACCGGACCTCATTGGTGGAAATCATTCTTCTAGGTTTCGGTGCACACCCATTTTTCTGTAAGATCCTAACAAGATAATTTTTTGTCGTTCTAACTCGTTATTCACCTGTGAAGTGGCGCAGTTCACAGGGTGTGAGTGGCAGATTCAGAGACATCCCTTCATCCTGACCAGGTTGTTTGCCATGGAAGATGACTTTTGCTCTCTCGGGTCCTTCATAGCTGCCTACATCTTCTCCATGGCTTATTTCTCCATGGACCTTTGAGGTTCTCAGCAGGTGAAAGATCCCCTACATTCCTGTATTCTAAGACCAACTCTGTCCGTGCTCTTCTTTAAAGTTAGATTCAGGGAACACTGTAGGGTTAGGGTTAATAACATGTTTGATTTGGGTTAGGAATCATTCTGTTTATGAATAATTCTATTGAGAAGCTGCGATATGTATAAGAATATATAGTTGAAATATATGTAGGAAAACAGAAATCTAAGTAAGATTTGAATCCCAGAATGGCATTGGGCCCTTAATTGGGATACTTAGCGTTGAATTACGTTCTGCACAGATGTCTCAGGTAAATTGATATACAATGTCATAGGACCCTGTACCTTGGAAGATTGAATGTAGATGAGAACATCCATTTAAAAAGGTATAGTTGTTATTGAATGGTTAATTAAATAGGTACTTGTCACTTCCTGTTTTTCTCTATGCTTAACAAAACACTGTTGAAATCTTGAGAACTGTTTGCTAATCTTGTTCCCAGAATGTGCTGTCCCCAGTTTTCAAACTGCAGAATTTACTCTCTCACCTGGTTGCATGCAAACTGCCCACTCCCACTGACCCATCAATAAACTTCCCTCCTTGCCCTCGGCAAGGAAAGTATATAAGCTCTGCTCAAGCTCTTCTCAGGGCTCTCTGCTGTATTCAAGTGAGCTCTGAGCCCCAGCATGCTGGAACTCCAATAAACCCTTTGCTGTTTCATGAGTCAGTTTCTTGGTGGTCTCTTCCTCCAATGCACGCCCGACCTTTACACATGAAGTTTCCACTGATATCTGGCAGCGGCGGATGAGAGACCCCAACGGGCTACTCTTGGGGTAAGTAAGTCTCCTATTTCTGGTTTCAGGTTTCAGGTTAGGACTTGGAAAAATGGCTATTGATGAAGAGTGTGAGCTCTCTCCGACAGTGGCTGACAGACGTGTCACAGAGCCACAGGCCACGTTCCTGGACGACGCCCCAGAGGACTTGGGAAATTTAGTTATAATAGATTCCTCGACTCAGTGATATTTTGTTTTGGATTCGGTATTGCCAGCCCATTGGTTATTGCCGGCTACTCAGTCCTGATCTCAGTGTTGGACGTCCATTGCCTGTCTTTATTGTCTTGTCTTGTCTGTTTCATGTGTCATTGCTTTCACTGTTTGTGGATCTTTCATTATGGGACAGAGCACTTCAATGCTAGATCTCAGTTTAAAGGGCGACTCTTATGCGTGGTCGCATAAAATCCCAACACAATTAATGGCAATACTTCTCTGAGCTCAGTTCCAGAACTCAGTCTCTAAGGGGAATCACACCAGAGTTCAAGCCCAGGTGGACCCAGTCATCTCTTCCAAATGCCACACAAATGACCACAATTAAAACCAAAACACTCCCCAATGGTCCTCATCTTCTTCCATATAGACACTCATCATAACCTCTGGCTGGACGTTTCCATGAGGGGCATAGCCCAAGACAGTGTCCAAAACATGCTCCCTTGCCGCTAATTTGCCTAAAGTCAGGGTGGCCTGGAAACCCTTCCAGTGAACCAGGATTGATCAAATACACCTGCCATTAATACTGATCTTCTTCTGCAATTTGAGGCCTACTGACTGTCAGGTGTAGATTCTTTATGTGAATTTCAGTCATAAGAAAACCCAACCACATCTGCAGTGCTTTGAAAAACTCATTTGACCCAAAGGATCCCAATTCTCACTTGATGGACGTCAAGAACCTAACAGAGGACGGAGAGAAACTTCACCCACAATGACTGCTCTTTTGGCCATTTTGGTTTTGGATGCACACATGGGATCTTTCTTTAGATCTATCAGTTGCAGAGAATATAAGACACAGCCTCACACAGGGCATAGAGTTGGATTCAGACACATCCATTTCCAAAGCAAGTAAGCAAAGAGCCACAGGTTATGCCCATTCATTTAGATCTGAAAACTGTTTTCTTCAGGCTTCACAAAGGGGTGGTCCGAAACAAAGAACTTCTTGACATTCAAGGCAACAGAACATTATGTAAGCAAAAGTCTCAAAGAAGGGTTTCTCCACTGAGAGTTTACTGGTCACACTGATATCTGCGTTTTCTGAGATGCTCGCCATTCCCTTCATCTATCCAGTACATGGCCATGTCACAGAGCTTGGAGGTGGTACATATCTTGGACACAAAACCATGAGCCTATTCTGGAGATTGGCGAGAATTCAGAAAGAAAATCGAAAATTACTAAGATCGTTGGTGTTGCCCATTTTTAAGGAAAGCTGCAATCCATTCATTAATTGGGCAGGATGAATGCTGGGAAGCTTTCTACAAGACAGGACAAATCCATTGATGCATTCTCTTTTCTAATGTCTACAACCACGGACATAGTGAGATACACAGACATAGAAACACTCGCCTTGTCAAACGTCTTACTAGAAACAGTTCAACCCCAAAAAACAAACCACCTTTCCTACCTATTCTCAGAACATGAGACAAAATCATAAACCCAAAACCACACCCATATTGGCACCTCCTTTCCCCAAGTAGGTCTGTGACTCTAGGGAGTGTCCTCTGACTGGTGGGCCATACAATTTTCCCCTGAAAAGTCCTGTCCTGTCTCAGGTCTGTTCTCCTTGACCAACTCTGTTAAGTTGTCAGAAGCTAGTGTTTAGCCACTACCTGCTTTCTCAGGAAAGGCCCTTCTTCAGAGCTCTTCTTGCTTTTGCCATCCTAACATCAGTAGGTACAAAGAAAGACTGACTCTGTCCTTGGTAAATCCAAACAAGTGAGCCCATTGGGACTGGGACTGGGACTGGCTCTATGTGCCTGGTTTCCAGTATCCCAAGTTCAGAGAGATCCATCACCAAGAAAGTGAGGTGAGGTCACTCCCTTCAGGAACTGAATAAATTCACTGCCTTGTAAACCATTTTGTCCTAATAGTTGCTTCCAAGTGTCCCATTAGATGGAGGCTTCCCCTACTTCCTTTGAAACTTTCACAAGTTAGAATGGTATGTCAACCTTAGGAACCCGGGAATAGCTATCCACACAGGCCTGGTTTGGTCAATCTCCTCTACATTAAGAAGAGAGAGGCTGATTCAGACACATCCCTTCATCCTGACCAGGGTGATTGCCATGGAAGATGACTTTTGCTCTCGCAGATCCTTCATAGCTGACTATATCTTCTCCAGGATTCATTTCTGCATGGACTTTGGAGGTTCTCAGCAGGTGGAAGATCCCCTACATTCCTGTATTGTAAGACCAACTCTGTCCCTGCTTTTCTTTAAATTTAGGTTGATAGAACAGTGTATTCTTAGGGCTAATAAAATGTTTGATTTGAGTTAGGAATAATCCTGCGGGATGAATAATGGTATTGGGAACCTGAGATATTTATAAAAATATAGAGGTTAAATATATGAATTAAAACCGAAATCTAGGTAATTTTGAAGCTCAGAAGGGCATTGGGCCCTTGATTGGGATACTTAACTTTGATTTACATTGTGTACAGATGTCTCAGATAAATAGATATACAATGGCATCGGACCTTGTAGCTTGGATGATTGAATGTTGAAGAGAACATCCAGTCAAAAACGGATAGTAGGTAGAATTAGGTACAGAGTTGATTTAGGAAGAGGAGTGAGTATAGGATTTGGAACAAAAGTTCTGGAGCATTAGGGTTGTGGTTAGAGAGTGAAAGTGAACATAAGTTCATGTGAAGGGTCAGTCACAATGGTGAACTGGTGAAAATATGCAGGAAACCACATATCTTTAGAGACATTATGAAATCAGGCAAAGTATAAAGTGAGTGATATGATTATGCATTTTCAACAGGGTTGAGTTTGAATATATAATCTTAGGAAGAAACAAATTTCCCCTTCCTCTCCTGTTTTCTCTTTTCTTTCCACTATACAAAGTCTAATCTGGGACAGAAAAGATCCGTCCTTTATAGGGCATATCAGGACATATACAGGATTGCCTGGAGCCCTTAGTTTGGGTAATGATTTAGCAGATAAAACTACGCATGACATACATATTTTCTCTACAGTAGAAGAAGCTACAAATTTTCATAAAAAATTCCATGTCAATGCTAATACTATACATAAGCGCTTTAAAATAACTAAGGAACAAGCTAGACAAATAATAAAACAATGTCAAAATTGTGTGACCATTTTACCACAAGTTAATCTTGGAGTCAATCCTAGAGGATTGATACCTAACCATATTTGGCAGATGGACGTCACAAACTTGCCAGAATTTGGAAAATTAAAATATTTGCATGTTACAGTTGATACTTCTTCTGAATTTTTGATGGACTCCCTTCATGCCGGAGAAAAAAAACTAAAGATGTTATAGCTCATTGCTTACAAAATTTTGCCACTGTGGGCATTCCAAAACAGTTAAAAACAGATGTTGCCCCTGGTTATACTTTTACCTCTTTTAAAGAATTTTGCTCATCATTTTGCATTACTCATATAACAGGAATCCCATACAATCCGCAGGGACAAGGCATAGTTAAATGAGCTCATCAAACTATTAAAACGTACTAATTAAACAAAAAAAAAAAAAAAGGAATTGGGAAGGGGTATATATTCCCCAAAGATAAACTTAAAATAACCCTTTTTACTCTAAACTTTGGAAATTTGGATTCATCAGGGCTTATTCCTGTGGAAAGGCATATGTGTCCTAAAAATGTACATAAGCCCAAAGTACTTTGGAAGGATATTCTAACAGGACAATGGAAATGTCCTGACCCAGTAATTGTCTGGAGTTGGAGGTCTGTTTGTGTGTTTCCACAGGGAGAACAGCAGCCGATTTGGATTCCAGAGAGACTAACTAAAGCGATTTCTACAGATTAAAAGAATATGATTTGGCTCAAATCCATAACAGCTGATATCCAGAACTCCAGTTTGGCTATTCTTACATCTGTGACAAATCCAGGATGCTTTTTTCAATATCTATTTTATTATTACCCTTTCCCATGTCATGAAGTTCTATTTTGTTTTTTGAGCTCATACAAACCTAGGTTAATGTTTTGCTGATCAGTTCTATTTTTGGACTATAGAGTTTTTAGACATTGCAATGGAGATTTCACCTGTAAAATGTTATAAGGCCTTTACTCTTATGTTATGTGTTGTATGTATTATATTACGTGTGCACACTTGTGTTTTTTGTTATATGTTTGAATGTACGTATGTCCATATATCATATATGATGAGCGCTCATGAAAAAATGGATCCAAATATATTTTTATACACTTGATGTAAATGTTTTAATTTAAATTGGGTAAGCACCTGTTGAGGATTGTTTTAAAATGTGTACAAAAAAGGAGGTTAACAGATCTGTTTGTTTACTTTCACCTTTTCTTTTCATTATATTTAATAATTCTCTTCAAGACAATGTAAATTGTTAAGAAAATTGTTTTCTTTTAGTACCTTCTGGAATGTTACATAATTTTTCTTTGGCCATTATTGCCAAAATTCCTATCTTCATCCCAGTGCCTGTAAAGACAAAGATAAAACCAATCTACAGCTTCTGCAATAGCCATCACTGAACTGCTTGCAGAACTTGCCTCGACTATGTATCACCTGTATGCATTGTGAACTCACCTGCATGCATTGTGAACAATATGTTGGTGAATTGACTTGTGGTAGTGTTGGGGTATTTTTGCTGATGATGTCATCGGTGGTACAATTTTTCCAAAAGGAGCCGTCAATTGGCTTGGTGTATCTTCCTCCCTTCTGCTGTCATGGTCGTTCAGCTAAAATTTGGGGGCCAACAGAGGTGAGACAAAGAACCTCACCCCCCGCTGGTACAAAGACCTCTCCACAGGTGTGACTGTATACTGGACCTGTAGCTAGTGACGGGTAAGATCCAATTGCAATGGTACCAATCTAAGACTGGAGGCTGATACCTTGAGGTCAGCTCATTCGATAATGGGTAAGCACCATATGTACTATTGGACAACCTAAGGCAGGCATGGTCCCTAAGCCACATGCTTGTTGTTTAAACAGAGAGGGGGAGGTGTTGAGAGGCACAGCCCAAGGGGCCAAACAAACTTTCAGACTGCCGGCTGATGATTGGCTAACAGCGGCCCCAGCAACATCAAGCTAATTGGCTCCTCTGCGGTGATGCTCATTGGAGATGCTCATTGAGAAGTTTCCCCACCCTTTCAGACTGCAAGCTGATGATTGGCTCACAGCAGCCCCAGCAATATCTAGCTGATTGGCTCCTCTGTGGTAATGCCATTGGGCTGTTTCCCCACCCTTTCAGACAACGGAGCTGCTCATTGTGGGACTTTTTGGGCTCTGCCCACACGACCCAGCCAATCGACCTCAAGAGAAGGAGTGTGGAGGTTGAGAGCTTGTGGGAAGCCAGTAGTGGCAGTTGGGCTCTGAGGGTTTTTCCCGAGGAGCTAATTTTTAGTCATGTGTGGTTCTAAAAGTAATTTTAGTTTCTTTTGACAAGTGGCTCCTGAATTGTGCCCAGCCATATTGCAGCAATCCTAAAGTGATGGAGAAAAAGAACCCAAACAGAATAGAAATACAAGCAGTTTAGAGAGGCATGGTGTATAGTTGGATTTACCTTTTGCATGATAAAGGGTAGGTGTTATAAATCTAGTCAATTTTAAATTGAAATAGTTCTCCATGTGTTTTATAGTTAACAAATATGTGAATTCCTATCTCCCTTTATCTGTAGGCTATTCAGCACATGTATTTTTGAATGTACATATAGAATCCTACCTGGTATCACATGTACATTTTTGTTAGATGGCTGACTTGGCAGATACAAATTTTTAGAAGAGGTCACTCCTCCTAAACGTTGTTGGAATTGAAAATTAAAACTATGGGTGAGCTTCCTAGTTGAACAATATAATACATAAATCCATGTTCAGTAAAATGAATAGTTTTGGATCTGTGGATGTTATATATTTCATGATGAATTTCGATTGGCATATATATTGCTACCTTTTAATGCCTCTCTCTCTCTCTCTCTCTCTCTCTATATATATATATATATATATATATATATATATATATATATATATATACACACACACTCTCCAGATTTTTCAGAATGTAAAATATATGTGTCTTATTATACAATCCCTAAATGCATTCATGTTCATGAATGTGGATTTATAACCAAATGTTCACAAAGTTATTTTCAGAAATATTCATCCACCTTAAATACATATTGTATCCTAGTACTGAAATCAAAATTCAGTGAATGGTGCATAGAAGTCCTAATTTTTCTACAGTAACTGACCCACTTTAACATCAATGCAAGTAGATTCCTATGGGACATGATGTGTATTTTGACCTTCATTTTTATTCAACACTGTTACATGACTATTTCTTCAGTTTATGCACATCATAGGATATATATTTCATTCACAATTTTGCAAATTGATAGGCTTTTGTTTCACTTTTAATCACTTCTTGCTTCAGTACACAAGTATTCCTCTATGTTTTTTGACTGGTCTTTTCATGATACTTCATTTTATTTTAGATTTCAATAATCACTTTTAAAGCAAAACTCACACACTCTTCATGATAAACCATAAACCTAATATTACCATTAGATGTATAAATGGTTGTAATGAATGTATGTATCTCAATATAAGATTTCCTGTAAATTTGTAAATATCAATTCAATCCAATATTTAAAGTTGGAACCAGTAATATTATTTATTCACAGTATGGTCTATTCATTCATTTTATCTATATTCCTAGACACAGGGAACACCTATTTGTACACCCTATACTAATTTATACACCTTCAAAATATTGCCCACAGAAATGGTGGAAGAAATACTGATGTCACCTGATCTACATATGCACTTTATCACAGTAATATTCTGGAAACAAAATGCAAAGTTCACACTTATGACTGTGCCAAAGCCTAAATGGAAAGTGTGCATGGATTACTAACAATATCCATGTCCAGATTGCCTAATTCTCTCAAAAGTCAATCCTATTGGTGACTAAATATTTGATTCTTTCTAAGATTTTATACTCAACCTCTACCCTGTTGAAAATGTCTAATCCTATCACTCAATTTATACTTTGCCTGATTTCTTAATATCTCCATTGATATCTGCTTCCCCATATATTTTCCCCAGTTCATCATTGTGTCTGACTCTTCACATGTGGTGACATTTACATTCACTCTCTACCGCAAACCCTATTGCTAAAGAACTTTTTGTCCAAATCCTATACTCACTTTTCTTCCTAAACCTACAGACTGTCTTCCTAATCCTACCAACTATGCCTATATGAGTGGATGTTTTCTTCTACATTCAATCATCCAATTTTCAAGGTCCTATGCCATTGTATATCGATTTATCTGAGACATCTGTTTAGAAGATATTTAAAAGCTAAGTATCCCAATCAAGGGCCCAATGCTCTTCTGGGCTTCAAATCTTACCTAGATTTCTGTTTTTATACTTATATTTCACCTATATATTCTTGTAAATATCACAGGTTCCCAATATCATTATTCATCCAGCAGAATGATTCCTATCCCAAATAAAACCTGTTATTACCCTAACCATACACTGTTCCCTCAATGTAACTTTACAGAATAGCAGGGAAAAAGTTGGTCTTACACTACAGGAATGTAGGGGATCTTCAACCTGCTGAGATCCTCAAAGGACCATGCAGAAATGATACCCTGGAGAAGTTGTAGGCAGCTATGAAGGACCTGAGGGAGGAAAACTCAACTTCCATGGTAAACAACCTGGTCAGAATGAAGGGATGTGTCTTTATCAGCCTCTTTCATCTTAATGTAGAGAAGATTGACCAAACCAGGCCTGTGTGGAGAGCTGTTCTCGGGTGCCTATGGTTGATATACCATTCCAACGTGTGAAAATGTCACAGGAAGTAGGGGCACCCTCCATCTCATGGGACCCTTGGAAGCAACTCTTAGGACAAAGTGGTTGCCAAGGCAGTGACTTCATTCACTTCCTGATTGAGGTTACCTCACATAACGTCCTGGGTGATGGAACTCTCTAAACGTGGGATTCAGAAAGCCAGTCAAGCACAACCAGTCCCAGTCCCAGTCCCAGTGGTCTCACTTTTTTTGGATTTACCAAGGACAGAGTCTGTCTTTCTTGGTACCTACTGATGTGAGGATGGCCAAAAGACAGGAAAGCTAAGAAGAGGGGCCTTTCCTGATAAAGCAGGTAGTAGCTCACCACTGGCTTCTGACAACTTCACACAACATTCCTCCCTCAATGCAGCACAAAGGTCCCTTTCACTCATGAAGAGGAGGTCCAACCCTCAACTGTTCTGTAAAAGAACTTCAGAGAGAGAGGTTAAAGATTCCTGCAAAGCTGTTATGGAGGTTTCTAATATATTTAAGTTTTGGTCTATTTCTGCTTCTAACTGGGTCACTTGTTGTGTCCCATGGACCAGGGCAGTGGTTCCTGTGCCCACCCTTGTGGCAACTCCTATTCTTTATAGGATGGCTAAAGTGAGGGACATATGTTCCCAGTGAAACCGGGTTGTATGTCCCACCTATTCGATCTTCAAATGAACCTGCGTCATGATAGAGCATTCTGGGTAACATATGCACCATTACACAATTAATCACATCCGTTTTTCATTTCATGAAAACATCAACAATGTTTTAGTATATAGAATTACACTGTTGTAGGGACGGACAAGGCAAGGCACCTAAGATAGCACCAAAGACAGTGAAACAGTCCTATTTGGTTGCACCCAGATTCAGAGGGCATTGCTTCGGTTGTAATCAATTAATCTTCTGAATTCCAAGTTTAGGTAGTTTCAGAATTTTGTACCCAACATGTAAGAGAAGTGGCTCAGAAGATCACACTCTGCAGAAGTTCACAAAAAGCTGTTTTTGTTTCTGTTTTTTTTTCTCTGTTCTGGGCAAGTTAACTTTTCAAGGACAACTGGGTGGGGGAGAGCTTTTACTTCCCTTTCTTTTTTTCCCCCTGCCAGCTGTTACCATGGAGCCCAGATGGTAACTTCTTTATCTTAGAAATGTTGCCATCTCTGTGAAGCCCCAGTTCAAGGCCAGAGGAATTGTTCACATATTTTGTGAAAAACTAGTAAGGGGGTGTCTAGCTTAGGAGTGCTGATTATTTTTAGCCAGTGGCCAAGTGGAACAGGGCAACATTAAATGAGGAAGGTTATCTACACTGAAATCGTTTATAGGGACTTTTTTGCTGAAAGTCCTAAAGTCAGCCATGGTGAAGACTCCTGGAGAAGGTCAGTGAAAACTTTTCTGTGGGCCTGGTACAGAGGGGGGAGACAGAGAAGTCGGGGCTTAGAGCAGCTTCATGGATCTGAGAATGAGAAAGGAGAGATGTAAAAGAATAATGGGAAAGGGGTTTGGGATATTCCTAGCAACAAAACTTGAGCAGTAGAACAGGTAGAGCAGAGGGGAAGAAGGGAGTGAGTATCCACAAAGCCTGTGAGGGACTTTAAATTTTTAGTAACCTGTTTTCAGTGATGAAAGAGCAACTTTAAAGGTAATTTTCATTACATTTGGATAAGGGTCTGAGGGCTCTCCTCAGCTGGTTTGAGCTATGGGTTAGCTGGAAAGAGGACCTGGTGGGACCCAGTGCGGGCAGTGACAAGAGAAGAGAGGAGTGAGTCGGTGGAGGGGTACCTCAGTACCTGCTTCTCAGCCAGGGGGCAATGGTCTGAGAACCGGTGTTGGTTTGGGTTTTTGATCTAGTAATTGAAGGGAAGAAATCAGGTTGCTGAGTTTGGAGTGACAGCAGATAGTCTGGAGATGAAGGCTGAGGGTGAGGATCTATTGGAGAAGCATAGTTCAGGATGTGAGCGAAGGAGGGAAAAGGCCTCCACATAGGGGAATCTCCTTTTACCCTTTTGAGCACTTGCAGAAGTTAAAAAGGTCACACAGTATTTGAGGATCTAGAGACCCCTCTGGGGGCCATGGGTTTTGGTTATCTAATTGGTTATATGGCCAATGCTGTGTACAGAATTTGATGAGGAGTTCGGGTTCCATCAGGAAGCCCCTGTATGCTCACATCCCCATGACTTACAGAAGAAATTGGCTTTTCCTCCACACAGCTGTTGCTGTTTGTGGCTTTGATTGTCTGCCGGGCAAACATAGTAATCTAGGCTAGCCAACCTGCACCTGGCTTACCTGTCCCGACATCCATAATGTTTGTTTCCATTATTTATGGTACAAAAGGTATTTAATGGAATTTTAGTGGTATCCTCTTCATCAGGGATATCCTAATAGGAAAGACCTATAGCCAGCTAACAAATGTCTGGGTGGAGAAATGGCCACCAGGTCCCAAAGTGGGCTATATGTGAGATAGATTATACTTCTTCTCCAGTAGGATTTGTGATCAGCCATCGCTGCTGAAAGGGCTGATGAGGGTTAGAACTACTGGTGGTCAAGGAGAGACTCTATAGCTTCATCCACCTGGCGAATACACAATTTGAAAGGGTTACCAGTCTCTTCCAGTTTCCAGGCAGAGTCTGGACAGGGTGCAGGCTTGAGATGAGAGGCCAGGATCCAGGAAGTGATTCTGTCTACCTTTACCACTGTAGGTGTTATAAGTAGAACCTGGTATGGTCCTTTCCAGTGGGGTTCCAGGGATGACACCTGATGTTGTCTTACATAGACAAAGTCTCCTACTTGATATTGATGTGGAGTCCCCTCATCTCCAGGTTGGTAGGCAGTGGCCAGCTGTTTTCACAGGTATCGCTGAGTTCTTTCAACAGCTGTAAGTCTGTCAAGTATGGTGGTGTGGAAGGGATCGTTAGGTCTTAGAGTTGGGGTTAGGTCCCTTACTGGAATAGGGGCCCCATAGGGAATTTCATAGTGGGTGAGGTTACACAAAGAAACAGAGAGAGAATTTCTTGCATGAAACATTGCATAAGGCAGAAGCATTGTCCAATCTTTTATGTCGGTCTCTAAGCTTAATTTCATTAAGGTCTCTTTAATGGTTCTATTCATTCATTCTACCTGTCCTGCACTCTGTGGTCTATAAGCACAATGTAATCCCCAGGGTACTGGCTAACCCCTAACGTACCTGGGTCATGAATGCAGGTCCATTATCAGACTCTGTTACCTTAGGCAGGTCGTATCTTGGAAAAAAATCTTCCAGGATCTTCTTGACCACCATTTGTGCTGTTTCTTTCTTTCTTTCTTTTTCTTTCTTTCTTTCTTTCTTTCTTTCTTTCTTTCTTTCTTTCTTTCTTTCTTTCTTTCTTTCTTTTTTTTTGGTGGGGAAGGCTTTAATCCATCCTGAAAATATATCTACAAAGACTAGGAGATATTTACGTCCATACCTTGCATGCTTAATTTCAGTAAAGTTTACTTCCCAGAATTGTCCTGGTCTTTTTCCTCCTAGGTGCTTTCCTCCAGGAAGCTTGGAAGGGTAAGCATAAACCAATTGATGGACCCGACAGGCTTTTGTTACCCATTCAGTCCTTTTGCTGTGATTTGGTCAGTGGAAAACTCTGTTCTTGATCCTTCAGGAATGCCTGCAGTTTCTTTGAACAAAGTTGAGTGAGTTGATGTACATTTTCTACTGACATAGTTAGAGCCATGACTATAGGAGTTTTTACTGAAGGATTTAGAAATCCCACTTGGTTGCCTTCAGGGTTAAAAGTTATTTTGGCCCAGAGCTTGGTGAGCAGATCTCTGCCCATCAATGGGGCCAGGCATTCTGTGATTACTAGGAAGGATTGATGGATTTTCCTTTTCCCAGGTCTATGGTCCTCTTAGTTGTCCAAGCCCGATACTTACTGCCATTTGCCCCTTGAACTAGAGACCTTTTATTTGATAGATGGCCCAATGGGGCCTTGAGGGCTGAGTATATTGCCCCTGTATCCACTTCAAAGTTTACTGGGGTCCCCTACACTTCAAAAGTTACCCTGAGCTCCGGGAGGGGATGTTAGCCCCGACTTTTGGAGTCATCCTCAAGAGTCAGAATGGCTGGCAGGAGTGGCTGTCTCTTTCTAGGGAACTCTTTGGCCCAGTGTCCTTTTTTTTACAGTAGGCACAGTGATCTGAGGCAAGGAGTAGCCTCTGGCGTGGGCCCAGGTATCCCTTCCTGTCTCCCTGTTTCTTAATTTCTGGCCTATTTGTTGTTGTGACCAGGACCTTAGTCAGCGCCTTAGTCTGTCTTTAGTTTCTTTTATCCTCCCTTTTTTCCCTTCTCTTCCTCAGTTTCTCTCTTAAAGTATACCTTCTCAGCTTCTCGGACTAAATCTCTCAAAGTCATATCTTGTAATCCATCTAAGCATTTTAACTTTCTTTTAATATCCGGGGCAGCTTGCCCAATAAAGGCCATTGTGACAGATGACTTTTGATCCTCTGCCTGAGGATTGAAAGGAGTGTATCTTCTATATGCCTCCATAATTCTCTCTAGAAACATAGAGAGAGGTTCTTCAGGCCCTTGAATAATCTCTCTTACCTTGGCCTAATTAGTTGGTCGCCTAGCGGCCGCACGGAAACCCACTATTAGAGCCCAGTGATAAGTGAACAGATGCTCCCTACCTTCAAAGATTTGGGGGCCACAGTTGGGTTGGTTCAAAGGAAAGCTGGCTTTGATTATCTTGGGAAGTTGTGTCAGTCACGCATCTGGTCAGAGGATATTTTTTTCCAGCTTCCAGGAGTATTCTATTTTGATCCCCTGTCATGAAGACAGTCCCTATGAGTTGTTGGCAGTCATCTCAAGTAGGCTAGTGTGAAAACATCAATGACTCAACCAGACCTGTGTGCCAGGTGGGGTGCTCAGAAAAAGGGGGATTGTTATATTTCCAATTATGTACGTCTGAAGAGGAGAATGGCCAAAACTGGTAGGCTTGCATTTTTTCCCCCATGGCCGTCGTCAATCTTTGGCCCATAGGGATGGAGGGGGAGCATCATGGGAGTTCCAGTGTTTTCAACTATTCACTGCTGGCGAGTTCCTATAGCCGGGCCAGCTTCCTCAAGGGAAGGAAGGGCTGTGTGTGCCACTGGGGAGCTATCTGGAGGGTGCTGTGCTCCTCCAATTGCAGAGAGGCTGAGTCAGCAGCAGGGGAATCACTTAGAGGGTGTTGGGGATTGGGGGAAGAGGGCAGGGGATAAGGAGGGGGAGGAGAATCCAGTAGAGTCAAATCTTGTGACTCAGGGAGAACAGAGGGTGGAGAAGGAAGAAGAGCAGAGGGTTTGAGAGATCATGGGGGAAGGAGTAGGAGCAGGGGCAGCGGTAAGGAAAGGCTTCACCCATGGAGGAGGAGATTTGCAGAGGTCCTGCAAAGTTAAGATATATGGCGGAATGATCCAGATGGCTATGTGGCCCTGGCTAAAAGACAATATCTCTAACTTTTTAAATTAGTGGGAAGTAGAAAGATCCTTCTAGAGGCTATCCGACTCGAAAGGTGGGTCATTCTGAGGCACAGAGCGTCTTCCAGGTCCAGTGTTTTACTAAATAAAAAAGATTCTGAGCCCTTATGTGGACTTTGGGCCAGTGATCAATGGTCAGGGACAGAGGCATTGAAGTGCTCTGTCCCATAATGAAAGATACACAAATAGTGAAAGCCACGACACATGGGGTCTCACATTCGCCGCTGCTGGATTTCAGTGGAACCTCCATATGAAAAGGTCGGGCAAGCCTTGGAGGAAGAGACCACAAAGAGATTGTCACATGCAACAGCAAAGGGTTTATTGGGGGTCCAGCATGCTGGGGCTCAGAGCTCAATTGAAAAGAGATGAGAGCCCTGAGAACACCTTAAGCAGAGTTTATATAATTTTCTTGGAGAGGGCAGGGAGGAAAGTTTATTGATGGGTCCGGGTGAGTGGGCAGTGTGCGTGCACACGGGTGAGGGAGTACATTCTGCAGTTTGGCAGTTGGGGAGAGCACATTCTGGGAACAAGATTAGCAAAGAGTTCTCAAGATTTCAAAAGTGTTTTGTTAAGCATACAGAGAAACAGGAAGTGACAAGTACCTATTTTATTAACCTTTAACTACCGACTATCCCTTTTTGACTGGATGTTCTCTTCTACATTCAATCATCCAAGGTACAAGGTCCTAGGCCATTGAATATTGATTAATCTGACACATCTGTGCAGAACCTAATTCAAAGCTAAGTATCCCAATCAAGGGCCCAATTCTCTTCTGGGCTTCAAAACTTACCTAGATTTCTGTTTTCATACATGTATTTCACCTATATATTCTCATACATATCACAGGTTCCCAATACCATTATTCATCCAGCAGAATGATTCCTAACCAAATCGAAAATGTTATTAACACTAACCGTACACTTTCCCCTCAATCTAACATTACAGAGAGGAGGGACAGAGTTAGTCTTACAATACAGGAATGTAGTGGATCTTCCACCTGCTGAGAACCTCAAAGGTCCATGCAGAAATGTCCTCTGGAGAAGATGTAGGCAGCTATGAAGGACCTGGGAGAGTAAAAGTCATCTTACATGACAAACAACCTGGCCAGGATGAAGGGTTGTGTCCAAATCAGCCTCTCTCGTCCTAATGTAGAGAAGATGGAACAAACCAGGCCTCTGTGGAGAGCTGTTCCCAGGTTCCTATGGTTGATATACCAATCTAACTTGTGAAAGTGTCACAGGAAGTTGGGGCAGCCACCATCTCATGTGACCCTTGGAAGCAACTGTTAGGACAAAGTGGTTGCCAAGCCAGTGAACTCATTCAGTTCCTGAAGGAAGTGACCTCACCTCACTTCCGTGGTGATGGAACTCTCTGAACATGGGATCCAGGAAGCCAGGCATCCAAGCCAGTCTCAGTCACAGTCCCTGTGGGCTCACTTGTTTGGATTTACCAAGGACAGAGTCAATCTTTCTTGGTACCTACTGATGTGAGAATGGCCAAATACCAGAAAAGCTCTGAAGAGGGGCCATTCCTGAGAAAGCAGGTAGTGGCTCACCACTAGCTCCTGACAACTTCACAGAGTTGACCAAGGAGACCAGATCTGATAAAGGACAGGCCATTTTGGGAGAACATAGTATGGTCCAGAAGTCAGAGGACACTCTGGATAGTCACAGACCTACTTGAGGGAAGCAGGTGCCTTTTTGGGTGGTGGTGTGGGTTTGTGGTTTTGTCTCATGTTCTGAGAATAGGTAGGAAAGACGGTTTTGAGGTTTGGAGTGAAATGTTTCTACTAAGTCGTTTCACAGGGCGTGTGTTTCTATGTCTGTGTATCTCACTGTGTCCGTGGTTGTAGACATTAGAAAAAAAGAATGCATCAATGGATGTGTCCTGTCTATTAGAAAGCTTCCGAGCATTCATCCTGCCCAATTAATGAATGGACCAGGGCTTGCATAATCAATGGGTAACACCTGCTATCTTCCTAAGTTCCAGTTTTCTTCCTGAATTCTGGCCACTCTCCAGAATAGGCTCATGGTTTTGTGTCCAAGATATGTACCACCACCAAGCTCTGTCACATGGCCATATACTGGATAGCTGAAGGGAATGGCGAGCATCTCAGAAAACTCAGATATCAGTGTGACTACTAACATCTCAGTGGAGAAACCGTGGTTGGGCCTTTTGCTTAACAATTGTTCTTTTCCCCTGAGTCAGGAAGGACTTTGCCTCAGGCCAACCCGTTTGTGAAGCCTGAAGAAAACCGTTTTCAAATGGAAATGAATGGGCATCACCTGTGTCTCTTTGCTTAATTGCTTTGGAAAGGGATGTGTCTGAATCAGGCTCTTGGCCCAGTGTGAGGCTGTGGCTTAGATTGTCAGCACCTGATGGATGTAAAGAAAGATCCCATGTATGCATCCAACACCAAAATGGCCAAAAGAGCAGTCATTGTGGGTGAATTCTCTTGTCTTTCTCTGTAAGTTTCCTGACCTCCATCAAGTGAGAATAAGGATCCTTTGGGTCTAATGAGTTCTTTAAAGCCCTGCAGAGGCTAGCCCATTGGTGCTTGGGTTTTATCATGACTCCAATACACATAAATAATCTAAATCCCACAGTCAGTAGGCCTCAAATTGGAGAAGTGGAGCAGTATTAAATGCAGGCCTATTGGATCACTCCTGTTTCACAGGAAGGGTGTCCAGGCCACTCAAACTTTAGGCAAACGAGGGGCAAGGGAGCTTATTTTGGATACTGTCTTGTACTGTTCTCCTCATGGAAACCTCTAGCAAGAGGTTATGTTCAGTGTCTATATGAAATAAAATGAGGGCCATGTGGGATTTTTTTTGGTTTCAATTGTTTTCATTTGTGTGGCGGTTGGAAGAGGTGACTGGGTCCACCTGGGCTTGAACAGTGGCGTGATTCCCCTTAGAGAGTGAGTTCTGAAACTGACCTCAGAGAAGTATTGCACTGACTTGTTTTGGGATTTTAGGAGGACACGCATGAGAGTCGCCCATGGAAACTGAGATATAGGCCCAGGGTACCTTTCCACAGAGCACTGGGAATCTCAGCCCGGATATCACATGATTTTATTCTTAAAGGCATGTCAGCCATAGTTGAGAATCAAAACAAACATGGACCTCACATTGTAGACCTCAATGAGCCTGGCTTCATGTGACCTTTTGGCCACTCTTTGGAAAGTCTTGCCTGTGAGAGTTCTCGATAGCGTTCATTGAAATGAGCATCCTCACCATTTAATGGTTCCCGAATGAATTAAAACCCACAGTGCCTCCAACTTCATCCTTGAAAAATGCCTAGATAAATACCATGAAATTTTTGAATTTCCCATGACCTGGTCGCACTGGGAACATTTGGATGTCCTACATCATTCATGAATCTATCAGGCAGTGCCTTGATTGACTGGGATTCATAAAAATGGTGTAGAACAGGGATACCAGTAAGTTGGAGCCTACTGAGTGGTGGGCCTAGAGCAGAGGTGGGAAGGTGTATGATAAAACATCTTTGTGAGGCCATGTCAATCTGCCATTAGCTTCCAAATTGCTTGTGACTGACATGGTGCAGCCAGCAGAATGTTCAATGAAATGGCATATTGTTATATGGAGAGGTTTCAGGGCAATGTTCAGAACCAGGTTTCTATGGACAAGGGGGCAAGCTATGAGGGATAGAAGCCTGCTTGGTGCATTCTCCTGAGAACCCTGACCCACCGCACAAGACAGAACTTCCTCCACCACTGTGTCCCATTGAACTCCTTGTATATCGTGAAGCAAATACCAAAGTCCCAGTGCAGCAGCAAGAAACACCATGAAAATTGGAGGATGACCAAATGGCTTCACAGTCCCCCAGGGAGACACTTAGCCCACAATGGCCACAGTTTACCTACAAAGAGAGAATTCCGCACTGCTACCTCATGTACATTGGAAAATAAGAATCCATGTCCTCCAGGTCACATAGATGCAGACCCAGCTTTGATGGTCTCACTAGAAAGAAATCAAAAGCTCCTGAAAACAATATATATTTCAAGTGCCCAACCACATAGGCAGTTTCCCAAGAAGTCTTTAGGGCACCAGAGCTCCACATTTGAGAAATGTTTACTGTGTCCCTTACTTTGGGAAACTCCTCTAACACCTCCAAGGTTGTGAACTCCTGAGCATATTCCATTCCAGATATGTATTCACAGATTTTCTAACTCTTCTTCTCTAATTCTGTATTACTTGGGGCGGAGTTAATTACAATAAATTTTTCTGGAAGAGAATAAGAAGATTTTTGTGTAGCACATATTTGCATACACATTGTGTTCATTTTCCAATTTTCCATTCGAAATACTGATTCCCTGACACTAACCCATAGCTTGCTAGACTCTGACTACTAATCCTAATGTGATGGAGAAAAATAACTCAAACAGAATAGAAATACAAGCAGTTCAGAGGAGGGGTGGTGTATAGTTGGGCTTGCCTTTTGCAATACATAGGTTTGGAGTTATAAATCTAGTCAATTTTTAATTGAAGTAGTTCTCCGTGTGTTTTTAAAGTTAACAAATATGTGAATTCCTGTCTCCCTTTCTCTGTAGCCTATTAAGCACATGTATTTGTATATGCACATATTGAATCCTACCTGGTATCACACGTACATACTTGTGAGGTGGCCAACTTGACAGATACAAATTGTGGAACAGAAAATTCAACCTATGGGGGAGCTTCCTAGGTGAACAACATTATATATAAATCCATGTTCAGTAAAATAAATATTTTTGGATATGTGGATCATATAAATTTCACGATGAATTTTGATTGGCATATATATTGCTACTTTTTAATTGCTCTGTGTGGGTTTTGTGTGTGTGTATATATATATATATATATATATATATATATATATATATATTCTCCAGATTTTTCAAAATGTAAAATATATGTGTCTTATTATACACTCCTAAATTCATTAATGTTCATATATTTGGATTTCTAATCAACTTTTCACAAGATTATTCTCAGAAATATTCATCCACCTGAACTACATATCTGTTTCCTAGTACTGAAAACTAAATTCAGTGAATGGTATATACAAATGCTAATATTTCTACAGTAACTTACCCAGTTTAACATCGGTGCAAGTAGATTCCTATGTTCCATGATGTCTATTTTGACGTTCATTTTTATTCAACACTGGTATATTAGTTTTCTTCATTTTATGCACATCATACGATATATATTTCTTCCACAATTTAGCAAATTTATAGGCATTTGTTTCACTTTCAATCACTTCCTGCTTCAGAACACATGTATTCCTCCAGCTTTCTTGACTGGTTTTTTCATGAGACTTCTTTCTGAACACATTGTTTTCGATTTCCATAATCACTTTTGGGGCAAACTCACACACCCATCATGATAAACCATAACTCTATTATTACCATTAGATGTATAACTGTTTGGAATGAATGATTGTATATCAACATAAAATTTCTTATGTATTTTCAGATATCAATTCAATCCAATATTAAAAGTGGAACCTGTTATATTATTTATTCACAGTATGGTCTATTAAGGCATCATCTCTATATTCATAGACCCAGGGTCTATGTATTTGTATCCCCAATACTAATTTATAAGTCTTTAAAATATTGCTTTCAGAAATGGTGGAAAAAATACTCTAGTCACCTGATATACATATACATTTCATCACAGTAATATTCCTGACACAAAATGCAAGGGTCACACTTATGACTGTACCAAAGCCTAAATTGAATGTGAGCATGTATTACTAACAACATCCATGTCCTGGTTCCCTAATGCTCTCAAATATTATTCCTATTGGTGACTACATATCTGTTTCTTTTTAAGATTATATATTCAAACTCAACCCTGTTAATAATGTCTTATCCTACCACTCACTTTGTACTTTGCCTGATTTCCTAATGTCTCCATTGATATCTGATTTCAAATACCTTTTCTCCAGTTCATCATTGGGAATGACCCTTCAAATGTGCTGACATTTACATTTACTCTCTCACCAAAACCTTATTGCTAAAGAACTTTTGGTCCAACTCCTAGACTCACTCAAATGGGTTCTTCAAAGCCCTGCAGAGGGAAGCCCAGAGATTCTTGGGTTTTCTCATGACTCCAATTCACATAAAGTATCTAAACCCCACAGTCAGTAGGCCTCAAATTCGAGAAGCAGAGCAGCATTAATGGCAGTCCTATTTGATCACTCCTGGTTCACAGGAAGGGTGCCCAGGCCACCCTGAGTTTAGGCAAATGAGGGGGAAGGGAGCTTATTTTGGACACTGTCTTGGACTGTGTCCCTCATGGAAACCTCTAGCAAGGGATTATGATGAGTGTCTACATGGAAGAAAATGAGGGCCATGTGGGATGTTTTGTTTTTAATTGTGGTCACTTGTGTGGCGGTTGGAAGAGATGAATGGGTCCACCTGGGCTTGAACTCTGGTGTCATTCCCCTTAGAAACGGAGTTTTGGAAATGACCTTAGAGATGTATTGCTATGAATTGTGTTGGGATTTTCGGAGGCCAGGCATGAGAGTCGCCCATGCATGACAATACGCGTCAAATTGGAGAAGCAGAACTTAATGTCCAAATCCTTTACTCACCCTTCTTTTTAATCCTACCGTCTATCTTCCTAATCTCAGATAAATACCATGATATATTTGAAATTCCTATGACCAGGTGGCACTGGAGAATCTTTGGATGTCCTGTTTCTGATCATGAGTGTACCAGACAGTGGCTTAATTGACTTGGTTTTATGAAAATGGTGTAGAACAGAGATGCCAGTAAGTTGGAGCCTGCTGAGTAGTGGGCCTAGAGCAGTGGTGTGCAGATGTGTGATAAAATATCTGTGGTGGGGTCATGTGGATCTTCCATTGGCTTCCAAATGGCTTGTGACTGAAATAGTGTAGCCAGCAGACCCTTATATGTAAAGGCATCTCGTTATATGGAGAGGTTTAACGTCAATTTTAAGAAACAGGTTGCTATGGTCAAGGGGACAAGCTATGTTGGATAGAAGACTTGTTGGTGCATTCTCCTGGAGAACCTGACCCACCACACATGACAGAACTCACTCTAGCATTTTGTCCCAGTTGAACTCATTGTATTTCGTTAAGTAAATACCATACTCCCAGTGCAGCAGCAAGAAACACCACAAAAAGTGGAGGATGACCAAATGGCTTCACAGTCCACATGGGGAGACACTTAGACCCGAGTGGCCACAGTTTACCTACAAAGAGAGAATTCAGCACTGCTCCCTTATGTTCATTAAAAAAAAGAAACCATGTTCTCCAGGTCACATAGATGCAGACCCATCTTTGATGGTCTCACTACAAATGAAGCTAAAGCTCCTGACAACAACATATATTTCAAGTGCCCGAACTCAGAGACAGTTTCTCAAGAAGTTTTTAGGCCAGCAGAGCTCCATGTTTGTGGAGTGTTTACCCTGACCCTAACTTTTGGAAACTCCTCTACCACCTCCAAGGTTGTGAACTCCTGATTATGTTCCATTCCATATATGTATTCACAGATTTTCTAACTCTTCTCCTCTAATTGTGTCTTATTTGGGGTGAAGGTAATGGCAATTCATTGTTCTGGATGAGAGTGGGAATATTTTTGTGTGGCACATATTTGCATACACATTGGATTCATTTTCTTATTTTCCAATCAAAATACTGAAACCATGACACTAACCCATACCCTACTAGACTCTGACTACTAATCCTAATATGATGGAGGAAAAATAACCAAAACAAAATAGAAATACATGCAGTTCAGTGGAGGCATGGTGTATATTTGGACTTGACTTTTACATGATAAAGGGTAGGTGTTATAAATCTAGTCAATTTTTGGTTAAAATAATTCTCCATGTGTTTTTAAAATTAACTGATATGTGAATTCCTGTCTCCCTTTCTCTATAGACTATTCAGCACATGTATATTTATATGCACATATAGAATCCTACCTGGTATCACAGGTTAATTTTTTTGTTTTGTCTGACTTGGAAGATACAAATTGTGAGAAGAGATCCCTCCTCCTAAACGCTGTTGAAACTGAAAATTCAACCTATGGGTGAGCTTCCTAATAGAAAAACATTATACAAAAATCCATGTTCAGTAAAATAATTATTTTTGCATATGTGAATTATATATATTTAATGATGAATTTCGATTAGCATATGTATTGCTACTTTTTATAGTCTGTGTGTATGTTTTGTGTGTATATATATATATATATATATATATATATATATATATATATATACATACTCTCCAGATTTTTCAAAATATGAAATATATGTGTCTTATATATACTCCCTAAATTTATTCATGTTGATGTATTTAGATTTATATTCGATTTTTCACAAGATTATTCTCAGAATTATTCATCAACTTGAAATATATATTTGTTTCCTAGTAATGAAAACTGACTTCAGTGAAAGCTGCACACAAATCCTAATATTTCTAGAGTAACTGACCCAGTTTAATATCAACGCAAGTAGACTCCTATGGGACATGACATATAATTTGACGTTCATTTTTATTCAACAATGGTACATTACTATTTTTGCAGTTTATGCACATCGTAGGATATATATTTTATCCACAAGTTCACAAATTTTTAGACATTTGTTTCAATGTCAATCACTTCCTGCTTCAGAACACAAGTATTCCTCCATGTTTCTTGACTGGTCTTTTCATGAGACTTCTTTCCAAAAATATTATATTTGATTTCCATAATCAGTTTGAAGAAAAACTCACACACACTTCAGGATAAACCACAACCCTAATATTACCATTAGATGTATTACTGGTTGAAATGAATGTATGTATATCAATATAAGATTTCCTGAATATTTTTAGATATCAATTTAATCCATTATTTAAAGTTGGAACAAGTAATATTATTTATTCACACTACGCTCTATTCATGCATTATCTCTATATTCATAGACACAGGGTACATCTATTTTTACCCACAATACTAATTTATACATCTTCAAAATATGGCTCCAAGAAATGGTGGAAGAAATACTCATGTTACCTGATCCACATATACATTTTATCACAGTAATATTCTGGTCAGAAAATGCAAACATCACACTTATGATTGTACCAAAGTCTAAATGGAAAATGAACATGGATTACTAAAAACATCCATGTCCAGGCTGCCTAACGCTCCCACTTGTCAATCTTTTTGGGGACTACATATTTGTTTTTTCCTAAGATTATATATTGAAACTCAATCATATTGAAAATGTCTAATCCAATCACTCACTTTACACTCTGCATGATTTCCTAATGTCTCTATGGATATCTGCTTTCCTACATATTTTCCCCAGTTCATCATTGTGACTGATTCTTCACACGTTCTGACATTCATATTCACTCTCTACCCGAAACCCTATTGCTAAAGAATTTTTGGTCCAAAACTTATACTCACTCTTCTTTTTAAACGTACAAACTGTCTTCCTAATACTACCAACTATCCCTTTTATCCTGGATGTTCTCTTCGACATTCAATCACCCAAGGTACAAGGTTTTATAACATTGTATATCGATTTATCTGAGACATCTGTGCAGAACATAATTCAAAGCTAAGTATCCCAATGAAGGTCCCAATGTCTTTCTGGGCTTCAAATCATACCTAGATTTCTGTTTCCATACTTATATTTTACCTATATATTCTTGTAAATATCGCAGGTTCCCAATACCATTATTCATCCAACAGAATGACTCCTCACCAAAATCGAACCTGTTATTAACCCTAACCATACACTGTTCCCTCAATCTACCTTTACAGAAGAGCAGGGACAGAGTTTGTCTTACAATACAGGAATGTAGGGGATCTTCCACCTGCTTAGAAACTCAATGGTCCAAGCAGAAATGATCCCTGGAGAAGTATTAGGCAGCTATGTAGGACCTGAGAGAGCAAAAGTCATCTTCCATGGCAAACAACCTTGTCAGGATGAAGGGTTGTGTCTGAATCAGCCTCTCTATTCTTAATGGAGAGAATATGGACCAAACCAGGACAATGTGGAGAGCTGTTTCTGGTTCCATATGGTTGATATACCATTCTAACTAGTGAAAGTGTCAGAGGAAGTAGGGTATCCTCCATCTCATGGGACCCTTGGAAGCAACTGTTATAACAAAGTGGTTGCCAAGGCAGTGAACTCATTAAATTCTTGAAATAAGTGACCTACCTCACTTCCTTGGTGATGGAACTCTCTGAATTTGGGATCCAGGAAGCCAGGCACACAGAGCCAGTCCCAGTCTCAGTCCCAGTGGGCTCACATGTTTGGATTTACCAAGGACAGAGTCTGTCTTTTTTGGTACCTACTGATGTGAGGATGGCCAAATGCGAGGAGAGTTCTGAAGACGGGCCTTCCCTGAGAAAGCATGTAGTGGTCAGAACAGGCTCCTGACAACTTCACAGTGTTTGACAAGGAGACCAGATCTAAGACAAGACAGGCCTTTTCGGGGGAACATAAAATGGCCCACCAGTCAAAGGACACTCTGGATAGTCACAGACTTACTTGGGGGAAGGAGGTGCCTTTTTGAGTGTGTGTGTGAGTTTGTGGTTTTGTCTCATGTTCTGAGAATAGGTAGGAAAGGCGGTGTGTTTGGTTTGGAGTGGACTATTTCTAGAAAGAACTTTGACAAGGCAAGTGTTCCTGTGTCTGTGTCTCCCACTGTGTCCATGGTTGTAGACATTAGAAAAGAGAATGCATCAATGGATGTGTCCTGTCTAGTAGAAAGCTTCCCAGCATTCATCCTGTCCATTTTAGTAATGGACTGCAGGTTGCCTTATCGATGGGCAACACCTACTATCTTACTAAGTTTCTGTTTTCTTCCTGAATTTTGGCCACTCTCCAGAATAGTTTCATGGTTTTGTGTCCAAAATATGTACCACCTCCAAACTCTGCGACATGGCTATGTTCTGGATAGCTGGAGGGAATTGGAGCATCTCAGAAAACTCAGATATCAGTGTGACCAGAAAAGCCTCAGTGGAGAAACCCTGTTTTGGGCCTTTTGCTAACCTATTAATCTTTTGCCCTGAATGTCAGGAAGGTCTTTGCCTCAGGCCACCCCTTGGTGAAGCCTGAAGGAAACAGTTTTCAAATGGAAATGAATGGGCATCACCTGTGGCTCTTTGCTTAATTGCTTTGGAAAGTCATGTGTCTGAATCAGCCTCTTGGCCCTGTGAGAGGCTATGGCTTAGATTTTCAGTGCCTGATGGATCTAAAGAAACATCCAATGTGTGCATCCAAAACCAAAATGGCAAAAACATAAGTCATTGTGGATGATGTCTCTTGCCTTCCTCTGTTAGGTTCCTGACCTTCTTCAAGGGAGTATAGGGATTTTTTGGGTCAAATGAGTTCTTCCAAGCTCTTCAGAGGTGCTTGGGTTTAATCATGAATCCAAATCACACAAGGAATTTATACCTGACAGTCAGTAGGCCTCTAATTGGAGAAGTAGAGCAGTATTAGCGGCAGACGTATGTGATCAATCCTAGTTCACAGGAAGGGTGTCCAGGCCACCCTGAGTTTAGGCAAATGAGGAGCAAGGAAGCTTATTTTGGACACTCTCTTGAGCTGCGCCATTCAAGGAATCCTCCAGCCAGAGGTTATGATGAGTGACCCTATGGAAGAAGATGAGGGCCATGTGGAATTGTTTTGGTTTTAATTGTGGTCATTTATGTGGTGGTTGGAAAAGATGACTGGGTGCACCTAGCCTTGAACACTGGTGTGATTCTCCTCAGAGACTGAGTTCTGTAACTGACCTCAGAGTAGTAATTGCTTTGAAATTGGTTGTGTCTTAATTAGCCTCTTGGCCCTGTGTGAGGCTGTGACTTAGATTATCAGCACCAGATGGATTGAAAGAAAGATCCCATGTGTGCATCCAAAACCAAAATGGCCAAAAGAGCAGTCATTGTGGATTAAGCCTCTTGCCTTTCTCTGTAAGGTTCTGAAAGAATAAAAGAAATTGAAATTGAAATTGAAATGTAAAGAACCAGGTTTGTAAACTTTCCAAGCTGCACTTTCCTGTGGCAGTTTAGACAATTCCCGGATCTGCCCATTAGATGTGTGTTGAAATCTTCCCTGACTACCTAGTTACTTAACAACCCTTTCCCAGAATCCCTGCAGCTCAGCAAGTATACATCTCAGGTATTCAACCAATCAGTTTAAATGTATACCCCTTCTTAGGGCTGACCAATCACCCCCTGCCCGAATTGTTACCGCAAATGAAAGTGCTAATCATGCTTTAGAGTTGTTATTTGATTTTCCCATGGTATATGATGAATTGCTAAAGGAGGCTATCATGTATGTAAAGTCCCTGCCCTCTCTAAGGAATGTATATAAACTCTGCTCAAGTTGTTCTCAGGGCTCTTTGTTCTTTGCTCCTCTAAAGTGAGCTCTGAGCCCCAGCATGCTGGACCCCCAATAAAACCTTTGCTGTTGCATGAGAAAGCCTCTTGGTGGTCTTTTTCTCTGACGTTCGCCCCACCTATTCATCTGGAGGCCCCAGGTGAGATATCCGGCAGCGGCGGACAAAAGACCCCAATGGACTCCTCTCGGGGTAAGTAAGGCACCTCTTTCTGGTTTTGGGTTTCAGGTTATGGATTGGCAAAGTGGCTGTCAGTGAAGAGCATTAGCTCTCTCTGATGGTGGCTGACAGATGTGTCACAGAGCTACAGGCCACGTTCCTGGGGGACACTCCAGAGGACTAGAGAAATCAAGGAATACTAATTTCTTCAACTCGTTTATATTTTGCTTCAGGATTCGGTTCGCCAGCCCATCAGGTTTTGCCGGCTACTCAGTTTTGGTCATTGTTCTGAACTCATGTTGAGTTTTCCGGCTGTCTTTATTGTCTAACCCATCAGGTTTTGGCAGTTACTCAGTTCTAATCTTTGTCTTGGACTCATGTTAAACGTTTACTGTTTGTCTTTGTCTGTGTTGCGTTTGTGTCTTCACTGTCCCTGTTTGAGTAACTCTCATTATGGGACAAAGCACTTCCACTTCTCTGTCCCTGACACTTGATCATTGGACTGATGTCCGCTCAAGGGCCCAGAATCTTTCTTTTTCAGTAAAATGCCGTACCTGGCAGATTCTCTGTGCTTCAGAATGGCCTATTCTCAGAGTCAGGTGGCCCCCCAGAAGGATCCTTCTACTTCCCTCTAATCCGAAAAGTCAGAGATATTGTCTTTCAGCTGGGGCCACGTGGCCACCCAGATCAACAGCCATATACCCCTTCCCCCAGCATCCTATCATTCAAACCTTCCACTCCTCCCCCTCTTCCTTCCATTCTCCCTGAGTCACAAGACTGGACACTCCTCCCACTCCTTATCCTCTACCCTCGCTCTCCAACCCCCAACACGTTCCAGATGATATTCTCGCCGCTGACTCAGCCTCTCCGCCGCTAGAGGCAATTGGGCCAGACCCAAGCACTCCAGGGGACTTCTCTGCAGCAGCAGCAACCCCTCCTCCCCTGGAGGAAGCCGGACCACCTAAAGGAACCCGCCGGTGACGGATAATAGAAAACTCGGAAGCCCCTATGATGCTTCCTCTCCGTCCCTACGGGCCAATGAACCGATCCAACTGGCACCCAAACACCTTTAAATGTAGGTAGCATCTGTCCACTTATCGCCAGACTCTAATAGCGGGTCTCCGAGTGGCCGCCAGAGGGCCGACTAATTTGGCCAAGGTAAGAGAGATTATCCAAGGGCCTAATGAGTCTCCCTCTATGTTTCTGGAGAGAATTATGGAAGCATATAGGAAATATACTCCTTTTGATCCTCAGGCAGAGGATGAACAAGCATCTGTTGCAATGGCCTTTATCGAGCAGGCTGCCCTAGATATTAAGAGAAAGTTACAACGTCTAGATGTATTACAAGATAAGACCTTGAGAGATTTAGTAAGAGATGCTGAGAAAGTATATTATAAGAGAGAAACTGAGGAGGAAAGGGAACAGAGGAGAGAGACGGAAAGGGAACAAAAGGAGGATGAAAGGAGCAAAAGGCAGACTAAAGCATTGACTAAGGTTCTGGTCAGAGCACCAAATATGCCAGAAGTTAAAAAGCAGGGAGTCAGAAAGGGATACCTGGGCCCCCGCCAATGGCTGCCCCTGGCCTCAGATCAGTGTGCCTACTGTAAAGAAAACAGGACACTAGGCCAAAGAGTGCCCCCGAAAGAAGCAGAGATGCCAGTCCGCCGTGCTGACTCTAGAAGAGGACTAGGAAAGTCGGGGCTCGGATCCCCTCTCCGAGCTCAGGGTAACATTTAAAGTGGAGGGGACCCCAGGGAACTTTGAAGTGGATACAGGAGCAGTATAATCAACCTTTAAGACCCCACTGGGCCCCCTATCAAATAAATGGTCCCCTGTTAAAGGTACTAATGGCAGTAGATATTGGGCTGGGACAACTAAGAGGACTATGGACCTAGGAAATGGAAAAGTCCACCACGCTTTCCAAGTAATCCAAGAATGCCCAGCCCCATTGATGGGCTGGGATCTGCTTACCAAACTCTGGGCTAGAATAACCTTTAACCCTGATGGTCCCCAAGTGGAGTTTCTAAAGCCTTCAGTAAAAACTCCCATAGTCATGGCTTTGACAACATCCGTAGAAGATGAACATCAACACTTCGCGCCTCCTAGGACTGATCAAACAGGCAAACTACCCCAGAAATGGATAAAAGATTATCCTAATGCCTGGGCAGAAACTGCTGGGTTAGGTCTAGCCATATAACAACCTCCAATAGTAGTAGAATTAAAAGCCTCTATCTCTCCAATCAGTGTTAAACAATATCCTCTAATCAAAGAAGCTAAGGATGGGATAAGGGCCCATATTCAGAAATACCTGGCTCTTGGGGTCTTAAGGCCCTGTCATTTGTCCTAGAATATCCCCCTGCCACCAGTAAGAAAGCCAGGAACTGGGGACTACCGGACGCTTCAATACCTAAGAGAGATCAACAACAGAGTGCAGGACATTCACCCCACTGTACCGAATCCATAAAATTTGCTTAGCGCTCTGAATCTGGAGCAGGAATGGTACACTGTGCTAGACTTAAAAGATGCTCACTTTTGCTTGCCCGTACATAAGGACACTCAGTTGCTGTTTGCTTTTGAGTGGATAGACCCCGAAAAAGGAACATCTGTCCAACTAACCTGGACTAGACTCCCACAGGGGTTCAAAAACTCTCCCACTCTCTTTGATGAACCCCTCCACAAGGACTTCAATGACTTCAAAACTGCACACCCCGATGTCACCATACTCCAATATGTGGATGGTCTGCTACTGGCAGCCGACACCAAAGAGAACTATGAGTCTGGGACCCAAGCATTATTTTCCAAGCTTGCTCGGCTTGGATATAGGGCTTCTGCCAAAAAGGCCCAAATTTGTCAGCAAGAAGTAATCTTCCTGGGTTATTCTCTTAGGGGTGGCAAAGGATGGCTCACTGAGCCCACAAAACGAACCTTTGTGCAGATACTGCCCCCATCTAATAAGAGACAACTCAGGAAGTTTCTTGGGACTGCCGGCTTTTGCAGGTTATGGATTCCTGGGTTCGCATCTCTGGCTGCCCCTTTATACCCGCTGATAAAGGGGGATGCCCACTTCCAATGGACCCCTGAGCACCAACAAGCTTTTGATAATGTCAGAAAAAAGGTGCTGCTATCTGCTCCGGCCTTAGCACTCCCAGATATAGAAAAACCCTTCAGTCTCTACATCGAGGAAAAGAAAGGAATAGCACGGGTTGTGCTCACTGAGACTTTGGGACCTTGGAAAAGGCCGGTAGAATACTTATCAAATAAACTGGACCCAGTGGCTAGTGGGTTGCCCCATTGCTTAAGAGCTATAGCAGCGGCAGCCCTTCTAATAAAAGATGCTGATAAATTAACGTTGGGACAGAAGCTAACGATTATAGTCCCCCATGCCCTGGAGTGCATCATCTGTCAGCCTCCAGAGATGTGGCTATCAAACTCTAGAATAACCCACTACCAGAACCTCTTGCTTGACAAAGACATAATCACGCTGGGACCCGCTGCTCCACTCAACCCGGCTACACTGCTGCCAGAAGAATCATCAAGACCCGTTGCTCATGAGTGTCAACATATACTGGCAGAGGAAACCAGTATACGACGAGACTTGAAGGATCAGCCACTGCCTTGCCCTGAAGTTGTATGGTTTATGGATGGCAGCAGCTTCCTCCAAGATGGTAAGCGGTGGGCTGGAGAAGCAGTAGTTAGCAAAATTAATGTCATCTGTTCCTCTGGTCTCCCAGAACTGACATCATCCCAAAAAGCAGAACTGATTGCCCTTACGAAAGTATTGGAACTAGCAACAGGCAAAAGGGCCACCATATACACTGATAGCCGCTATGCATTTGCCACTGCAAATGTGCACGGGGCTATTTACCATCAAAGGGGGTTATTAACCTCCACCTGGAAAGAAATAAAGAACAAAGATGAGATCCTCCAACTTCTCTCAGCAGTGCAGGGCCCTAAGGAACTAGCTATAGTGCACTGCCCAGGGCACCAGAAGGGAAACGAACCCTTGGCGGTTGGAAAAAGAAGGGCAGATGAGGAAGCTTAATTGGCAGCCCTAAATGGAGTGACTGTGTTAACTTTTTCCACACCAGGGGGAACAACAATCAGGAGACTTGGCCGCACTGGAACATTCAGGCAACTTATCATCTGAGGAGACAGATACAGAACTCTGGGATCCTACAGAGCCAAGTTTACAATTTCAAAAACCCACCTTTATGTCAAAGACATACACCAGCTCACCCACTTAGACTCAGAGAAGATATAGGCACTCTTAAAGGACCGGAGAAAGGACTTATTATTGACTGACTCACAGAGGAAAGAAATAGCTGAGCAGGTGACTAGAGCTTGTCAAGTCTGCCAAGTAGTTAATGCTTACCCATCCAAGCTTCCTGCAGGGAAGCGCTTACAAGGAACCAGACAAGGACAATTCTGGGAATTGAACTTTACTGAAATTAAGCCAGCAAGGTATGAACTTAAATATCTCCTAGTCTTTGTAGATACTTTTTCAGGATGGGTCGAAGCCTTCCCCATGAAGAAAGAAACAGCTCAGATGGTAGTCAAAAAGATCGTAGAAGACATTTTTCCAAGGTTCGGCCTGCCTAAGGTAATAGGGTCCTCTAACGGACCAGCATTCATGCCCCAGGAAAGTAAGGGATTTGCCAGGACCCTGGGGATTAATTGGAAGTTACATTGTGCTTATAGACCCTATAGCTCAGGACAGGTAGAAAGGATGAATAGAACCATCAAAGAGTACTTAACAAAATTAAGCTTGGATACTGGCATAAAAAATTGGACTATGCTCCAACCTTATGCACTGTTTTGTGAAAGAAATACCCCCTCCACCTCTTTGTGTAACCTCACCTCTTATGAAATTCTCAATGGTGCCCTTCCTCCAGTAGGGGACCTAATCCCAACTATGAGACTTAATGATTCCTTTCACACCCCCTTGCTTGACAGATTTAAAGCCCTTTAACAAACCCAGCACCCAGCGATACCTGTGGAAACATTTGGCCTCTGCTTATCAGACTGGAGATGAGGGAACCCCGCATTGATATCAAGTGGGAGGCTTCGTCTACGTGAGATGGCGTCAGGTGTCATCCCTGGAACTCCACTGGAAAGGACCATACCAGGTGCTGCTTATAACACCCACAGTGGTGAAAGTGGATGGGATCACTTCCTGGATCAATGCCTCCCATCTCATGCCTGAGCCCTGTACAGACTCTGGCTGGAAACTTCTACAGACTGGTATCCATCTCAAGTTGCGTGTCCGTCATGTGGGTAGGGCTATGGATTCTTCCCATGACCACCAGCAGCCCTAATCCCCATCAGCATGCTCAGCAACAAGGGCAAGTAATGAATCCTAATGGGCAAGTAGTGTGATCTATTTCACAAACAGCCACCTTATGGACTTGGTGGCCATCTCTCCACCCGGAAATTTGTCAGCTTGCCATAGGCTTCCCTGACTGGGATCTCCCTGACATAGAGGACCCCACACAGATCCCACTCAAACCCTAACTAGGGCAACATAGACCACCTTAACCCATGAATTGTGGATGTCATCTCCCCCAGCTCAGGTGTAAACTAGCCAGTCTTGACTATTATGTGTGCCCACCTGATTTCCAAAGTCATAAAACAGGCCCAAACCTGTGGAGGACCCAGTGACTTTTATTGTAGATCTTGGGGTTGTGAACAAACGAAAGCTGCATGGTGGAACCCAAACTCCCCAGAAAGGTATGATTCCGGTAGGATGAAATGACACCTGGATTGATCCCAAGAAATGTGCTGCTTGCCCAGTGGTGTCAAAAACTCGCTGTGGAAAGAATACTCTATGTTACCCCCTCAATATAACTTTCACTTCCAAAGGAAGGGGCTACCTCAGAAAAACCTGGCCTATGGGAAATACGTGGGGAATGCGATTCTATATTTATGGCCCTGGTGATGAATTTGGTCTCTGGTTCACCGTCTGGCTTAAAAAGAAAGAAAATCCCACAGCAATAGGACCCAATCCCCTCAAGCCAGGGATTAAGCCTCCTAAACCTTCCATGCCTAGATCTACCAGAACCCCTCTACCATCTAATACTTCCTGGATTCCGTCTTTGCCTACTTCCCCAGTCCAGAGTACATCTGACTCCTCCCCCTGGGAACTAATTAAAGGAACCTTTATGGTACTGAACTCCACACAGTCAGAACTCCTTGTATTTCAGCCCAGGTCTTTGACAGCCCTGTAAATTATTGTGTAATGGTGCAGATACTCTCCAGGGTACTCTATCATAATGCCTAATCATTTGAAGGTCTACTAGGGGGACAAACAACCCGATATCAAGGGGAACCATTGTCCCTTACTCTAGCCATCCTATTGGGGATAGGAGCTGCTGCAGGAGTGGGTATGGGAACAGCTTCTATGATGCGTGGTTAACAACAAATGGCCCAATTAGAAACAGCAATGAATCAAGACTTGAAGACGTTAGAGACCTCCATCACAGCTTTGCAGGAATCCTTAACCTCTCTCTCTGAAGTTGTTTTACAGAACAGGTGAGGATTAGACCTCCTCTTGATGAGGGAGAGGGCCTCTGTGTTGCACTGAGAGAAGAATGTTGTTTTTATGCTGACCATATTGGAGTTGCAAAATAATTCATGAGTAAATTAAGAAAATACCTTGAAGAGCGCCAGAGAGAATAGGAGATTCAACAAGGGTGCTTTGAGTCATGGTTAACCGAGTACCCCTGGTAACTACACTAATATCAGACTTAGCTGGACCCCTGATCATCCTTATGGTGTTGCTAACTGTGGGACCTTGTTTGCCTAACCACATAGTTTCCTTTCTCCAGGCTCAGATTAGGCAGGTGAAACTCATGATAATCAGACAGAAATATGCTGCACTGGTAGGGATAGAATGTGAAACCCCACAATAATTTTGATTCATTACTTTTAAGATTAAAAGTAGTCAGAAAAAGGGGTGGGAAATGAAAGAATAAAAGAAATTGAAATTGAAACGTAAAGAACCAGGTTTTGTACATTTTCCAAGCTGCACTCAGAACCTGAAATTCCTGTGGCACTTAAGACAATTCCCGGATCTTCCCATTAGATGTGTGTTGAAATCTTCCCTGACCACCTCGTTACTTAACCACCCCTTCCCAGAAACCATGCAGATTTGCACGTATACATCTCAGTGCTTCAACCAATCAGTTTAAATGTATACTCCTTCTCACGGCTGACCAATCACCCGCTGCCCAACCTGTTCCCACCAATGAATGTGCTAATCATGTTTTAGAGTTATTATTTGATTTTCCCGCGGTATATGATGATTTTCTAAAGGAGGCTATGATGTATGTAAAGTCCCTGCCCTCTCTAAAGAATGTATATAAACTCTGCTCAAGTTGTTCTCGGGGCTCTTTGTTCTTTGCTCCTCTGAAGTGAGCTCTGAGCCTCAGCATGCTGGACCCCCAATAAACCCTTTGCTGTGGCATGAGACAGTCTCTTGGTGGTCTTTTCCTCCGAAGTTCGCCCGACCTTTTCAGTTCCTGACTTCCGTCAAGTGAGAATAGGGATCATTTGGGTCAAATGAGTTCTTCAAAGCCCTACAGTGGATAGCCCATAGGTGCTTGGGTTTTCTCATGACTCCAAATCACATAGAAAATCTACACCTGACAGTCATTAGGCCTCAAATTGGAGAAGCAGAGCAGTATTAAAGGCAGGCTTATTTGATCACTCCTGGTTCAAAGGAAGGGTGTTTAGGCCACCCTGACTTTTGGCAAATGAGGGGCAATGGAGCTTATTTTGGACACTGTCTTGGGCTGCACCCCTCATGGAAACTTCCAGCCAGAGGTTATGATGCGTGTCTGTGTAGAAGAAGATGAGGCCCATGTGGGAGTGTTTTGATTTAAATTGTGGTCATATGTGTAGTAGCTGGAAGAGATTACTGGGTCCTCCTGGGCCTGAACTCTGGTGTGACTCCTTTTAGACACTGTGTCCTGGAACTGAGCTTAGTGAAGTATTGCCATGAGTTGTGTTGGGATTTGAGGAGGCCATGCATGAGAGTCGCCCTTGGAACCTGAGATGTAGGCCCAGGGTAGCTTTCCACAGAGCACTGGGAATCTCAGTCAGGATACCACAAGATTTTATTCTGAAAGACTTGGCAGCCATAGTTGAGATCAAAACACTCATGGATCTCAATTGTAGACCTCAATGAGCCTGGCTTCAGGTGACCTTTTGGACACTCTTTGGGAAGCCTTGCCTGTGAGAGTTCTCCAGAGTTTTCATTGAAATGATCATACTCACCATTTAATGGTTCCTGCATGAATTGAAATCCACTGTGCCTCCAACTTCATCCTTGATAAATGGCTAGATAAATAGTTTAAATTTTTGAAATTCCCATGAACAGGTGGCATACAGAACCTTTGGATGTCCTATTTCTGATCATGAGTGTACCAGACAGTGCCTTGATTGATTGGGTTTAATGAAAATGGTGTAGAACCGAGATGCCAGTAATTTGGAGCCTGATGAGTAGAGGGCCTAGAGCAGCGGTAGGCAGGTGTGTGATAAAACATCTGTGATGGGGCCATGTGGATCTGCCTTTGGATTCCAAATGTCATGAGACGGACATGGTGCAGCCAGGAGACCATTATAAGTAAACACATCTTGTTATATGGAGAGGTTTTAGGGTAATTTACAGAATCAGGTTGCTATGGTCAAGGGAGCAAGCTATGTGGTATAGAGGCCGGTTTCATGAATGCTCATGTGTGAGCCACCACATGTGATAGAACTCCCTCCAGCACTGTGTCCCAGTTGAACTCCTTGTATTTCATGAAGCAAATACAAAACTCGCAGTGCAGCAGCAAGAAACACCAGGAAAAGTGGAGGATTACTAAATGGCTTCACAGTCCACACGGGCAGACACTTAGACCACTGTGTCCCAGTTGAACTCCGTGTATTTCGTGAAGCAAATACCAAAGTCGCAGTGCAGCAGCAAGAAACACAATGAAGAGTGGAAGAGGAACAAATGAATATACAATCCACGCGGGGACACACTTAGCCCCAAGTGGCCATAGTATACCTACAAAGAGAGAATTCAGCACTGCTCCCTCATGTTCATTGGAATATTACAATTTATGTCCTCCAGGTCACATAGATGCTGACCCAGCTTTGATCGTCTCACTAGAAGGAAGCAAAAGCTCCTGAAAACAACATATATTTCAAGTGCCCAAACTCAGAGGCAGTTTCTCAAGAAGTCTTTAGGCCAGCAGAGCTCTGTGATTGTGGAGTGCTTACCCTGTCCCTTACTTTTGAAAACTCCTCTACCACCTCCATGGTTGTGAACTCCTGATCAAATTCCATTTCAGATATGTATTCACATATTTTCTATCTCTTTTCCTCTAATTGTGTCTTACTTGGGGCGAAGGTAATGTCAAGGGATTGTTCTGGATGAGAGTGGGAAGATTTTTCTGAAGCACATATTTGCATACACATTGGATTCATTTTCCTATTTTCCATTCAAAATACTGAATCACTGACATTAACACATACCCTACTAGACTCTGACTACTAATCCTAATATGTTGGAGAAAAATACCCCCAAAAGAATAGAACTACAAGCAGTTCAGAGGAGGCATGGTGGATAGTTGGGCTTGCCTTTTGAATTATATAGTGTAGGAGTTTTAAATCTTGTCAATTTTTTTTGAAATAGTTCTCCATGTATTTTAAAAGTTAAGAAATATGTGAATTCCTGTCTCCCTTTCTCTGAAGCCTATTCAGCACCTGTATTTTTATATGCACATTTAGAATCCTAACTGTTACCACACGTACGTTCTTGTGTGGAGGCTGAATTGGCAGATACAAATTGTGAAAAGGGATCACTCCTCCTAAACGCTGTTGGAACTGAAAATTCAACCTGTGGGTGAGCTTCCTAGTTGAACAACATTATACATAAATCGATGTTCAGTAAAATGAATTTATTTGGATCTGTGGATGATATATATTTCATGGTGATTTTAAATTGGCATATAGTGCTACTTTTTAATGTCTGTGAATGTTTGTGTGTGTGTGTATATATATATATATATATATATATATATATATATATATATATATATATATATATACACACTCTCCAGATTTTTCAAAATATGAAATATATGTGTATTATTTTACACATCCTAAATTTTTCATATTCATGAATGTGGATTTATAATCATCTTTTCACAAGATTATTCTCAGAAATATTCACATACCGTACTAGACTCTGACTACTAATCCTAATATGATGGAGAAAAGTAATGCAAACAGAATAGAAATACAAGCATTTCAGAGGAGGCATGTTGTATATTTGGACTTGCCTTTTGCATGATAAATGGTAGGTGTTATAAATCTGGTCAATTTTCAATTGAAATAGTTCTCCATGTGTTTTTAAAATTAACAAATATATGAATTCCTGTCCCTTTCTCTGTAGCCTATTCATCACATGTATTTTTATATGCATTTATAGTATCCTACCTGGTATCACATGTACATTTTTGTGAGTTGGCTGACTTGGTAGATACAAATTGTGAGAAGAGATCACTCCTCCAAATCGTTGTTGGAACTGAAAATTCCACCTATAGGGGAGCTTCCTAGTAGAAAAACATTATACATAAACTCATGTTCAGTAAAATAAATATTTTTGCATCTTTGGATGATATATATTTATAGATGAATTTTGAGTGGCATATATATTGCTACTTTTTAATGTCTGTGTGTGTGTTTTGTGTAAATATATATATATATATATATATATATATATATATATATATATATATACTCTCCAGATTTTTGAAAATATGAAATATATGTGTCTTATTTACACTCGCTAAATTTATTCATGTTCATGGACTTGGATTTATAATCAACTTTTCACAAGATTATTCTCAGAAATATTCATCCACCTGAAAAACAGATTTAACTAATATTTCTACAGTAACTGACCAAGTTTAACATCAATGCACCTTGATTCCGATATGACAAGCTGTGCATTTTGACGTTCATTTTTATTAAACCCTGGTACATTAATATTTATTCGTATTATGGACATCATAGGATATATATTTCATCCACAAATTCACAAATTTATGGGCATTTGTTTCACTTTCAATCAATTCCTGCTTCAGAACACATGTATTCCTCCAGGTGTCTTGACTGGTCTTTTCATGTGACTTCTACCCAAACACATTATTTTCGATTTTCATAATCAATTTTGAAGCAAAACTCACACCCTTTATGATAAACCATAACCCTAATATTACAAATAGATGTATAATTGGTTTGAATGAATGTATGTTTATCAATATAAAATTTTCTTTATATTTTCAGATACCACTTCAATCCATTTTTTAAAGTTGAAACCAATTATATTCTTTATTCACACTATTGTCTATTCATACATTTTCTCTATATTCAGAGACACAGGGTGCACGTATTTGTACCCCCAATACTAATTTATATGTCTTCAACATATTGCTTCCAGAAATGGTGGAAGAAATACTCATGTCACCTGATATAAATATACATTTTTTCAGTGTAATATTCTGGACACAAAACGCAAATGTCACACTTATGATTGTACCAAATCCTAAATAGGAAGTGAGCATGGATTACTAAAACCATCCATGTCCAGGTTGCCTAATGCTCTCAAATGTCTATCCTGTCGGTGACTACATATTTGTTTCTTCCTAAGATTATATATTAAATCTCAACCTGTTGAAAATGTCTAATCCTATCACTCACTTTATACTTTGCCTGATTTCCTAATGTTTCTATTGATAAATGCTTTCCTACATATTTTTTCCAGTTCATCACTGTGACCAACTCTTCACATGTGCTGACATTTACATTCACTCTCTAACCAAAACTCTATTGCTAAAGTACTTTTGGTCCAAATCCTATTCTCACTCTTCTATCTAAACCTACACTATCTTCCTAATCCTACCGACTATCCCTTTTTGACTGGATGTTTTCTTACACATTCAATCAACCAAGGTACATGGTCCTTTGCCATTATATATCGATTTATCTGAGATATCTGTGCAGAACATTGTTCAAAGCTAAGTTTCCCACTCCAGTGCCCAGTGCACTTCTGGGCTTCAAATCTTATCTAGAATTCCATTGTCATACTTATATTTCACCTCTATATTCTTATAAATACCACAGGATCCCAATATTCTTATTCATCCAGCAGAATGATTCCTAACACAAATCGAACCTGTTATTAACCCTAACCATATACTGTTCCCTCAATCTATCTTTACAAAAGAGCAGGACTGAGTTGGTCTTACAATACAAAAATGTAGGGAGACTTTCACCTGCTGAGAAGCTCAAAGGTCTATGCAGATATAATCCCTGGAGAAGATATAGGGAACTATGAACTACCTGAGAGAGAAAAAGTCATCTTCAATTGCAAACAACCTGGTCATGACGAAGGGATGTGTCTGAATCAGCCTCTATCTTCTTAATGTAGAGAAGATGGACCAAACCAGGCCTATGTAGAGAGCTGTTCCCAGGTGCCTATGGTTGATATAACTTTCTATCTTGTGAAATTGTAACAGGAAATAGGGGCAGCCTCCATCTCATGAGACCCTTGGAAACAACTGTTAGGACAAAGTGGTTGCAAAGGCAGCAAATTCAATCAGTTCCAGAAAGAAGTGACCTCATCTAATTTTCTTGTTGAAGGAACACTCTAAACTTGGAATCCAGGCACCCAGAGGCAGTCCCAGTTCCAGTCGCAGTGGGCTCACTTGTTTAGATTTACAGAGGACAGAGTTCGTCTTTCTTGGTAAATACTGATGTGAGTATGGCCAAATGCCAGGTGAGCTCTGAAGAGGGGCCTTTCCTGAGAAAGCAGGTAGTGTCTCACTGCTGGTCCCGGACAATTTCACAGAGTTAGCCAAAGAGACCTGATCTGAGACAGGACAGGCCGTTTCAGGGGAACATAAAATGGTCCACCAGTCAGAGGGCTCTCCAGATAGTCACATACCTACTTGGAGGAAGGAGGTGCCTTTGTGGTTGTGGGTGTGAGTTTGTGGTTTTGTCTCATGTTCTGAGAATAGGTAGGAAAGGCAGTTTGTTTGGTTTGGAATGGACTGTGTCTACTGAGTGCTTTGACAAGGCAAGTGTTTCTATGTCTGTGTATCCCACCGTGTCTGTGGTTGTAGACATTAGAAAAGAGAATGCATCAATGGATTTGTCATGTCTAGTAGAAAGCTTCTCAGCATTCATCCTGCCTAATTTATGAATGGACTGTGGATTGCCTTATGGATGTGCAACACCTACTATCTTCCAAAGTTCCTGTTTTCTTCGTAGAATTATGGCCACTCTTCAGAATAGGCTTATGATTTTATGTCCACCATATGAACCACCTCCAAGATCTGTGACATGGCTATGTACTGGATAGCTGAAGGGAATGAGAGCATGTCAGAAAACACAGATATCATTGGGACCAGGAGAGTCTCAATGGAGAAACCCTGCTTTGGGTCTTTTGCTTACCTATTTGTCTGTTGCCCTGAATGTCAGGAAGTTCTTTGACTCAGGCCACCCCTTTTTGAAGCCTGAAGAAAACAGTTTTCAAATGAAAATGAATGGGCATCACCTTGGGCTCTTTGCTTAATTGCTTTAGAATGGGATGTGTCTGAATCAGCCTCTTGGCCCTGTGTGAGGCTGTGGCTTTGATTCTCAGCACCTGATGGGTCTAAAGAAGGATCCCATGTGTGCATCCAAAACCAAAATGGCCAAAAGAGCGGTCATTGTGGATGGAGTCTCTCGTCTTCCTCTGTAATGTTCCTGCCTCCATCAAGTGAGAATAGGGATCCTTTGGGTCAAATGAGTTCTTCAAAGCCCTGCAGAGTCTAGCCCATAGGTGCTTGGGTTTTCTCATGACTCCCATTTACAAAAAGAATCTAAACCCCACAGTCAATAGGCCACAAATTGCAGAAGTGGAGCAGTATTAACGGCAGGCCTATTTGATCACTCCTGGTTCACAGGAAGGGAGTCCGGGCCTTTAGGCATATGAGGGGTAAGGAAGCTTCTTTTGGACATTGTCTTGGGCTGTGCCCCTCATAGAATCCTCCAGCCAGAGGTAATGATGAGTGTCTATATGGAAGAAGATGAGGTCCATGTGGGAGTGTTTTGGTTTTAATTGTGGTCACTTGTGTGGCGGTTGGAAGAGATGAATTGGTCCACGTGGGCTGGAGCTATGGCGTAATTACCCTTAGAGACTGCATTCTGGAACTGATCTTAGAGAAGTATTGCAATGAGTTGTGTTGGGATTTTAGGAGACCACGCATGGAGTCCTTGGAAAATGAGTCTTGACCCAGGGTTGCTTTCCACAGAGCACTGGGAATCTCAGCCAGGATATCACATGATTTTATTCTGAAAGACTTGGCAGCAATAGTTGAGAGTCAAAACAAACATGGACCTCATATTGTAGACCTCAATGGGCCTGGCTTCATGTGAACTTTTGGCCACTCTTTTGGAAGCCTTGCCTGTGAGAGTTCTCGAGAGCTTTCATTAAAATGAGTTTCCTCAACATTTAATGGTTCCTGAATGAATTGAAACCCACAGTGCCTCCAACTTCATCCTTTAAAAATGGTTAGATAAATACCATGAAATGTTTAAAATTCCCATGAGCAGGTGGCACTGGAAAACCTTTGGATGTCCTGTTTCTGATTATGAATATACCAGAAGGTGCCTTGATTGACTGGTTTAAATGAAAATGGTATAGAAAAGAGATGCAAGTAAGTTCGAGCCTGCTGAGTAGTGGACCTAGAGAAGTTGTGGGCAGGTGTGTGATAAAAAATCTGTGGTTTGGCCATGTGGATCTGCCTTTGGCTTCCAAATGGATTATGACTGATATGGTGCAGCCAGCAGACCCTTCTCTCAAAAGGCATCTTGTTATATGTAGGAGTTTCAGGGCAATGTTCAGAATCAGGTTGCTATGCTCAAGGAGGCAAGCTGGTGGGATAGAAGCATGGTTGGTGCATTTTCCTGCAGACCCTGACCCACCACACGTGACAGAACTCGCTCCAGCACTGTGTCCCAGTTGAACTCCTTGTTTCATGAAGCAAATGCCAAATTGCGAGTGCAGCAGCAAGAAACAGCACGAAAAGTGGAGGATGACCAAATGGGTTCACAGTGCACACGGGGAGACACTTAGCCCCCATTGGTCACAGTTTACCTACAAAGAGAGAATTTAGCAAGGCTGCCTCATGTTCATTGGAAAACAAGAAACCATGTGCTCACAAAGGTCACAAAAATGCAGACCAGCTTGGATGATCTCACTACAATGGAAGCTAAAGCTCCTGACAACAACATATATTTCATGTGCCCAACCTCAGAGGCAGTTTCTTAAGAACTCTTTAGGCCAGCAGAGCTCCATGTTTGTGGAGAGTTTACATTGTCCCTTAATTTTGGAAACTCCTCTACCTTCTCCAAATTTGTGAAAATTGAGCAGTTTCCATTGCAGATATGTATTCACAGATTTTCTAACTCTTCTGCTCTAATTGTGTCATACATGGGGCGAAGGTAATGTCAAGGCATTGCTCTGGATGAGAGTGGGAAGATATTTGTGTAGCACATATTTGCATACACATTGCATTCATTTTCAATTTTCTATTCGAAATACTGAATCCCTGACACTATCCCATACCCTACTATCCTCTGACTACTAATCCTAATATGATGGAGAAAAATACCCAAACAGAATAGAAATACAAGCAGTTCAGAGGAGGCATGCTGCATACTTGGACTTACCTTTTGCATGATAAATGGTAGGTGTTATAAATCTAGTCTATTTTTAATTGAAATAGTTCACCATGTGTTTTTAAATTAAACAAATATATGAATTCCTGTCTCCCTTTCTCTGTAGCCTATTCATCACATGTATTTTCATATGCACTTATAGAATCCTACCTGGTATCACATGTACATTTTTGTGAGGTGGCTGACTTGGCAGATACAAATTGTGAGAAGAGATCACTCCTCCAAATTGCTGTTGGAACTGAAAATTCCACCTATAGGGGAACTTCCTAGTAGAACATCATTATACATAAACTCATGTTCAGTAAAATAAATATTTTTGCATCTGTGGATGATATATATTTAAAGATGAATTTTGATTGGCATATATATTGCTACTTTTAAATGTCTGTGTGTGGTTTTTTTTTTTTGTGTGTGTGGGTATGTGTGTGTGTGTATATATATATATATATATATATATATACACTCTCCAGATTTTTCAAAATATAAAATATATGTGTCTTATATACACTCTCTAAATTCATTCATGTTCATGCATGTGGATTTATAATAAACTTTCCAAAATATTAGTCTCAGAAATATTCATCCACCTTAAATACATATTTGTTTCTTAGTACTGAAAACTAACTTCAGTGAATGGTGCATACAAATGTTAATAATTCTACAGGAACTGATCCAGTCTATCACCAATGCAAGTAGATCCCAATGGGACATGATATATAATATGATGTTCATTTATATTCAACACTGGTACATTATTATTTCTTCAGTTTTTGCTCATCATAAGATATGTATTTCATCCACAAGTTCACAAATTTGTAGGCATTTCTTTAAACTTTAATCACTTCCTACTTCACAACACATGTATTGTCAGGGTTTCTTGACTGGTCTTTTCATGAGACTTCTTTCCAAACACATTATTTTCGATTTCCATAATCACTTTTGAAGTAAAACTCACACACTCTTCATGATAAACCAAAACACTAATATTGACATTAGATGAATAACTGGTTGGAATGAATGATTGTATATGCATATAAGATTTCCAGTAATTTTTCAGATATCAGTTCATCCCATTATATTAAGTCGGAACAAGTTATATTACTTATTCACAGTATGGTCTATTCATGCTTTATCTCTATATTCATAGACATAGGGTACACCTCTTTGTACGCCCAATACTAATTTTATGTCTTCAGTATATTGCTACCAAAAATGGTGGAAGAAATACTTATGTCACCTGATCTACATATACATATTATCACAATAATATTCTGGACAAAAATGTAAATGTTACACTTATGATTGAACCAAGCAAAGCCTAAATGAAATGTGAACATAGATTACTAAAAACATCCATGTCCAGGGTGCCTAATGCTCTCAAATGTCAATATTATTGGTGACTTCATATTTGTTTCTTTCTAAGATTCAACCTCAAGCCTGTTGAAAATGTCTAATCCTCTCACTCACTTTATACTTTCCCTGATTTCGTAATATCTTTATTGATATCTTCTTTTCTACATGTTTTCCCCACTTCATCATCGTGACTGGCTCTTCATATGTGCTGACATATACATTCACTCTCTAACTGAAATCCTATTGCTAAAGAACTTTTGTTCCAAATCATATACTCACTCTTCTTCCTAAAACGACCGACTATCTTTCTAATCCTACCGACTATCCCTTTTTGAAGGGATGTTCTCTTCTACATTCAATCTTCCAAGGTTCAAGGTCCTATGCCATTGTATATCAAATTATCTGAGACATCTGTGCAGAACATAATTCAAAGCTAAGTATCCCAATCAAGGGCCCAATGCCCTTATGGGTTTAAAATCATACCTGGATTTCTGTTTTCATACTTATGTTTCACCTCTACATTCTTGTAAATATACCAGGTTCCCAATACCATTATTCATCCAGAAGAATGATTCCTAACACAAATCGAAATCAAACCTGTTATTAACCCTAAACATACACTGTTCCCTCAATCTCATTTTACAGAAGAGCAGGGACAAAGTTGTTCTTACAATACAGAAAAGTAGGGGACCTTCCACCTGCTGAGATCCTCAAAGGTCCATGCAGAAATGATACCTGGAGAAGTTGTAGACAGGTATGAAGGACCTGAAAGAGCAAAAGTCATCTTCGATGACAAACCACCTGGTCAGGATGAAGGGATGTGTCTTAATCAGCCTCTCTCTTCTTATTGTGGAGAAGATGGACCAAACCAGGCCTGTGTGTGTGCCTATGGTTGATATACCATTCTAAATTGTGAAAGTGTCAGAGGAAGAAGGGGCAGCCTCCATCTCATGGGGCCCTTGGAAGCAACTGTTAGGACCAAGTGGTTGCAAAGGCAGTGACCTCATTCAGTTCCAAAGAAAGTGTCATACCTCATTTCCTTGGTGATGGAACTCTCTGAACTTGGTATCCAAGAAGCCAGGCACCCAGATGCAGTTCCAGTCCCAGTCCCAGTGGGCTCACTTGTTTGGATTTACCAAGGACAGAGTCAGTCTTTCTTGGTACCTACTGATGTGAGGATGGCCAAATGCCAGGAGAGCTCTGAAGAGGGACCTTTCCTGAGAAAGCAGGTAGTGGCTCACCACTTTTTCCTGACAACTTCACATAGTTGGCCAAGGAAACCAGATCTGAGAGAATACAGGCCATTTCGGGGGAACATAGTATTGCCCACCAGTCAGAGAAAACTCCGGATAGTCACAGACCTACTTAGGGGAAGGAGGTGCCATTGTGAGTGTGGGTGTGTGGTTTTGTCTCTTGTTCTGAGAATAGGTAGGAAAGGTGGTTTGTTTGGTTTTCAGTGAACTATTTCTAGTAAGTCATTTGACAAGGTGAGTGTTTCTATGTCTGTGTATCCCACTGTGTCCGTGGTTGTAGACATGAGAAAAGACAATGCAACAATGGATGTGTCCTGTGTAGTAAAAAGATTCCCAGCATTCATCCTGCCCAATTTATGAATGGACTGCAGCTTGCCTTATGGATTGGCAAAACCTACTACCTTCCTAAGTCCCTGTTTTCTTCCTGAATTCTGGCAACTCTCCAGAATAGTCTCATTGTTTTGTGTCCAAGATATGTACCAACTCCAAGGTCTTTGACATGTCCATGTACTGGATACCTGAAGGGAATGGCCAGTATCTCAGAAAACTCAGATATGAGTGTGACCAGAAAAATCTCAGTGGAGATACCATGCTTTGGGCCTTTTGCTTACCTATTGTTCTGTTGCCCTGAATGTCAGGAAGATGTTGGGCTCAGGCTACCCCTTTGTGAAGCCTGAAGAAAACAGTTTTCAAATGGAAATGAATGGGCATCACCTGTGGCTCTTGCTAAATTGCTTCGGAAAGGGATGTGTCTGAATCAGGCTCTCTACCCTGTGTGAGGCTGTGGCTTAGATTCTCAGCACCTGATGGATCTAAAGAAAGATCCCATGTGTGAAACCAAAACCAAATTCGCAAAAAATTTCAGTCATTGTGAATGAATTCTATTGCCTTTCTCTGTAGGTTCCTGAAATCAATCAAGTGAGAATAGCGATCCTTTTGGTCAAATGAGTTCTTCAAATCTCTGCAGAGGTGCTTGTCTTTTCTCATGACTCCAGTTCACATAAAGAATCTAAACCCCACAGTCAGAAGGCCTCAAATTGGAAAAGCGGAGCAGTATTAATGACAGGCCTATTTGATCACTCCTGGTTCACAGGAAGGGTGTCCTTCCCACCCTGACTTGAGCCAAATGAGGGGCAAGGGAGCTTATTTTGGACACTCTTTTGGAATGTGCCCCTCATGGAAAGCTCCAACCAGTGGTTATGATGAGTGTCTATAAGGAAGAAGATGGGGCCATGTAATAGTGTTTTGTTTTTAATTGTGTTCATTTGATTGGCGGTGTGAAGAGATGACTGGGTCAACCTGGGCTTGAACTCTGGTTTGATTCCCCTTAGAGACTGCGTTCTGGAATTGACCTCAGAGAAGTATTGCCATGAAAAGTGTTGGGATATTAGGAGGCCACGCATGAAAGTCACCCTTGGAAACTGAGATCTAGGCCCAGGGTGGTTTTCCAAAGAGTACTGGGAATCTCAGCCAGTATATCACATGATTTTATTCTGAAAGACTTGGCAGGGATAGTTTTGAGTCAAAACACACATGGACCTCACATTGGAGACCTCACTGCGCCTGGCTTCATGTGACCTTTTGGCCACTCTTTTGGAAGCCTTGCCTGTGAGAGTTCTCCAGAGCTTTCTTTGAAATGAACTTCCTCAACATTTAATGGTTCCTGAATGAATTGAAACCCACAGTGCCTCCAACTTCATCCTTGAAAAATGGCCAGATAAATACCATGAAATTTTTAAAATTCCCATGACCAGGTGGCACTGGAGAACCTTTGGATGTCCTGTTGCTGATCTTGAGTGTACCAGACCCTGCCTTAATTCACTGGGTTTCATGAAAATGGTGTAGAACAGAGATGCCATTGAGTTATAGCCTGCAGAGTTGTTGGCCTAGAGAAATGGTGTGCAGTTTTGTGATAATACATCTGTGTTGTGAACACGTGGTTCTGCCATTGGCTTCCAAATTCATTGTGACTGCCATGGTGCAGCCAGGAGACCTGTATATGTAAAAGCATGTTTTTATATTGAAAGATTTCAGGGCCATGTTCAGAATCAAGTTGCTATGGACATGGGGGCAAGCAAGTTAGAGCCTGCAGATTATTGGGCCTAGAGAAGTGGTCTGCAGTTGTGTGATAATACATCTGTGTTATGGCCATGTGGATTTCTCATTGGCTTCCAAATTTTTTGTGACTAACATGGTGCAGCCAGGAGACCCGAATATGTAAAAGCATGTTTTTATATGGAGAGGATTCAGGGCCATGTTCAGAATCATGTTGCTATGGACAAGGGGGCAAAGTATGTGGGAAAGAAGACTGGTTGTTGCATTCTCCTGCAGACCCTGACCCACAACACGTGACAGAACTCCCTCCAGCACTGTGTCCCTGTTGAACTTCTTGTATTTTGTGAAGCAAATACCAAACTCCCAGTGCAACAGCAGGAAACACCACGAAAAGTGGAGGATGACCAAATGGCTCCACAGTCCACATGGGGAGACAATTAGACCCCAGTGGCCACTGTTTACCTACAAAGAGTGAATTCAGCACTGCTGCCTCATGTTCACTGGAAAATAAGAAACCATATCCTCCAGGTCACATAGATGCAGACATAGATTTTATTGTCTCACTACAAAGGAAGCTAAAGCTCCTGAAAATAACGTATGTTTCAAGTGCCCAACCTCAGAGGCAGTTTCTCAAGATGTCTTTACGCCAGCAGACCTCCATGTTAGAGGAGTGTTTACCATGTCCCTTACTTTTGGAAACTCCTCTACCACCTCCAAGGTTCTGAACTCTGAGCATTTTCCACTCAAGATATGTATTCACAGATTTTCTAACTCTTCTATTCTAATTGTGACTTACTTCAGGCGAAGGTAATGTCAAGGATTTGTTCTGGATGAGAGTGGGAAGATTTTTGTGTAGCATATATTTGCATACATATTTGATTCATTATTCTATTTTCCATTTGAAATACTGATCCCTGACACTAACTCATAACCTACTGGACTCTGACTACTACTCCTAATATGATGGAGAAAAATAACCCAAACAGAATAGAAATCCAAGCAGTTCAGAGGAGGCATGGTGTATAGTTGGACTTGCCTTTTGCATAAAAAAGGGTATGTGTTATAAATCTAGTCAATTTTCTGTTGAAATAGTTATCCATGTGTTTTTAAAGTTAACAAATATGTGAATTCCTGTCTCCCTCTCTCTGTAGCCTACTCAGCACATGTATTTTTATATGCACATATAGAATCCTACCTGGTATCACACGTACATTCTTGTGAGGTGGCTGACTTGGCAGATACAAAATGTGAGAAGAGATTACTCCTCCTAAATGCTGTTGGAACTGAAAATTCAATGTATGGGTAAACTTCCTAGTTAAACAACATTATACATAAATCTATCTTCAGTAACATGAATATTTTTGAATCTGTGGGTGATGTATTTTTCATGGTGAATTTCAATTGGCATATATATTGCTATTTTTATAGTCTCAGTTTGTGTGAGTGTGTGTGTGTGTGTATATATATATATATATATATATATATATATATATATATATATATACTCTCCAGATTTTTCAAAATATGAAATGTATGAGTCTTATTATACACTCCCTGAATTCATTCATGTTCATGTATGTGGATTTATAATCAACTTTTCACAAGATTATTCTCAGAAATACTCATCTACCTGAAATACATATTTGTTTCCTAGTACTGAAAACTAACTTCAGTGAATGGTGCATACAAATTCTAATATTTCTACATTAACGGACGCAGTTTAACATCAATTCAAGTAGATTCCTATGGGACATGATGTGTATTTTAACGTTCATTTTTATTCAACACTGGTACATTACTATTTCTTCAATTTCTGCACATCATCTTATATATTTATCATCCACAAGTTAGCAAATATATAGGCGTTTGTTTCACTTTAAATCACTTTCTGCTTCAGAACACATGCATACCTCCAGGTTTCTGGACTGGTCTTTTCATGAGACTTCTTTCCAAACACATTATTTTCAATTTCCATAATCACTTTTGAAGCAAAACTCAAACACTCTTCATGAAAATCCATAACCCTAATATTTCATTCAGATGTATAATGGGTAGGATTAAATGTAGTATATCAATATAAGGTTTCCTGTATATTTTCAGATATCAATTCAATCCATTATTTAAAGTTGGAACCAGTAATATTATTAATTCACAGTATTGTCTATTCATGCATTATCTCTATATTCATAGACAAATGGTACACCTATTTCTACCCAAAATACTAATTCATATATCTTCAAAATATTGCTCCCATAAATGGTGGAAGAAAAACTCCTATTACCTGATCTACATATATTATTTATTATAGTAATATTCTGGACACACATAGGAATGTTCACACTTATGATTGTACCAATGTAAAGTCGGGCGAGCGTCGGAAAAGAGACCACGAAGAGACTGTCTCATGCAACAGCAAAGGGTTTATTGGGGGTCCAGCATGCTGGGGCTCAGAGCTCACTTGAATAGAGAAGAGAGCCCTAAGAACAGCTTAAGCAGAGCTTATGCAATTTACGTGGTGAGAGCAGGGAGGGAAATTTATTGATGGGTCAGGTCGAGTGAGTGGTTTGCATGCCAATGGGAGAGGGAGTACATTCAACAGTTTGGCAATTGGGGACAGCACATTCTGGGAACAAGATTAGCAAACAGTTTTCAAGATTTCATCAGTATTTTGTTAAGCATACAGAAAAACAAGAAGTTAAAAGTACATATTTTATTAACCTTTCATTCCCCACTTCTTATTCTGGTTAATTATAATCATAAAAATGAGCATTGCGGGGTCTCACATTTTATGTCTTCTAGTGAGGTATATTGTTGTCTGATTACCATAAGTTTAACTTATCCAATTTAAGCTTGTAGAAAGGAAACTAGATGGTTGAGCAAACAGGGTCCTACAATTAGCAATGAAATGAGGATTATTAATGGACTGGCCAGGGCTGATAAAAGCGTAGTTAACCAGGGGGACTGTGTGAACAAAGACTCAAACCACCCTTTTTGTGCATCTCTCTCTTGTTGATGCTCTTCTAGGCGTCTTCTTAATTTACTCATAGATTTTTTTACAACTCCAGTATGGTCGGCATAAAATCAACTTTTTCCCTCAATGCAGCACAAAAGCCCCCTTCTCTCACGAAGAGGAGGTCCAACCCTCGCATGTTCTGTAAAACAATTTCAGAGAGAGAGGTTAAAGATTCCTATAAAACTGTGATGGAGGTTTTTAATATCTTTAAATTTTGGTCTATTGCTGCTTCTCATCGGGTCATTTGTTGTGTCACATGGACTAGGACAGTGATTCCTGTGCCCACACCTGCAGCAGCTCCTTTTCCTAATAGGATGGCTAAAGTGAGGGATACAGGTTCCCAGAGGAACCGGGTTGTATGCCCCCGTATTTGATATTTAAATTAACCTGCCTCATGATAGAGCACTCTGGGAAACATCTGAACATTACATAATTAATCACATCTGTTGACCATTTTATGAAAACATAAACAATGTTTAAGTATATAGAATTATACTGTTGTAAGGACGGACAATTCAAGGCACCTAAGATAGCACCGAAGACAGCGAAACATACCTATTTGGTTGCAACGGATTTAGAGGGCATTGCTTCTGTTGTAATCAATTAGTCACCTGATCTCCAAATTTAGGTAGTTTCCGAATTTTGTACCCAACATGTAAGGGAAGGGGCTCAGAAGTTCACAGTCTGCATAAGTTCACAAAAAGAAGTTTTCGTTTCTATTGTTTTTTTCATCTGTTCTGGGCAAGTTAACATTTTAAGGACACCTGGAGTGGGAGAGCTTTTTTCTTCTCTTTTTTTTTTCTCACTGCCAGCTGTAACAATGGAGCTCATTTGGTAACTTATTTATCTTAGAAATGTAACCATGTCTGTGAAGCCCCAGCTCAAGGCCAGAGGCCTTGTTCACATGTTTTGTGAAAAACTAGTAAGGGGGAGTCTAGCTTAGGAGTGCTGATTTTTCCAGCCAGTGGCCAAATAGAACAGGGAAACACGAAAAGGGGAAGTTTATCTACATTGAACTCTTTTATAGGGACTCTTTGGCTGAAAGTCCTAAAGTCAGCCATGGTGAAGACTGCTGGAGAAGGTCATTTAAGACTTTTCTGTGGGCCTGGTATAGACGGGGAAGACAGGGAAGGCGGGTCTGAGAGCAGCACCTTGGGTCTGAGCATGAGGAAGGAGACATGTAAAAGAATAATGGGAAAGGGGTTTGGAATTTTTCAGGCAACAAAACTTGAGCAGTAGAACAGATAGAGCAGAGGGGAAGATGGGAGTTTGTATCCCAAAAAGCCTGTGAGGGACTTTAAATTCTTAGTAACCTGTTTTCAGTGATGACAGAGCAACTTTAAAGGCCATTTTCATTACATTTTGGATAGGGGTCTGAGGGCTCTCCTTAGCTGGTTTGAGCTTTGGGTTAGCTGGTAAGAGGACCTGGTGGGACCTGGTGCGGGCACTGACAGGAGAAGAGAGTAGTGAGTGGGTGGATGGGTACCTCAGTACCTGCTACCTCAGCAAGGGGGCAATAATCTGAGAACCGGCGGTTTGGGTTTTTGATCTAGTAATTGGAGGGAAGAAATCAGGTTGCTGAGGTGGGAGTGGCAGCAGAGAGTCTGGAGCAGAAAGCTGAGGGTGAGGATCTATTGGATAAGCATAGTTCAGGATGTGAGCGAAGGAGGGAAAATGCCTCCACTTAGGGGAATTTCCTTCCACCCTTTGAGCACTTGCCGAAGTTAAAAAGGTCACGGAGAATTTTAGGATCTAGAGACCCCTCTGGGGGCCATCGGTATTGGTTGTGTAATTGGTAATATGGCCAATGCTGTGTATTGAATTTGATGAGGAGTTTGGGTTCCACCAGGCACCCCTGTATGCTCACATTCCCATGACTTACAGAAGAAGTCGGCATTTCCCCCACACAGCCATGTCTGTTTGTGGCTTTGATAGTCCGCTAAGCAAACATAGTAATCTAGGCTAGCCAACCTGCATCTGGCTCTCGTGTCCCTACATCCATAATGTTTGTTTCTATTACCTATGATACGGAAAGGATTTATTGGAATTTTAGTTGGATCCCCTTCATCAGGGATATCCCAATAGGAAAGACCTATAGCCAGCTGACAAATGTCTGGGTGGAGAGATGGCCACCATGTCCCTAAAGGGGTTGTATGCAAGATAGACCATACTTCTTGTACAGTAGGATTTGTGATCAGCCATTACTGCTGAACAGGCTGATGAGGGTTAGGACTACTCTTGGCCAAGGGGAGAGTCTGTAGCCTTATCCACATGGCGAATACGCACTTTGAAAGTGTTACCAGTCTTTTCCAGTTTCCAGTCAGATTTTGGACAGGGCGCAGGCCAGAGATGAGAGACATGGATCCTTGAAGTGATTCCGTCTACATTTACCACTGTAGGTGTTATATGTAGCACCTTATATGGTCCTTTCCAGTGGGGTTCCAGGGATGACACCTGATGTCGTCTAATGTAGACGAAGTCTCCTACTTGGTATCGATATGGAGTCCCCTCGTCCCCAGGTTGGTCGGCAGTGGCCAGATGTTTCCACAGATATTGCTGATTTCTTTCAAGAGCTTTAAGTCTGTCAAGCAAGGGGGTGTGGAAGGGATTGTTAGGTCTTAGAGTTTGGGTTAGGTCCCTTACTGGAGGAGGGACCATAGAGAATTTCATAGGGGGTGAGGTTACACAAGGAAACAGAGGAGTATGAGTATTTCTTGCATGAAACAGTGCATAAAGCAGGAGAATAGATCGATCTTTTATGCCGATCTCTAAGCTTGATTTTGTTAATTCTCTTTAATGGTTCTATTATTTTTTTTTTTTTACCTGTACTGAGCTCTGGGGTCTATAAGCACAATGTAATTTCCAATTAATCCCCAGGGTCCTGGCTAATCCCTGACTTATCAGGGCAATTAACGCCAGTCCATTATCAGACCCTATTGCCTTAGCCAGTCCGTATCTTAGAAAAATATCTTTCAGGATCTTCTTGACCACCATTTGTGCCATTTATTTTGTTGTTGTTGTTTTTTTTTTTGTGTGTGTGTGTGGGGGGGAAGGCTTCAATTAATTCATCCTGAAAATGTATCTACAAAGACTAGGAGATATTTAAGTCCATAACTTCCTGGCTTAATTTCAGTAATGTCCACTTCCAAGAATTGTCCTGGTCTGGTTTCTTGTAGGTGCTTTCCTGCAGGAAAGTAGGAAGGGTAAGCATTAACCAATTGACAGACCCGGCAGGCTTTTGTTACCCGTTCAGTTATTTCTTTCGCTCTGAGTCGGTTAGTGGAAAACTCTGTTCTTGATCCTTCAGGAATGCCTGCAGTTTCTTTGAACCAAGGTGAGTGAGTTGATGTACATTTTTAACTTAGTTTAGGGCTTTCTGAAGATGCAAGCTGGGCTCAGTGAAGTTGAGGGTTTCAGTGTCAGTGTCCTTAGATGTTATCAAAAGCTTGCTGGTGCTCAGGGGTCCATTAGAATTGGGCATCTCTCTTTAACAGCGGGTATAAAGGAGCAGATAAGGACGCAAAACCAGGTATCCATAAGCTGCATAAGCCAGCAGTCCCAAGAAACTCTCTGAGTTGTCTGCTGTTAGATGGGGGTGGTATCTGCTCAATGGATTGTTTTCTGGTCTCAGTGAGCCATCGCTTACTGCCCCTAAGGGAATAGTCCAGGAAGATTACTTCTTGCTGGCAAATTTGGGCTTTTTTGGCAGAAGCACTATACCAGAGTTGAGCAAGCTCGTATAATAATAATTGGGTTCCAGACTCACAGTTTTTCTTGGTGTTGGCTGCCAGTTGCAGGTCATCGACATATTGAAGCAGGGTGACGTCAGGGTGCATAGTTCTGAAGTTGTTGGGGTCTCTGTGGAGGGCTTCATCAAAGAGAGTGGGGGAGTTTTTGAACCCCTGTGGGAGTCTAGTCCATGTTAGTTGACCAGACGTCCCGGTTTCTGGGTCTACCCACTCAAAATCAAATAGCAACTGACTATCGTTATGCAGAGGCAAGCAAAAGAAAGCATCTTTTAAGTCCAGAACAGTATACCATTTCCGCTCATGGTTCAGAGTGCTAAGCAGATTGTACAGATTATGTACTGTGGGGTGAATGTCCTGCACTCTGTTGTAGATCTCTCTTTGGTCTTGAACGGTGCGATAGTCCCCGGTTCCTGGATTTTTATACTGGTAACAGGGCAGTGTTCCAGTTCAAATGACAGGGCCTTAGGACCCTTAAGGCCAGATATTTCTGAATATGGGGCCTTATCCCATCTTTAGCTTTTTTGCTCAGAGGATATTTTTTGACATTGATGGGGGGGCTGAAGTTTTTAACTCCACTGTTATTGGAGGATATTTCACGGCTACGTGTAACCCAGCAGTTTTTTTCCTAGGCATCTGCGTAATCTGTTATCCATTTCCGGGGTAGCTTGCCTGTTTGATCAGTCTTGGGGGGTTTGACAAGTTGATGTTCATCTTCTACTGACATAGTAAAAGCCGTGACTATAGGAGTTTTTACTGAAAAATTTAGAAATTTCACTTGGGGGCCTTCAGGGTTAAAAGTTATTCTGGCCTGGAGCTTTTTGAGCAGATGTGTGCCCATCAATGGGGTCGGGCATTCTGGGATTACTAGGAACGAGTGATGGATTTTTTCTTTCCCCAGGTCCATGGTCCTCTTAGTTGTCTAAGCCCCATATTTACTCCCATTAGCCCCTTGAACTAGAGTCCTTTTTGTTTGATAGATGGCCCAATGGGGCCTTAAGGGCTGAGTATACTTACCCTGTATCCACTTCAAAGTTTAACCCCCCCAGCGAGTACTTTGTGTTCTTTTGGCCGGGCCAGCTACCTCCAAGGAAGGAGGGGCTGTGTGTGCCGTGGGGTAGTCACCTGGAGGGCGCTGGGCTGGCCTATATTCCTCCAATGGTGGAGAGTCTGAGTCAGCAGCAGGGGAATCACTTAGAGGGTGTTTGGGGTTGGAGGACAAGGGCAGGGCATAAGGAGGGGGAAGAGAGTCCAGTAGAGTCTTGAGACTCAGGGACAACAGAGGGTGGAGGAGGGGGAGCAGAGGGTTTGAGAGATAGAAAAGTGGGAGAACCAGTAGGAGCAGGGACAGGGACAAGGAAAGGCTTCAACCATGGAAGAGGAGATTTGCAGAGGTCCTGCAAACTAAAGATATATTGCTGTTGATCTGGATGGCTATGTGGCCCCGGCTGAAAGACAATATCTCTGAGTTTTTGAATTAGTGTGAAGTAGAAAGATCCTTCTGGGGGCCATCCGACTCCAAAGGTGGGTCATTCTGAGACACATAGAGTCTTCCAGATCTGACGTTTTACTGAAAAAAAGAAGATTCTGAGCCTTTAAGCAGACTTTGGTCCAGTGATCAAGGTTCAGGGACAGAGGCATTGAAGTGTTCTGTCCCATATGAAAGATACACAAATAGTGAAAGCAATGACACACGACACAGACAAGACAAGACAATAAAGACAGGCAATGGACGTCCAATACTGAGAACAGGACTGAGTAGCCAGGAAAACCTGATGGGCTGACAATACCGAATCTAAAACAAAATATCACTGAGTTTAGGAGACTATTGTTACTCGGTTTCCCGAGTTCTCTGGGGCGTCCCCCAGAGACGTGGCCTGTGGCTCTGTGACACTTCTGTCAGCCACCGTCAGAGAGAGCTCATGCTCATCACCAATAGCCATTTTGCCCATCCCTAACATGAAACCTGAAACAAGAAAGTGGCGCCTTACTTAACCTGAGATGAGCCTATTGGGGGTCTTTCGTCCAACGCTGCTGGAACTCGCTGGGGCCCTCAGATGTAATGGTCAGGCGACCATTGGAGGAAGAGACCACCAAGACACTGTCTCATGCAACAGCAAAGCACCCAAAATTCTGGGGCTCAGACCTCACTTGAATAGAGCAGAGAGCACTGAGAACAGCTTAAGCAGAGCTTATATACTTTTCTTGAAGAGGGCAGGGAGGGAAGTTTATTGATGGGTCAGGGCAAGTGGGCGGTTTGCATGTAAACGGGTGAGGGTGTACATTCTGCAGTTTGGCAGTTGGGGACAGCACATTCTGGGAACAAGATTAGCAAAAAGTTTTCAAGATTTCAAGAGTGTTTTCTTAAGCATACAGAAAAACAGGAAGAGACAAGTACCTATTTTATTTATTTTCAACAAAGCCTAAATGGAAAGTGAGCATGAATTACTAAAAACATTCATGTCCAGGTTGCCTAATGCTCTCAAATGTCAATTCTATTGGTGACTACATATTTCTTTCTTCCTAAGGTTATATATTCAACCTCAACCCTGTTGAAAATGCCTAATCCTATGACTCACTTAATAATTTGCCTGATTTCCTAAGGTCTCTATTGATACCTCCTTTCCTACATATTTTCCCAAATTCATTATTGTGACTGACACTTAACATGGGCTGACATTAATATTCACTCTCTAACCGAAACCCTATTGGTAAAGAACTTTTTTCCAAATCTTATTCTCACCCTTCTTTCTAAACCTACTGACTATCTTCCTAATTCCACCGACTATCCCTTTTTGACTGGAGGTTCTCTTCGACATTCAATCATCCAAGGTACAACGTCCTATGCCATTGTGTATGGATTTATCTGAGACATTTGTGCAGAAAGTATAACATTGCTAAGTATCCCAATGAAGGTCTCAATGCCCTTCTGGGATGCAAATCTTACCTAGATTTCTGTTTCCATAATTTTAACTCACGTCTATATTCTTATAAATATCACAGATTCCCAATACCATTATTCATCCTGCAGAATGATTCCTAACCCAAATCGAAACTGTTATTAACCGTAACCACACAGTGATCTCTCAATCTAACATTAGAGAAGAGCAGGGACAGAGTTGGCCTTAAAATATAGGGATGTAGGGGATCTTCCACTTGCTGAGAACCTCAAAGGTCCATGCAGAAATGATCCCTGAAGAAGATGTAGGCAGCTATGAAGGACCTGAGAGAGCAAAAGTCATCTTCCATTGCCGAAAAACCTGCTCAGGATGAAGGGATGTGGCTGAATCAGCCTCTCTCTTAATGTACAGGAGACGGACCAAACCAGGCCTTTGTGGAGCGCTGTTTCTTGGTGCCTTTGATTTATATATCATTCTAACTTGTGAAAATGTCACAGGAAGTAGGGGCAGCCTCCATCTCATGGAACCATTGGAAGCAACTGTTAGGACAATGTGTTTGCCAAGGCAGTGACCTCATTAAATTCCTGAAGGAAGTAACCTACCTCACTTCCTTGGTGATGGAACACTTTAAACTTGGGATCCAGGAAGCCAGGCACTGAGAGCCAATCCAAGTCCCAGTCCCAGTGGGCTCACTTGTTTGGTGTTACTAAGGACAGAATCAGTCTTTCTTGGTACCTACTGATGTGAGGATGGCCACATGCCAGGGACCTTTCCTGAGAAAGTAGGTAGTGGCTCTCCACATGATCCTGACAACGTCACAGAGTTGGCCAAGGAGACCAGATCTGAGAATGGATAGGCCATATCAGGGGAACATAGTATGACCCACCAGTCAAAGGACACTCTGGATAGTTACAAACCTACTTGGGGGAAGGAGGTGCCTTTGTGGGTGTGGGTGTGAGTGTGTGGTTTTGTCTCATGTTCTGAGAATAGGTAGGAAAGGTGGTTTGTTTGGATTGGAATGGACTTTTTCTAGTAAATTGTTTGACAAGGCGAGTGTTTCTATGTCTGTTTCTCCCACTGTGTCCGTGGTTGTAGACATTAGAAAAGAAAATGCATCAATGGATGTTTCCTGTCTTGTAGAAAGCTTCCCAGCATTCATCCTGCCCAATTAACGCATGGACTGTGACTTGCCTTATGGATGGGCAACACCTACTATCTTACTACGTTTCTGTTTTCTTCCTGAATTCTGGCCACTCTCAAGAATTGGCTCATGGTTTTGTGTCCAAGATATGTACCACCTCCAAGCACTGTGACATGGCCATGTACATGATAACTGAAGGGGATGGGAGGATCTCAGAAAACTCAGATATCAATGTGACCAGTAAAGTCTCAGTGGAGAATCCTTGCTTTGGGCCATTTGCTTACCTATTGCTTCATTGCCCTGAATGTCAGGAAGGTCTTTGCCTCAGGCCACCCCTTTGTGAAGCCTTAAGAAAACAGTTTTCAAATGGAAATGAATGGGCATCACCTGTGGCTCTTTGCTTAATTGCTTCCAAAAGGGATGTGTCTGAATCAGCCTCGTGAACCTGTGTGAGGCTGCTTCTTAGATTCTTAACACCTGATGGATCTAAGGTAAGATTCCATGTGTGCTACAAATACAAAATGGTCAAAATAGCCGTCATTGTGTATGAAGTCTCTCGCCATCTTCTGTAAGGTTCCTGACCTCCATCCTGGCCTGCAAAGGCTAGACCATAGATGCTTGGGTTTTTTCATGACTCCCATTCATATAAAGAATTTATACCTGGCAGTCAGTAGGCCTCAAATTGGAGAAGTGGAGCAGTAATAAGGTCAGGCCTATATGATCACTCCTGGTTCACAGGAAAGGTGTTTAGGCCACACTGACCTTAGGCAACATAGGGGCGAGGGAGCATATTTTGGACAGGGTCTTGGACTTCACCCCTTTTGGAAACGTCCAGCCAGAGGATTTGATGAGTGTCTACATGGAAGAAGACGAGGGCTATGTGAAAGTGTTTTGGTTTTAATTGTGGTCATTTGTGTGGCAGTTGGAAGACATAACTGTGTCCACCATGGCTTGAACTTTGGTGTGATTCCCCTTAGAGACTGCGTTCTGGACCTGACCTCAGAGAAGAATTGCCATGAATTGTGTTGGGATTTCAGGAGGCCACGCATGAGAGTCCCCATTGGAAACTGAGATATAGGCCCAGGTGGCTCTCCACAGAACACTGGGAATCTCAGCTATGATATCACATGATTTTATTCTGAAAGACTTGGCAACCATAGTTGAGATTCAAAACACACATGGACCTAGCATTGTAGACCTCAATGGGCCTGGCTTCATGTGACCTTTTGGCCACTCCATGGGAAGCCTTGCCTGTGAGAGTCCTCCAGAGGTTTCATTGAAATGAAATTCCTCACCATTTAATGGTTCCTGAAAGAATTGAAACTCACAGTGCATCCAACTTCATCCTTGAAAAATGGCTAGATAAATACCATGAAATTTTTGAAATTCTTATGACCAAGTGGCACTGAAGAACATTTGGATGTCCAGTTGCTGATCATGAGTGTACCAGAGAGTGCCTTGATTGACTGGGTTTCATGAAAATGGTGTAGAAGAAAGAATCCTGTATGTTGGCGCCTGCTGAGTAGTGACCCAGAGCTGTGGTGTGCAGTTGTGTCATAAAATATCTCTGGTGGGGCCATTTGGATCTGCCATTGACTTCCAAATGTCTTGTGGCAGACATGGTGCAGCCAGTAATCCCTATATGTCTGATCTCTTCATATAAAGGCATCTTGTTATATTTAGAGGTTTCAGGGCCGTGTTCAGAATCAGGTTGCAATGGTTGAGGGGGCAAGCTATGTGGGATATAAGCCTCATTGGTGGATTCTCCTGGAGACCCTGACCCACCACACGTGTGAGAAATCCCTCCAACACTGAGTCCCTGTTGATCTCCTTGTATTTCATGAAGCAAATACTAAACCCCCAGTGCAGCAGCAAGAAACACCATGAAATGTGGAAGATGCGCAAATGGCTTCACATACCACATGGGGAGACACTTAGCCTTCAGTGACAACAGTTTCCCTACAAAGAGAGAATTCTGCACTCCTGCCTCATGTTCATTGGAAAATAAGAAACCATGTCCTCCAGGTCACATAGATGCAGACCCAGCTCTGATGGTCTCACTACAAAGAATCTAAAGCTCCTGACAACAACATATATTTCAAGTGCCCAAGGTCAGGGAGAGTTTCTCAATAAGTTTTAGGCCGGCAGAGCTCCATGTTTGTGGAGTGTTTACCTGTTTGACCAGGACAGGAGAAAAGACCACTGACTCCAATTAAAATCAAATTAAAGCAAGCTTATTATTTTTCCACTGGCTGAGCTGCCTATCCCTTTCAAAATGGCAGAAACAAGACAGCAACCCCACCTTTCCTACAGCCCAGCTTTATAGTCCAGTAAGTTACACAAAAGGGGGGTTACAGATAACAGAACTCGGAGAAGCATCACGCTATTGCTAGTTTACAATTTTTTTTTTTGCTGGCCCCATCATCAGAATTTATGAGGACCATTAGAGACTCACGAGAGTCGTTGTCTGGCCAGAGAAGGCCAATATTTATGAGGTGTCACTAAATTTTCAGAGAGGGCTGCTATCTGGTCAGAGAGCCAGGCATGGGTGAGTTCAAGGCACGGACAGGCATTCCAAGCAGATTCAGAATTTGCAGTAATTTATAGGAAAGCAGAATTATCTTTTCATGACTTTGTGGCAAGATGGCTCCCAATTTTAATAAATGATCAGGTTGGGTTTATCATTCCCCCCCCCATTTTTTTTTTTGCTTTTTAATATTTTTTAAATTAATTTTTATTGTAGGTTGTTCAAAACATTACATAGTTCTTGATATATCATATTTCACACTTTGATTCAAGTGGGATATGAGCTCCCATTTTTACCCCATATACAGATTGCAAAATCACATCAGTTGCAGAACCATTGATTTACATATTGCCATTATGGTGTCTGTTGTATTCTGCTGCCTTTCCTATCCTCTACTATCTCCCCTCCCCCCTCCCCTCCCCTCTTCTCTCTCTACCCCCTCTACTGTAGTTCATTTCTCCCCCTTAAATTTTTCTCCTTTCCCCTCACTTCCTCTTTTATGTAATTTTGTATACCCCTGAGGGTCTCCTTCCATTTACATGAAATTTCCCTTCTCTCTCCCTTTCCCTTTCACCTCTCATCCCTGTTTAATGTTAATCTTCTTCTCATGCTCTTCGTCCCTACTCTGTTCTTAGTTACTCTCCTTATATCAAAGAAGACATTTGGCATTTGTTTTTAAGGGATTGGCTAGCTTCACTTAGCATAATCTGCTCTAATGCCATCCATTTCCCTCCAAATTCTATGATTTTGTCATTTCTTAATGCAGAGTAATACTCCATTGTGTATAAATGCCACATTTTTTTTATCCATTCGTCTATTGAAGGGCATCTAGGTTGGTTCCACAGTCTTGCTATTGTGAATTGTGCTGCTATGAACATGGATGTAGCAGTGTCCCTATTGTGTGCTCTTTTTAGGTCTTTAGGGAATAGACCGAGTAGGGGAATAGCTGGATCAAATGGTGGTTCCATTCCGAGCTTTCCAAGAAATCTCCATACTGCTTTCCAAATTGGCCGCACCAATTTTCAGTCCCACCAGCAATGTACAAGAGTACCCTTTTCCCCACATCCTCGCCAGCACTTGTTGCTGTTTGACTTCCTAATGGCTGCCAATCTTACTGGAGTGAGATTTGCAACAAAATGAAACTGAATCCCTTACTCTCGCCATGCACAAAAGTTAACTCAAAGTGGATCAAGGAACTTGATATCAAATCAGAGACATGGCATTTGATAGAAGAAAAAGTTGGCTATGATCTACATACTGTGGGGTCGGGCTCCAAATTCCTCAATAGGACACCCATAGCACAACAGTTAATAACTAGAATCAACAAAAGGGACTTACTCAAACTAAAAAGTTTTTTCTCAGCAAAAGAAACAATAAGAGAGGTAAATAGGGAGCCTACGTCCTGGGAACAAATCTTTACTCCTCACACTTCAGACAGAGCGCTAATATTCAGAATATACAAAGAACTAAAAAAATTAGACAATGAGATAACGAATAACCCAATCAACAAATGGGCCAAGGACCTGAACAGAAATTTCTCAGAGGAGGACATACAATCAATCAACAAGTATATGAAAAAATGCTCACCATCTCTAGCAGTCAGAGAAATGCAAATCATTCCCCCTTTTTTAATGTGTCCCTTCCAAATTTTTGATAGGGTAGGGAAAGAGCAATGAGGGAATTTTAATCCCTCAGGTAACAGTCTCCAAATTTTTAGAACTCACCCAAAATTGGATTCCTGGTTTTACCTGACTTAATTAATTACTTATATTGATATTCTATTTATTTTTGGCTCCATAGTTGTAAGACGAGAGGCGTCACTCATTTTGGCTTCTTCTGAGCTGAGAGAGAGTGACGTGAGTGGGAACAGTATAAGGGACATGAGTTGCTTTTTAGAAGTCAGTTGAGGAACATGAGTTGCCTTTTAGAAATCAGTTCGTTTTGAAGTCTGGTTGGGGAAGAACAGGTTGTAAATTCATCTGGGGATGGGTTCTTCTGTGTGAGAAACAAGAACCATGAGTACTGAAAAAATGTTGCAGCAGCTGGAACATGTCACTGTATAGAAGTTCCCTCAGCAGGCTTTAATATTCCCAGTTATCAGGACTGTCAACTTAATATTTAACATTTAGTGTTACAGTTATCCCTCTCCATAAGATACAGTTTAATGATTTAATATCATCTGATCTTGCAAAATCATTTTACTAGTATGACCTCTGTGTGTAATAGAGAAACCTTTAATTCTGTTACTCAGGGCTGGATAATCGTACTAGCAAACACCAACCCTACCTGTAGGTTAGGAATATCTGTAGGCCTTAAACTAAAAATTTCTGCCTCTGGCAGCTCCTCTTGATAGTCTCTTTTTATAGTTATCAGGCATTCCTTTCTGGGAATCCTTCTTTGTAGCCTCCAGTCTTACTTATTTTGGGAGGCTAACATAATGTGTATAAAAAATTATTATTATTATTATTATTATTATTATTTAAAATGCCCAGGAATGGCTGTATTTTGGTTTTAACTGTCTTTCCTAAGTGTTTATCATGAAACAGTCAAACTGACTTTTGTTTCTATCTATTGTTAACAGTCAGCTGAGCTTTTATGGGAGTCATTCCTGGGGAAACTTGAGAGCAGCTTCTCAGTTCTGCTAGTGCCATTTGCGCTAGGTGGGTCCAGGTCTTGCTTGACCATGTGGCTACCCTTGGAAGCATCATGGATGTCTCCCTTCTCTGATGACTCTCCTCTTCTTAGCAAATGCACTGATTGGCTTTCTGTTCTCCAGGGGTCTCATTAATCTCCCTAATTGGGAAGATATGAGGCCCAGAGTTGCAAAGGTCTTTGAGAAGTCCCTTGTTCCCTGGATTCAGACTGACTCAGAGGGCAAGAGCCAAATATTGGTTTTCTTGTCCCTTTTCATGTAACTTTAATATAAATCCTAATCTTAATCATCCAGCAAATAAATTTTAACAGCCTTATATTAAGAGTACTGGGCTTTAATGTCTATAACTTTATAATTATTTATCTTTTTTATTAACTGGGATCTGTATTATTCTGTCTGTCTTGTAGGTGATGACTTATTATCTTAAATTAACCCATGTTGTGTTCTTAAAGCAACACTTCTGTAAAACACTAACAAGGAATCTTTAGATCACTTATAAGGAAATTACAAAATAAAATTTTTTAACAAGAGTAAAATACTTAGTTCGTGTAATAGCTACCCTGAAGTTTTAAGCTGAGTTATACATTATATCCCCTGTTTGAGATCCTAGAAATCTTGACAGAAAAAAAACAACTTTTGAACATAACTTTAAATGAAATAATATCTGACCTACTGCTTTCGTAGTCATTCTCACATATAGTAAGATGGGACACAGAGCCTTATCTCAGGTAAGGCAGGGCTCTTTATAAAACTTAAGTGTTTTACTTCTAAAGATGATCTTTGTTTTTTTAAATATCATTTTACAAAGATTACATATATTATTTGAGGTCACATGAACATTAGTTAACACCATATGATATCACATTTAAAACATGAATTTAAGAAAGGCTGAAAGTTTTTAACCTTTATATAGATTAGACTCTCATTAACATAAAAATACATTTAAATTGTTCCCCAATGTAAAAAGTAACATACAACTTTACATATCTTATTGATAAGAAGTAAATGAATGCCCAATATATTTTTTTACCATACAACTTCAGAACACCAGCTTGAAATAATGCTCTTTTAAAGTTTCTACCTTACAGATTCGTATACCTGAAAGATATGAGCACATTAATAGCATCACAATTACATTGAAGTTTCTACATTAACCAAGTTTAGCTTTTAAATAAATGGCAGTACAGTGCTCTAAAATAACAGTTCTTATTTAATCAGTTGTTTAATTTTTATGGTTGCTTGCTCTAGAAAAAATAAAACTTAATAAACACAATGTTATGGGTAAACTTATGTTTTAAGAAATTTTTGTCTCTTTAACACATGACTGATTATTACAATCTTATACAGACATTAGTACAAACTTATACAGACCTTAGTAAATCAATCAGATATCTAACAAAAGTACTCATGAATGAGTAATCCCATATCAAATTTACTTTACTTATTTATCAATATATTAGACAAATATATTGAACAGTATAAACCATTTTTTTGTTGAAGGAAAAGTCTTAGAACCAAGGCATATTAGAACATTTGTAGACATTAATATTTTATTAGATGTTTGAACACCTAGAAAAACTTGTAAGCTTAAATTTAAAGACATTTATTTTTATCTCTTTATCCAATTTAAATTCAACTATTTAAATCACTTGAATTAAAGATCTTTGGATCCACTTTTTAAAATTTGTTTTTATGAGCGTTTTTGTTTTAATGAGTGCTCTTTATAAATGTTAATTTGTGTATCATATATATGATATACGGACAAATGAATATATAGACATACAACACATACCAAAATTGTGCACACATAATAATAGTAAAGGCCTTGTAGCTTTTCCAGGTGAAATATCCATTGCAATGTTTCAAAAACTACACAGTTAGTCAAAGATAGAACTGGTCAGAAAAACATCATCCTAGGTCTTTAGGATCAAAATCATGAGCTCAAAAAAAAATAAAGAATCTAAGGAAAAAATAAGAGTCCTAGAAAAATTGACTGGCCATTAATTAGTAAATACCATACAATTTAATTTTTTTTAGGCCTCAGATCACTCTCCTACTGAGCTTGCAGGCCTCTTTCATTTGCCATTCAACATAAGTCCTGGCTGAGGTCTGGAAGGAGCAGGAAAAAGCTGCTATTCTGAGCAGACACCTCAGGCCTAAGGCATTTCAACCATAATTTTCAGGTTCAGATGTTGAAAATTATAATACAATTTTAAGACAAAATTCACAAAATTTTATGATACAAGTTTAAGACACAGTTTACAAAATTTTACATCTTTATATCTTGTTTTGTCAACAGATACCATACTATGATTTACTATCCTTGTCCAAATTAATGCACTGGTAGACACAGTGACATTTTCCCAGGCTACCCAATTAAAAATTGGTGAAAAAAAAGCCTGAATGATTGGGAAGTTACTTGCCAACTTGGAAGTAGAGTTCTCTAGTTTTCCATCCTAAGTATTTAAGTTCTCTGGCATGAATTATCTGAAATCATAAACTAAACAATTTCCTAAACCCGACTTTTAACTGCAAGATTGTGCAATGCTTCAAAAACCCATTCAGATGCCAGATTGTTACAATAAAACATCATCATTTAGATACACATTCAGCTAAGATCATTCCCAAGAAATGATTTATAATATCAACACATTATTGCACATGTCTTAAAGGGCCAGAAACAAAGACACAAGACAGACTGAAAGGAGCTCCAGACTATGGCTTACAGACAGAAGCCTTTAAACCAGAGCAGATAAGAGAAAAATCTCCTACACCAGTGGCACCATAGATTTTCCCACAAGGGAACCAGATGTTTTCACAGAGGGACAACCTGAAATGTAAAATCAAGTGTCTCCATGGTGACTTTACTGTATTTAGTGTCCCCTTTTTCTTTTTCTCTTTTTTAAGAAAACAGAGATGGCAAAATCCTTACAGTGCAGGGAAGGAAGTAGGTAATTCTCTGAAGCAACAGGGCTTGGGCAGCTGCTGGAAGTCCCTCAGTCCCTCCTTTCACTTACAGGATTAGCTCCTCTTGTTCGGTTCCACCCCAAGCACGCTCCGTCTCCTAACATTTCAGTAGTCAGCTCTCAAAGAGTTCCGGGGTGTGGGGGGTACCAAAAATTGTAACTTAAAGTTTGGTTCCTGATTTTGAAGCCAATTAATACCAATTTAATAATGAGGACAGAGTTTGAGAAAAAGAAAAAGGGAGATTTACTGCTTTGCTAACAAAGGAGAAAAACAGGGGTCTCTGCCCAATGGTTGTGATTCTATCGATCTGAAGGGACAAGGGGTTTTAAGGAGTTTCACGTGTTAACCTGGGAGATACTCAGTTCTTAGGTCCCCAGCAGGCATTGCCCTCTGCAGTGGGTGTGCTCCAGGCAGCCAGCTAGGGGTTTCTCTCATCCTGCTTAACAAAGGGTATTAAAGTTCATCACAGTTCTTTAAAACACAGTCCAAATGGGTGTCAGTTTACTTGCTTTATTACCCATTTTCAGTTAAGTTTTACCACAGAAATCACACAACAAAACACACTAAAACAAACAAAAAAAAAAAAACATATGAAACACAGAACAAAACACACAAAAAAACAGAAAACCAGCGCAGAAACAGAAAAACAGAGGAACTATGCAACGTCTTGCTAAAGCTCTGGGATAGGAGCTCCTGCGTGCCCATTGGCACCTCTCTATGCTTTCAGAGGAATTCCCTACAGAACATAACAGAGGACAGAATGATTCTCGTTACTGTACCAGACAGGAGTATATGTGTGTCTCCCCAGGACACCACTCTGTCATCAGAAGAGATCTTCCTTAACCGGATATCAGATGTTATATAGGCGCCAGTTACCTATGGAGGCCTCCTCCACCATGTGCTTGCTAATAGTTTTAGGGCGGTGGTTCACTGCAGTGCTCCCTGGACCAAAATCTCACACCAAGGCCTTGGAAATTGCCTCTTCATGCCGGAGCCCTGGAGGGAAGGCCAGCTTCAGAATTTCCAGTAGTCTGGTCTTGTGATCTATTGGGGCAGGGTCATCTCGATGGGAAACTACAAAATATTACACCAGGATGCAAGAAAAGACCATTGACTTTAATTAAAATCAAATTAAGGCAAGCTTACTATTTCAAAGTGGATCCAAAGATCTTTAATTCACGTGATTTAAATGGTTCGATTTAAATTGGATAAACAGATAAATATAAATGTCTTTAAATTTAAACTTACAAATTTTTCTAGGTGTTTAAAAATCTAATAAAATATTAATGTCTACAAAAGGTCTAATATACCTTTGTCCTAGGACTTTTTCTTCAACAACAACAAAAAAAATGGTTTAAACAGTCTCCTACTCTAAGCCATTTTCTACCATCAATGGACCCTTCAGGGGGAAACCATGGACACAATTCTCCTATGTATGAAAAGAATAATTTTAAGTCCTTTTTCTTAACATGTGCCCCCTATGTCTTGAGGGCCTCCTTGAGGCCTGACAAAAACAAATCATGTGACGAAACTGCTTGTCCCATGGTGGGTCACTCACCATGTGTCATCCCCACTCTCCTCCTGGATCTGTCTTTCGGTGGTGTCTGCTGAGGCAATCGCAAGCTCCGCTTTTTTAAGTCTTCCCTGAGGACAGGTTTCCCCCTCAGTCAAAGGCTCGAGCCCCTATTGATCCTCAGGCAGAGGATCAAAAGGCATCTGTCATGATGGCCTTCATTGGGCAAGCTGCCCTGGATATTAAAAGAAAGTTACAACTCTTAGAGGGATCACAAGATATGACTTTGGGAGATTTAGTCAGAGAAGCCGAGAAAGTATACTATATGAGAGAAACAAAGAGAAAGAAAGGGAGCAAAGGGAAGATGAGAGATGCAAAAGACAGACTAAGGCATTGACTAAGGTCCTGGTCACAACAATAAATAGGCCAGAAATTAACAAACAGGAAGACAGGAACGGAAACCTGGGCGCACACCAGAGGCCACAATGGAGTTTAACTCAGCATTAAAAAGTGACAAAATCATAGAATTTGCAGGGAAATGAATGGCATTAGAGCAGATTATGCTAAGTGAAGGAAGCCAATCCCTAAAAATCAAATGCCAAATGTCTTCTTTGATATAAGTAGAGTAACTAAGAACAGAGTAGAGATAAAGAGCATGAGAAGAAGATTAACATTAAACTGGGATGAGAGGTAGGAGGGAAAGGGAGAGAGAAGGGAAATTACATGGAAATGGAAGAAAACCCTCAGGGTTATACAAAATTACAGACAAGAGGAAGTGAGGGGAAAGGGAAAAATACAAGGGAGAAAAATAAATTACAGTATAGGGGGTAGAGAGAGAAGATGGGAGGGGAGGGGAGGGGAGGGGGGATAGTAGAGGATAGGAAAGGCAGCAAAATACAACAGACACTAGTATGGCAATATGTAAATCAATGGATGCGTAACTGATATGATTTTGCAAACAATATACTGGATAAAAATGGGAGTTCATAACTCACTTGAATCAAAGTGTGAAATATGATATATCAAGAACTATATAATGTTTTGAACAACAAACAACAAAAGTTAAAAAAACACATGGAGAACTATTTCAACAAAAAATTGACTAGATTTATAACTCCAATTCTACATAATGCAAAAGGCAAGTCCAATTATACACCATGCCTCCTCTGAAATGCTTGTATGTCTATTCATTTTGGGATATTTTTCTCCATTATATTAGGATTACGAGTCAGAATATAGAGTCTAGTAGGGTATGGGTTAGTGGGAGTGATTCAGTATTTCGAATGAAAATTAGGAAAATCAATCCAATGTTTATGCAAATATGTGCTAAAATAATCATCCCACTCTCATCAAAAACAATGCCTTGACATTACCTTCGCCCCAAGTTAGAAACAATTAGAGGAGAAGAGTTAGAAAATCTATAAATACTTATCTGGAATGGAATATGCTCAGGAGTTCACAAATTTGGGGGTGGTAGAAGAGTTTCCAAAAGTAAGGGACAGGGTAAACACTTCACAAACATGGTGCTCTGCTGACCGGAAGACTTATGAGAAACTGCCTCTGAGTTTGGGCACTGGATATATATGTTGTAGTCAGGAGCTTTAGCTTCCTTTGCAGTGAGACCATCAAAGCTGGGTCTGCATCTATGTAACCTGGAGCACATGTTTTCTTATTCTTTAATGAACATGAGGCAGTAGTGCAGAATTCTCTCTTTGTATGTAAACTGTGGCCAATGGGGGCTAAGTGTCTTCCTGTGTGGACTCTGAAGCCATGTGGTCATCCTCCATTTTTCATGGTCTTTCTAGCTGCTGCAATGGGAGTTTGGTGTTTGCTTCACGAAATACAAGTAGTTCAACTGGGACACAGTGCTGGAGGGAGTTCTGTCATGTGTGGTGGGTCAGGGTCTGCCAGGAGAATGCACCAACCAGTCTTATATCCAACATAGACTTCCCCCTTGTCCCTAGCAACTTGATTCTGAACATTGCCCTGAAACCTCTCCATATAACAAGATGCCTTTACATGCAAGGGTCTGCTGGCTGCACCATGTCAGTCAAAAGCCATTTGGAAGCCAATGGCCAATCCACATGACACCAACACAGATGTTTAATCACACACCTGCCCACCACTGTTCTAGGCCCACTACTCAGCAAATTCCAACTTACTGGCATCTCTGTTCTACACCATTTTCATGAAACCCAGTGATTCAAGGCACTGTCTGGTACACTCATGATCAGCAACAGGACATCCAAAGGTTCTCCAGTGCCACCTAGTCATGGGAATTTCAAAAATTTGATGGTATTTATCTAGCCATTTTTCAAGTATCAAGTTGGATGCACTGGTTTTTCAATTCATTCAGGAACCATTAAATGGTGAGGATGAAAGCTCCGGAGAACTCTAAAAGGCAACGCTTCCCAACGAGTGGCCAAAATGTCACATGAAGCCTGACCCATTGATGTCTACTCAATGTGAGTTCAATATGTGTTTTGACTCTTTACTATGGTTGCCAAGTCTTTCAGAATAAAATCGTCTTATATCCTGGTGGAGATTCCCAGTGCACTGTGGAAAGACACCCTGAGACTAGATCTCAGTTTCCAAGGGCGACTCTCATGTGTGGCCTCCTAAAATCCCACCAAAATTAATGGCAATACTTCCCTGAAGTCAGTTCCAGAACTCAGTCTCTAAGGGGAATCACACCAGAGTTCAGGTCCAGGTGTACCCAGTCATCTCTTCCAACCAGCACACAAATGACCACAATTAAAACCAAAACACTGCCACATGGCCCTCATCATCTTCCATATAGACACTCATCGTAACCTCTGAATGGAATTTTCCATGAGGGGCGAAGCCCAAGACAGTTTCCAAAATAAACTCCCTTGCCCCTCATTTGCCTAAAGTCAGGGTGACCTAGACACCCTTCCTGTGAACCAGGAGTGATCAAATAGGCCTGCCGTTAATACTGTTCTGATTCTCCAATTTAATCCTACTGATTGTCGGGTATAAATCCTTTATGTGAGTTGGAGGCAATAGAACACCCAAGCACACATGGGATCTTTCTTAAGATCTATCACCTTCTGAGAATCAAAGCCCCAACCTCACACAGGGCCAAGAGGCTGATTCAGACACATCTCTTTCCAAAGCAATTAAGCAAAGATCCACAGGTGATGCCCATTCATTTCCATTTGAAAAATGTTTTCTTCAGGCTTCAGAAAGGGGTGGCCTGAGGCAAATACCTTCCTGACATTCAGGGCAACATAACCATAGGTAAGCAAATGGGCCAAAGCAAGGTTTTTAAACTGAGACTTAACTGGTTACACTGATATCTGAGTTTTCTGAGATGTTCCCATTCCCTTCAGCTATCCATTACATGGCCATGTAACAGATTTTGGAGGTGGTACATATCTTGGCCACAAAACCATGAGCCTATTCTGGAGAGAGGCCAGAAATCAAGATGTGTAGAGGACCTTAGGAAGATAGTAGGTGTTGCCCATCCATAAGGCAAGCCACAGTCCATTTATAAAGTGGGCAGGAGGAATGCTGGGAAGCTTCCAACTAGACAGGAAACCTCCATTGATGCATTCTCTTTTCTAAAGACTACAACCACGAACACAGTGCATACACAGACATAGAAACACTCGCCTTGCGAAACGACTTCCTAGAAACAGTCAACTCCAAACCATACAAACCACCATTCCTACCTATTTTCAGAACATGAGACAAAACCACAAACTCACATCCACATCCACAAAAGCACCTCCTTCCCCCAAGTAGGTCTGTGACTATCTGGAGTGTCCTCTGACTGGTGGGCCATACTATGTTGCCCCAAAATGGCCTGGCCTGTCTCAGATCTGTTCTTCTTGGCCCACTCTACGAAGTTGTCAGCAGGCAGCATTGAGCCAATACCTGCTATCTAGGGAAAGGCCCCTTTTCTGAGCTCTACTGGCATTTGGCCATCCTCATATCATTAGGTACCAAGAAAGACTGACTCTGTCCTTGGTAAATCCAAACAAGATCGACCACTGGGACTGGGACTGGGACTGGCTCTGGGTGCCTGGCTTCTTGGATCCCAATTTCAGAGAGTTACATCACCAACGAAGTTAGGTAGGTCACCTCCTTCAGGAACTGAATGAGATCACTGCCTTGGCAACCACTTTGTCCTAACAGTTGCTTTCATGGGTCTCATGAGATGGAGGCTGCCCCTACTTCCTGTGACACTTTGACAAGTTTGAATGGTATATCAACAATGGCCACCCGGGAACACCTCTCCACGCAGGTCTGGTTTGGTAAATCTTCTCTACATTAAGAAAAGAGAGGCTGATTCATACACATCCCTTCGTTATCACAAGGTGTTTGCCATGGAAGATGGCTTTTGCTCTCTCAGGTCCTTCATAGCTGCCTACATCTTCTCCAGGGATCATTTCTGCATAGAAATTTGAGGTTCTCAGCAGGTGTAAGATCCCCTACATTCCTGTATTGTAAGATGAACTCTGTCCCTGCTCTTTTGTAATGTTAGATTGAGGCAAGAGTGTATGGTTAGGGATAATAACAGGATCGATTTGGTTTAGGAATCATTCTGTGGGATGAATAATGGTATTGGGAACCTGCAATATTTATAGGAATACAGAGGTGAAATATAAGTATGTAAACAGAAATCTAGGTGAGATTTGAAGCTCAGAAGTGCATTGGGCAATTGATTGCGATACATAGCTTTAAATTACGTTCTGCACACATGTCTCAGATAAGTCGATATACAATGCCATAGGACTTGTACCTTGGATGATTGAATGTAGAGGAGAACATCCACTCAAACAGGGATAATCAATAGGATCAGGAAGATAGTCAGTAGATTTTGGAACAAGGGTGAATTTAGTATTTGTACCAAAAGTTCTTTAGCAATTGGGTTTTGGTTAGAGAGTGAATATCAATGTCAGCACATGTGAAGGGTCAGTCACAATGATGAACTGGGGAAAATATGTAGGAAAGCCGATATCAATAGAGACATTAGGAAAACAGGCAAAGTACAGGGTGAGTGATAGTATTAGACATTTTCAACAGTTTTGAGGTTGAATATATTAGGAAGAAACAAATATGTAGTCACCGATAGGATTGACATTTGAGAGCGTTATGCAAGCTGGACATGGATGTTTTTAGTAATCCATGTTCAGTGTCCATTTAGGCTTTGGTACAATCACACGTGTGAATTTTGCATTTTGCGTCCAGAATATTACTGTGATAACATGCATATTTAGATCAGGTGACATGAGTATTTCTTCCTCTATTACTGGGAGCAATATTTTGAAAACGTATAAATTAGTATTGGGGGTACAAAGAGGTGTATCCTGTGTCTATGAATATAGATAATGCATGAATAGACCATACTGTGAATAAATAATATAACTGGTTCCACTTTAAATCATGGATTGAATTGATATCAGAAAATATATAAGAAATCTTATATTGATATACAATCATTCATTCCAAACAGTTATACATCTAATTGTGAAATGATAGTTATGGTTTATCATGAAGGGTGTGTGAGTTTTGCTTAAACAATTATAAAGAAAATCGGAAATAATATGTTTGGAAAGAAGTCTCACGAATAGACCAGTTAAGAAACCTGGAGTAATGCATGTGTTCTGAAGCAGGAAGTGATTGAAAGTGAAACAAATGCCTATAAATTTGCCAACTTGTGCAAGAAATATATACCCTCTGATGTGCATAAACTGAAGAAATAGTAATGTACCAGTGTTGAATAAAAATGAACATCAAAATACAAATCATGTCCCATAAGAGTCTACTTGCATTGCTGTTAAACTGGGGCAGTTACTGTAGAAATATTAGGATAATGCCGCAGTCTTGCTGGGCACAATCAGGAGCCACTTGTCAAAAGAAACTAACTTTATTTTTAAAACCACACACGCCAAACAAAACAGCCTCTCAGGAAAAACCCTCAGAGCCCCAACTGCCACCACTGGCTTCCCAAAAGCCTCTTCCTCCCACACAAGCCTCTCTCCACCTCCCACAATCCTCCTGCTCTTGAGGCCGATTGGCTAGGTCATGTGTGCAAAGCCAAATAAGTCCCCTAATGAGCAACTCCGTGGTCTGAAAGGGCAGGGAAACAGCCCAATGAGCATCACCGCAGAGGAGCCAATCAGCTAGATGTTGCTGTGAGCCAATCATCAGCCAGCAGCTGGAAGTTTGCTGGCTTCTGGAATTTTGCTGGGGCCCCTTCGGATGTGGCTCTCAACATCTCCCCCTCTCTGTTTAAACAACACACATGTGGCTTAGGGACAGTGCCTGCCTTAGGTTGTCCAATAGTACATATGGTCCTTACCCGTTAAGTTGGTACCATTGCAATTGGATCTTACCCATCACTGACTACCGGTCCAGTTTACAGCAACACCTGTGGAGAGGTCTTTGTACCACCGGGTGGTGGTGAGGTTCTTTGCCTCACCTCTAATGGCCCCCAAACATTAGCTGGACGATAATGACACACAGAAGAGAGGAAGATACACCAAGCCAATTGACAGCTCCTTTTGGAAAAATTGTACCACCGATGACATCATCAGCAAATATACCCGAACACTACCACAAGTCGCTGCACAAACAGGTAGTTTACAATGCATACAGGAGAGTTCTCAATGTGTCTAGGCAAGTTCTGCAAGCATTTCAGTGATGGCTATTGCAGAAGCTGTAGATTGGTTTTATCTTTGATTTCACCAGCACTGGGATGAAGATAGGAATTCTGGCAATAATGGCTAAAGAAAAATTATGTAACATTCCAGAAGGCACTGAAAGAAAACAATTTTCTTAACTATTTACATTGTCTTGAAGATAATTATTAAATATAATGAAAAGGAAAGGTGAAAGAAAGGAAACAGATCTGTTAACCTCCTTTTTTTCAAATTTTAAAACAAACCTCAACAGCTCTTTACCCAATTTAAATTAAACCATTTAAATAATGTGAATAAAAAAATATTTGGATCCATTTTTTTTATGAGCGCTCATCATATATCATATATGGACATACGAACATTCAAACATATAACACAAAACACAAGTGTGCACACATAATATAATACATACAACACATAACCTAATAGTAAAGGCCTTATAACTTTTTACACGTGAAATCTCCATTGCAATGTTCAAAAACTCTTTTGTCAAAAAATAGAACTGATCAGCAAAACATTAAACTAGGTCTGTATGAGCTCAAAAAACAAAATAGAATGTGGGAAAGGGCAATAATAAAATAGATAATGAAAAAAGCATCCTGGTTCTATCTCAGATGTAAGGATAGTCAAACTGGAATTTTGGATATCAGCTGATAAGGCCTTGAGTCAAATCATCTTCTTTTTGGATGTGCCCTGATATGTCTTATAAAGAATAGATCTTTTCTGTCCCAGATTAGACTTTTTATATTGGAAAGTAAAGAGAAAACAGTAGAGAAAGGAGAAATCTTACCAGCAACTTTAAGGGATACTATAGCATTAACTATATACTGACTATCGGAAAATAAATTAAATACAGAATATTTAAATATCTCAAAAGCTTGTAATACTGCATTAAGCTCTACCTTTTTAGCTGATTGTTTGGGTACTAAAAATTTATAAGTTTTATCAGGTATAACTATTGCTGCTGTACCATTATTTGATACATCAGTGAATATATTTGAAGCATTCATGATAAGTGTTTTTCTTCTCAATTTTGGAAAAATTACAGGATGCGATGACCAAAAAGAAAATAAAGGGTTAGATGGTAAGTGGTTATCAAATGAAACATTAGATTGGACCATGATTATTGCCCAAGTATTTAACTCATTAGCTAACTCATCAATTTGATTCAGAGTATATGGAGTAAAAATTTTATTGGAAGAAATTCCAAACACTCCCTTTGCTGCTTTAATTCCTTTGAGTATTAATTATCCTAAAGCCTCAGGATACCTAGTAAGAATAGTGTAAGGAGAATAAGATAAATGTATCCATAATAATGGACCTTCTTGCCAAAATACTCCTGTAGGAATATTTTTTGTTGGTAGTACAATAAATAATAAAGGCAAACTTATATCAATTCTATCCAAATGCATATTTTCCATATATGTTTCATTGATTTTTATTGCCTTTCTTGCTTCAGGTGTTAACATGCAGGGTGAATTTTTATCTGATAGACCTTTTAGGATATCAAATAAAGGTCCCAACTCTCCTGTTGGTATACCTAGATAAGGCCTTATCCAATTAATGTCTCCTAATAACTTTTGAAAGTCGTTATGTGATTTGAGTTGATCTACTCGTATTTGAATTTTTGGTGGACTGACCATGGTTGAGGATAACAGAACTCCTAAATAATTAATTGGAAAATTTAATTGTACTTTATCTATTGCTATCTCTACATTATAATTTTTAATAAGTTTGTAAGTGTGGCATAACTTTCTAGCAATGTGTTTTTAGCTTTGTGTGCTAATAATACATCATCCATATAGTGAAATATTTGTGTTCAGAATTTTGATTTCTAAGTGGCTGGATTACTTTGTTAACATAAATATGACACATAGTTGGGCTGTTAGCCATCCCTTTAGGGAGTACTTTTCATTCATATCTCTGATCAGGACCTTCATGATTCAGTGCAGGGATAGTAAAAGCAAAACCTGGACTATCCTTAGGATGAATTATAATTGAAAAAAAAAACAATATTTAATATCTATAACTAAAACATACCAGGTTATTGGCAAAGCAGACAATTGAGGAATCCCTGATTGAGCAGGTCCCATAATAACCATCTCATTATTAATGGCTCTAAAATCTTGCAATAGTCTCCATTTACCAGATTTCTTTTTGATGATATAAATGGGAGTATTTTGGGGATATACAGTCGGTTGTATATGTCCTTCTGCTAATTGTTGTTTTACCAGGTCATGGACTGCTTGTATCTTTTCTTCAGTCAGGGGCCACTGAGGAACCCATACTGTCTTTCTGATTTTCAGGTAATTTTTATTGTCTCAGTGGCCCTTTCTGAAAATCCAACCCATGTCTCTCTGTTCCTTGATCTATTTGTATTGGTGCTGCTATGACTTATTCTTGTTTTTCTAATCTTTTTTCTTTCCTAAAACCTTGTCTAGTCATAATAGTGGCTGCATTTTGGTTGATGTTATTTGTTAATGTCAAACCTAATTGATCTAGGACATCTCGTCCCCATAAATTTATGGGAAGATGATCCAATTCATATGGCTGTATAGTTCCTTCACATCCTTTAGGATCATTCCTATCTAATACCATTTTACTTCTATGGGGATTAGTCGCCACTTATAGGCCTCGAAGCGTTTGAGTGGCTTGTTGTAATGGCCAATGTTTTTGCCATTCTTGACGAGAGATGATGCTAATGTCTGCACCTGTATCCAGTAGCCCATTCAATTCATGCCCTTGAATATTTAGTTTTAGCATGGGGCGAGAATCTAAATTTAAAGAAAGCATAGCCAAATCTACACCTGTGGAGCCTAATCCCTTGGAACATCTTTCTACAGTACGACTGGAAAATTTATCATATAGGCTGGGTATTATTAGTAACTGTGCTATTCTATCTCCTTGTGAAATTACTGATATGTCCTTTGGAGAACTGGCTATAATTTTTATTTCACCTTCATAATCGGGATCAATCACACCAGGACTTATCATAAGTTCTTTTAGAGTAGAAGAGCTACATCCCAATAATAAGCCCATGGTTCCTTTGGGAAGAGGTCCTTTTACCCCTGTGGGAATGATTTGAACTCCCATCTCTGGAGTTAGTACTGATCTGGCAGAGGCACAGATGTCCAACACTGTGCTCCCTCTGGTTTGTCTGATGAGGGATCTGATGGACAATGTGTCCTGGGCACTACCCTGTTGGGGTTGCTGGGTTCCTCCAGTGCTCTGTATATTTGTGGTTTGGGGCCCCGGAGCATTGGAACCCCCTGTCCATTTATTTGGCAATTGAGCCCAATGCCTTTCTCCATGATATCGTGGATAAACACCTGGTCCTTGTTCATTTTTTGATAATTGAGTACCCTCTATGGTGGTTTGAGAACAGCACTCATTAGCCCAATGTCTCCCTCTATGGCATTGTGGCCAAATACCTGGTATTCTACTTCTTTGATACCTAATATTGTTAAACCCTCCTTCTATGGGCCAATTCCTTTTAAAATGTCCTGTTTCTTCACATTGGTAGCATGTTCTTGGTCTGGCATCTAAAGCCTGTTTTACTGTAGCTGCCACAATTTGCCCTTGTTCATTAATGTATCTGGCAACTAAAGCCTGTTTTACTGCAGCTGCCATGACTTGCTCTTGTTCATTAATGTCTCTACATAATTAAATCAATGTGTTTAAATCTTCATTTTTCCATGGTCTAATGATATCTCTGCAACAACGATTCGCTTGCTCATAAGCCAGTTGTTTTAGTAATGGCATTGCTTGTTCTGTATTCCCAAAAACTCTGGTAGCTCTTTGAATAAGCCTATCTACAAATTCAGCATAAGGTTCATTAGCTCCTTGTATTACCTTAGATAATTGACCTTGTAAACCTCCATGTTCTTGTAAAGTCTTCCATGCCTTAATTGCATCTACACCAATTTCTGCACATACACCATGATCATATGCAATTTGCTGCGGCTGATCTTCATAAGGTCCCTTTCCTAACAACATATCTAGATTTCTCTGAGGATAACCAGCTCCTGCATTTCGCCTAGCTGTCTCCTTTCAACATTCCTCATTGGCAACCTTCCATAACATGCATTGTCCTCCATTTAGCACAACATTACACATATTAGCCCAATCCACTGGCTTCATGTTCAAGTTGTTAATGGATTCGACCATGATTACATTGAAGGGTGCTTGAGGACGATAGGTTGTTACAGCCTCTTTTAGCTGCTTCATTGTTTTGAAATTTAAAGCATGGTAAACACGCTGCCCTCCTCCCTCAAATACAGGGCATGTTAATATTTGAGATCTTGTCTCAGGATCCTAACTATCAACTGCGGGAGTTGGGGGCCTCCCAGCATAAGAAAGTGGCCTTGTTAGTTGGACACTTATGTCATCTGGTGATAGAAAGGTGTTAGTAGCAGTCTCCTGTTGTAAATTTCCCCTGATGTTGTTTACTGTTTTACACTTTCTTTCTCTGTCTAACTAGCTTTAGAGGCCTTCTCTTTTACTTGAATTTTTTCCTCTGTCTGACTAGTTCGAGAGACGTTCTCTTTTACTTGAATAGTTTCCTCTATCTGACAAGCTCGAGAGACCTTCTCTTTTACTTGAATTTTTTCTTCTGTCTGACTAACTTGAGACACCTTCTGTTTTACTTGAATCAATATGTCTTCTTCTTCCTCTACCATTGACTGAACTGAAGGCTTTGAACTAAGCAAACAAGATATGAATGTCCACAATGGCAATGTGCCAACTGGCAGAATCCCTGGGCTTTTCTTTTCTATTCTTTTTAAATCTGCACCATGATGGTTCCATTGTGATATATTTAACAACTCCTCCTTAAAAAGCCATCGTCTACATTTTTGTATTGTATCAACAATTGCCATGACTGCTCTTGATTTTACTGGGATGCCTCCTTCCTCTAACAATTTACTTAACACTTTTTTGGTTTGTTTTTTACTAATTTTTGATCCCATATTTCTACTATAATACAAACCAACAAGATAACACCAAACAAAAAAAGAGATAGAACAAAATAAAAATGGAACAACAAAAAATTATTATAGCCTTTCTCCCTATCTGTTCCTCAGACACAAATAGTTTTTCCTCAGATGTGAGCAGTTTTTCTTCCATCTCACTCATCTCCAGGGACAGGCAACTTAAAACAAAATAGGAATCATAAAATGGCTACCCATCCTCTCGCCCTGCCCTCAAGAGCGAGCAGTTTACCTTATCAGTTACCCTCAGTCGCTCCCCATATGAGCCACCAAATGCCGCTGTCTGGCTGGGCACAATCAGAATCCACTTGTCAAAAGAAACTAACTTTATTTTTAGAACCACACACGCCAAGCAAAACAGCCTCTCAGGAAAAATCCTCAGAACCCCAACTCCCAACACCAGCTTCCCAAAAGCCTCTCCCTCCCACAAAAGCCTCTATCCACTTCTCACAATCCTCCTGCTCTTGAGGCAGATTGGCTGGGTCACGTGGGCAGAGCCAAAAAAGTCCCCCAATGAGCAGCTCCATGGTCTGAATGGGCAGGGAAACAGCCCAATAAGCATCACCGCAGAGGAGCCAATCAGCTAGATGTTGCTGGGGCTGCTGTGAGCCAATCATAAGCTGGAAGTCTGAAAGGCGGGGAAACATCTCAATGAGCATCTCCAATGAGCATCACCACAGAGGAGACAATGAGCTAGAAGTTGCTAAGGCCGCTGTGAGCCAATAATCAGCCTGCAGCTGAAAGTTTGCTGGAACCTGGAAGTTTGCTGTGGCCCCTTCGGCTGTGACTATCAACAGGATACGTATGCACCATTCACTGAAGTTAGTTTTCAGTAATAGAAAACAAATATGAATTTCAGGTGGATGAATATTTCTGAAAATAATCTTGTGAAAAGTTGATTATAAATCCACATACTTGAACATGAATGAATTTAGGGAGTGTAAATAAGACACATATATTTCATATTTTGAAAAATCTGGAGAGTGTGTATGTGTGTATACACACACACACACACACACACAAATTTTAAAATGTAGCAACATATATGCCAATCCAAATTCACCATGAAATATACATCATTCACAGATCTAAAAATATTCAATTTACTTAACAGGGATTTATGTATAATGTTGTTCTCCTAGGAAGCTCACCCATAGGTTCAATTTTCAGTTCCAACAGCATCTAGGAGGAGTGATCTCTTCTCAAAATTTGTATCTGCCAAATCAGCTACCACACAAAAATATACACGTGATAAAAGGTAGGATTCTTTATGTGCATATAAAATAGATGTGCTGAATAGTCTACAGTGAAAGGGAGACAGGAATTCACATATTTGTTAACTTTAAAAACACATGGAGGACTATTTCAATTAAAAATTGACTAGAATTATAACACCTACTTGCAAAAGGCAAGTCCAAATATATACCATGCCTTCTCTGAACAGCTTCTATTTCTTTTCTGTTAGGATTCTTTTTCTCCATCATATTAGGATTAGTAGTCAGATTCTAGTACAGTATGGGTTAGTGTCAGGGATTCAGTATTTCAAATGGAAAATAGGAAAATGAATCCAATGTGTATGCAAACATATGCTAAACAAAAATCTTTCCACTCTCATCCAGAAAAATGCCTTGACATTACCTTCGCCCCAAGTAAGACACAATTAGAGGAGAAGAATTAGAAAATCTGTTAATACATATCTGGAATGGAAAATGCTCAGGAGTTCACAACCTTGAAGGTGGTAGAGGAGTTTCCAAAAGTAAGGGAAAGGGTAAACACTCCAGAAACATGGAGCTCTGCTTGCCTAAAGACTTCTTGAGAAACTGCCTCTGAGGTTGGGCACTTGAAATATACGTTGTTGTCAGAAGCTTTAGCTTTCTTTGTAGTGAGACCATCAAAGCTGGGTCTTCATCTATGTGACCTGGAGGATGTTGTTTCTTATTTTCCTAATGAACATGTGGCAGCAGTTCTGAATTCTCTCTTTGTAGGTAAACTGTGGCAACTTGGGGCTAAGTGTCTCCCTGTTTGGACTGTGAACCCAGTTGGTAATCCTCCAGTTTTCGTGGTGTTTCTTGCTGCTGCACTTGGAGTTTGGTATTTGCTTCTTGAAATACAAGGATTTCAACTGGGGCACAGTGCTGGAGGGATTTCTGTCACATGTGGTGTGTCAGGGTCTGCATATAAATGCACCAACCAGGCTTCTATCGCACATGCTTGCCCCCTTGACCATAGCAACTTGATTCTGAACATTGCCCTGAAAAATCTCCATATAACAAGATGCCTTTACATATAAGGGTCTGCTGGCTGCAGCATGTCAGTCACAAGCCATTTGGAAGCCAATGGCAGATCCACATGGCCCCAACACAGATGTTTTATCACACACCTGCACATCACTGCTCTAGGCCCCAACTCAGCAGTCTCCAAATTACTGGCATCTCTGTTCTACACCATTCTCATGAAACCAAGTCAATCAAGGCACTGTCTTGTACACTCATGATCAACAGCATAAGATCCAAAGTTACTCCAGTGCCATCTGGTCATGGGAATTTAAAAAATGTCATGGTACTTATCTAGCCATTTTTAAAGGATGAAGTTGGAGGCACTGTGGGTTTAAATTTATTCAGGAACCATTAAATGTTGAGGAAGTTTATTTCAATGAAAGTTCTGGAGAACTCTCAGAGGAAAGTCTTCCCAAAGAGTGACCAAAAAGTCACATGAAGCCAGGCCCATTGAGGTCTACAATATGAGGTCCATGTGAGTTTTGACTCTCAACTATTGCTGCCAAGTCTTTCAGAATGAAATCATGTGATATCCTGGCTGAGATTCCCAGTGTTCTGTGGAAAGCTACCCTGGTCCAAGATCTCAGTTTCCAAGAGCGACTCTCATGCATGGCCTCCTAAAACCCCAACACAATTCATGGCAATACTTCTCTGACGTCAGTTCTAGACCTCAGTCTCTAAGGGTATCACACCAGAGTTCAAGCCCAGGTGGACCCAGTCATCACTTCCAACCACCACACAAATAAACACAATTAAAACCAAAACACTCCCACAAGGCCCTCATCCTCTTCCATATAGACACTAATCATAACCTCTTGCTGGAGTTTTCCATGAGGGGCGCAGCCCAAGACAGTGTTCAAAAGAGCTCCCTTGCCACTTATTTTCCTAAAGTCAGCGTGGTTTTTTACCATTTTTGTTTTGGATACACACATGGAATCTTTCTTTAGATCCATGAGGTGCTGAGAATCTAAGCCACAGCATCACACAGGGCCAAGAGGCTGAATCAGACACATCCTTATCCTAAGCAATTAAACAAAGAGCGACAGGTGATGCGCATGCATTTCCATTTGAAAACAGTTTTCATCAGTCTTCCCAAATGGGTGGACTGAGGCAAAGACCTCCTGACATTCAGGTCAACAGATCAATAGGTAAGCAAAAGGCCAAAAGAAGGGTTTTTCCACTGAGACATTACTGGTCACACTGATATCTGTGTTTTCTGAGATGCTCCCATTTCCTTCAGCTATCCAGTACATGGCCATGTCACAGAGCTTGGAGGGGTACATATCTTGGACACAAATCCATAAGACTATTTTGGAGAGTGGCCAGAATTTAGGAAGAAAACCTGAACTTAGGAATTTAGTAGGTGTTGCACATCTATAAGACAAGCCACAGTCCATTAATAAATCGGGCAGGATGAATGCTGGGAAGCTTCCTAATAGACAGGACACATCCTTGATGCATTCTCTTTTCTAATGTCTTCAACCATGGACACAGTGGAATACATAGATAAAGAAACACTCACCTTGTCAAACGACCTACTATAAAGAGTCCACACCAAACCAAAAAAAACCCGCCTTTTCCACCTATTCTCAGAAAATGAGACAGAACCAAAAACTCACACCCACACCCACAAAGGCACCTCCTTTCCCCAAGTAGGTCTGTGACTATACAGTGTGTCCTCTGAATGGTGGGCCATACTATGTTACCCCAAAATGGCCTGTCTTGTCTCAGATCTGTTTTCTTTGGCCAACTCTGTGAAGTTGTGAGGATCCATTGGTGAGCCACTTTCTGCTTTCTCAGGAAGGGCCCCTCTTCAGAGCTTTTCTGGCATTTGGCCATCCTCACATCAGTAGGTACCAAGAAAGACTGACTCTGTCCTTGGTAAATCCAAACAAGTGAGACCACTGGGACTGGTACTGGGACTGGCTCTGTGTGCCTGGTTTCCTGGATCCCAAGTTCAGAGATTCCATCACCAAGAAAGTGAGGTAGGTCACTTCCTTCAGGAACTGAATGAAGTCACAGCCTTGGCAACCACTTTGTCCTAACAGATGCTTCCAAGGGTCCCATGAGATGGAGGCTGCACCTACTTCCTCTGACATTTTCATAAGTTAGAATGGTATATCAACCATAGGTACTGGGGAACAGCTCTCCACAGAGGCTTGGTTTGGTCCATCTTCTCTACATTAAGAAGAGAGATTCTGATTAAGACACAACCCTTTATCCTGACCATGTTTTTTTGCCATGGAAGATGACTTTTGCCCTCTCAGGTCGTTCATAGCATCCTACACATTCTCCAGGGATTATTTCTACATGGACCTTTGAGGTTCTCAGCAGGTGGAAGATCCATACATTCCTGTATTGTAATACCAACTCTGTCTCTGCTCTTCTGTAAAGTTAGATTGAGGAACAGTGTATGGTTAGGATTAATAACATGTTCAATATGGGTTAGGAATCATTCTGCTTGATGAACAATGTTATTGGAAACCTGCGATATTTACATGAAAATATAGGTGAAATATAAGTATTGAAATATAAATCTAGGTAAGATTTGAATCCTAGAAGGGAATTTGGCCTTTGAGTGGGATACTTAGCTTTGAATTATGTTCTGCACATATGTCTCAGATAAATTGATATGCAATGGCATAGATCCTTGTACCTTCGATGATTGAATGTAGAAGAGAGCATCAAGTTAAAAAAGGGATTTTTGCTAGGATTAGGAATATAGTCGGTAGGATTACGAAGAAGATTGAGTATAGAATATGGACCAAAAGTTCTTTAGCAATAGGGTTTCTGGTAGAGATTGAATATAAATGTCAGCACATGTGAAGAGTCAGTCACAATGATGAACTGGGGAAAAAAGTAGGAAAGCAGATGTGAATAGAGAGTAGGAAATCAGGCAAATTATAAAATGAGTGAGAGGTTTAGACAGTTTCAACAGGGTGAGATTGAAAATGTAGTCTTAGGAAGAAACACATATGTAATCACCAATAGGATTGACATTTGAGAGCATTAGGCAACCTGGACATGGATGTTTTTAGTAATCCATGTTCACTTTCCATTTAGGCTTTGGGACAGTCATAAGTGTGACCTTTGCATTTTGTGTCCAGAATATTACTGTGATAAAATGTATATGTAGATCAGTTGACATGCATATTTTTTCCACCATTTCTGGGAGCAATATTTTGAAGATATAGAAATTATTGTTAGGAGTACACAGAGTTGTACCATGTGTCTATCAATATATAGACAATGCATGAATAGACCATACTGTGAATAAATGATATAACTGGTTTCACTTTGAATAATGGATTGAATTGATATCTGAAAGTATACAAGAAATCTTATATTGATGTACAATCATTCATTTAAACCAGTTTTACATCTAATGGTAATATTAGTGTTATATTTTATCATGACGGGTGTGTCAGTTTTGCTTCAAAAGTGATAATGGAAATCGAAAATAATGTGTTTGGAAAGAAGTGTCACAAAAAGAGAAGTCAAGAAACATGGAGGAATACATGTGTTCTGAAGCAAAAGTGATTGAAAGCAAAACAAATGTGTATATATTTGCTAAATTGTGGATGAAATATACATCCTATGATGTGCATTAACTGGAGAAATAGTAATGTACCAGTGTTGAATAAAAATGAACGTCAAAATACACATTATATCACATAGGAATCTTCTTGCATTGATGTTAAACTGGGTCAGTTACTGTATAAATATTAGAATTTTATTTTGGTGTTATAATACAATTTATTTTAGCACTAGCATGCCACAGAATGTAGAAGAAAGAGCAATGGATTTTTAGTTATAACACTAATAATCTAGCATTTAATGATTATTTTGGGGAGTCTAGAATTTACATAAGGCTATGCAACATAATTTTTTGTATTTAACATTCATAAAATCTTGGAATTTTGGTAATATTTCTTCTTTTTTTATTTTTTCAGTTGTTGATAGACCTTCATTTTATTTATTCGTATGTGGTGCTGAGAATATAACCCACTGCCTCACACATGCTAGACAAGCATGTTAACACTGAGTCACAAACCCAGCCCCTCCACTTTTATCTTTTCATCAAACACTCCTCTCCCTCTTCTTTACTCACTTTCTTCCTCATTTTCCCCCTTCTCTCTCTTCCTTTTTCATTTTCCCTCCATAAGTATTTTTCTCTCATAGCATTACAAACAGTACTATGCTATGAAATTTACATTTAAAACTGTTTTTTATAGTCATTCTTTTCTTGAGAAAATTTAAAAATTATAACCACCTGATAAATATATTACAATACATTTATTATGCATATGTATCTATATTCATGCATATGTGTTACATATATATATATATATATATATATATATATATATATATATATATATATACATATATATTTAAAAGTACTTTGATTAGCCTGTTAGAAATAATATAGACCAAGTCTTTCTTAATTCTCAAGTCTTCCAGAATTAACATCTTACAGTGAAAATCAAATAAACATATTTAGGTAAACAGGTATCATTCTTATTTATCAATACTGATAATTTAAGGTTTTTATATCACATTTAGCTGTAATATGGCATATTAACTCTTTTGAATTAGAGAATTTTTTTTTTGAACAACCTATTATTTAAGGACCATATGCACTGACATTTTAAATGGCTTTCTTGTGATTTCACTTTCTATCAATTGCATATTAATTGCCAAATACTTATTTTAGTAATTTTCATATTCATAATTGATATAAAGTCAATTGATTAATTCTTTTTGTAAGGAGTTACTAATTACAGTAGGGACAGTATTAATAATTCTAAATCTTTATAAAAATGGTACAAAAATATTTTCATGCAAAATTATGTATAATTGCATGCTCTAAATGTTTGATTGTTGATACATATAATAAAGAGCTTTTGATGAGTCTCTTCCCCAGTAAAACAGAAAATGCAAAGATATAGTTGGGTATGTATGTCCAAACAAACATATGGAAAAATACACATTATCATCTAGAAACTATTAAATAAAAGATGAAAAGAACAATCCAACACATTGTACCAACTTGTCAGATGAGGTAGTATTCTGGAAGAATAGCCTAAGTCTAGACCTGGTCCATGACAAAATATTCACAAAAAAATAAAATATGAAAAATATAGGAAATGCTATGAGTTTTTCTTGAAGGTAAGTGGATTATCCTTTAATCTCAATTATGTGCATTTTTAAAAGCCAGTTTTCTGGTAAAATAAATTTGTGATAGTTACAAGTACACAAAACAAAGTTTCTGCTTAGCAAAATGAATGCATCTCAACTCTTTTTTAGCTGATTTCTTCCCACTCAACTTCAAACCTTTATTTATTTATTTTTATTGGTTGTTCAAAACATTACAAAGCTCATCCTATATCATCTTTCATACATTTGACTCAATTGGGTTATGAACTCCCAATTTTCCCCAAATACGAGTTGCAGAATCACATCGGTTACACATTCACATTTTTACATAATGTCATATTAGTGACTGTTGTATTCTGCTACATTTCCTATCCCCTACTATCCCCTACTATACCCCCTCCCATCCCCTCCCATCTTCTTTCTCTACCTCATCTGCTGTTGTTCACTTCTCTCCCTTGCCCCACCTTTCCCCAATTTTCCCTACCCCATTGTTTGAAGATGCTATCCTACTTCCATTGCATGCTTTTAGCCCCTTTTTCAAATATAAGAAAGTTGTAATTTTGAGGATTGGTTTCTGTGTCCTCTATTCTGTACCATTGTTCCACCTGCCTATTTTGTTACCAGTACCACGCTGTTTTTGTTACTATTGCTTTTAGTACAGTTTGAACTCTGGTATCACTATACCTCCAGATTCATATTTTCTGTTTAGAGTTGCTTTTGCTATTCTGGGTCTTTTGTTTTTCCATCTTCTAAGATCTTCTTCTCTCTCTCTCTTTAGGGTTCTGTAGTTTTCAGTATATAAAACTTTCACGTCTTTTGTTAGGTTGATTCCCAAGTATCTTATTTTATTTGAGGATATTGTGAATGGAGTGGTTTTCCTCATTTCCATTTCAGAAGTTGTGTTGCTGACATACAGGAATGCCTTTCATTTATGCGTGTTAATTTTATATTCTGCCACTTTGCTGAATTCATTTATTAACTCTAGCCGTTTCATTGTAGACCCTTTGGGGTCTGTTAAATATATTTTCATGACATCTGCAAATAGCGATAATTTAAATACTTCTTTTCCTGTTTTTATGCCTTTAATTTTTTTTGTCTGTCTAATTGTTCTGGCTAGTATTTCAAGAACTAAATTGAATAGAAGTGGTGATAGAGGGCATCCCTGTTTTGTTCCAGATTTTAGAGGGAATGCCTTCAGTTTTTCCACATTTAGGATGATGCTAGCCTGAGGTTTAGCATATATAGCTTTTACAATGTTGAGGTAAGTTCCTGTTATCCCTAGTTTTTCTAGTGTTTTGAACATAAAGTGATGCTGAACTTTGTCAAATGTTTTTTCTGCATCTATTGAGATGATCATATGGTTCTTGTCTTTATGTCTATTGATGTGGTGAATGGCATTTATTGATTTCCGTATATTGAACAAGCCTTGCATCCCAGGGATGAATCTTACTTGATCATGGTGCACAATTTTTTTGATATGCTTTTGTATTCGATTCGCCAGGATTTTATTGACAAGTTTTGCATCGAAGTTCATTAGAGATATTGGTCTGTAGTTTTCTTTCTTTGAAGTGTCTTTGTCTGGTTTCGGGATCAGGGTGATTTATCCTCATAGAATAAATTTGAAAAAGCTCCTTCTTTTTGTTTTTCTTGAAATAGCTTGAAAAATATTGGTATTAATTCTTCTTTAAAGGTTTTGTAGAACTCCGCTGTATACCCATCCGGTCCATGGCTTCTTTTGGTTGGTAGTTTTTGATGGCTTCTTTCATTTCTTCCTTTGTTATTGGTCTGTTTAAATTGCGTGTGTCTTCCTGACTCAATCTGGGCAGATCTTATGACTTAAAAAATTCATCGATATCTTCACTATCTTCTATTTTATTGGAATATAGTGTTTCAAAATACTTTCTAATTATCTTCTGTATTTCTGTAGTGTCTGTTGTGATATTGCCTGTTTCATCCCGTATGTTAGTAATTTGAGTTCTCTCTCTTCTTCTCTTCATTAGCATGGCTGTGGGCCTGTCAATCTTATTTATTTTTTCAAAGAACCAACTTTTAGTTTTATCAAATTTTTAAATTTTTTTTTGTTTCAATTTTGTTGATTTCTGCTCTAAATTTAATTATTTCTTGTCTTCTACTACATTTGCTGTTGTTTTGCTCTTCCTTTTCTAGGTTTTTGAGGTGTAGTGTGAGTTCATTTATTTGTTGATTTTTTTCTTTTTTTGAGGAAAGAACTCCAAGAAATGAACTTCCCTCTTAAACTGCTTTCATTGTGTCCCATCGATTCTGGTATGTTGTGTCTGTATTGTCATTTGTCTCTAAGAATTTTTTTTATCTCCTCCATTATGTCTTCTGTAACCCAGTGATCATTCAGTAGCATGTTGTTCATTTTCCATGTGATGTAGGATTTTTCCTTCCTTCTTTCATCATTGATTTCCAGTTTCATTCCATTATTATCAGATATAGTGCATGGTATAATCTCCATGCTTTTATATTTACTAAGAATTGCCCTATGGCATAATATATGGTCTATCTTTGAGTAGGATCCATGTGAAACTGAGAAGAACGTGTATCCACTTGATGATGGCTGATATATTCTATATATGTCGTTCAAGTCTAGGTTACAAATTGTGCTGTTGAGTTTGATAGTTTCTTTATTCAGTTCTTGTCTAGAGAATCTGTCTAATGCCGAGAGTGGTGTCTTGAAGTCACCCATAATTATTGTGTTGTAGTCTATTTGGCTATTGAACTTGAGGAGAGTTTGTTTTATGAACATTGCAGCTCCATTGCTTGGTGCATACAAATTCATAATTGTTATGTCTTGTTGGTGGATGGTTTCTTTTAACAGAATATAGTGTCCTTCTTTATCCCTTTTGATTAACTTAGGTTTGAAGTTGATTTTATTCCACATGAGTATGGCCACTCCTTCTTGCTTCTGAGGGCCATGTGAGTGGTATGATTTTTCCCAACCTTTTACCTTCACCCTGTGTATGTCTTTTCCTATCATATGAGTCTCCTTAAGGCAGCATATTGTTGGATTTATTTTTTTTGATCCAGGTTACTAGCCCATTCTCTTGATTGGTGAATATAATCCATTAACATTTAAGGTTACAATTGAAATATGATTTGTTCTTCCAATCATGTTTATTTATTTATTATGTTTTAGTTTGGCTAGTTTTTACTTTTTTGGTTATTTTCCTCCCCCTTTACTGAGATACCTCCTGCTGTTAGTTTTCGGCACTATTTATCAATTCCTCTTCTTGTAGTATTTTGCTCAAAATGCTTTGCAGTGCTGGTTTTCTGGCTGCGAATTCTTTTAGCTTTTGTTTATTGTGAAAGACTTTAATTTCGTTTTCAAATCTGAACCTTAATTTTGCTGGATACAGTATTCTTGGTTGGAATCCATTATTTTTCAGCATTTAAAATACATTGTTCAAGGATCTTCTCGCTTTCAAAGTCTGTGATGAAAAATCAGTCATTAACCTAATTGGTTTTCCCCTGAATGTAATCTGCCTCCTTTCTCTTATAGTGTTTAATATTCTCTCCTTGTTCTGTATGTTGGCTATCTTCATAATTATATGTCTTGGAGTTTGCCTATTATGATTTTGAATGTTTGGGGTCCTGTAGGCTTCCAGGATTTGACAATCCGATCCATCTTTCATCTCTGGGATGTTTTCTAGAATTATTTTATTTAATATGTTCTCCATTCCTTTGGTTTGAATCTCTATGCCTTCTTCTATCCCAATGACTCTCATTTTTTATGACATCCAATATCTCTTGAATAGATTGCTAGTGGGATTTAAGCCTCTTTTCTGTGTTGATTATATTCTTTTCAAGTTGATAAACTTTGTCTTCATTATCTGATATTCTGACTTCTGCTTGATCTAGTCTATTTGTAATATTCTCGTTTGAGTTTTTAATTTGGTTAATACTTTCCTGCATTTCTAGTATTACTGTTTGATTTCTTTTAAGATCTCTATCTCCTGGTAAAGCTCGTTGTTTGCCATTTGAGTTTGTTTGTTTAATTCATTTTCAAAATATACTTTTATTGCTTGGACTTGCTGCCTCATGTCTTCTCTAATATTCCTTTCCATCTGAGTTAGGAATGCCTTAAGTTCTTTCCCTATTCCTGTTTCTGATGCTTCTAGGTCCTCCTGTAGAATTAAGTTGTCCTGCATTGTTTGTACTCCTTTCTTTCCCTTGTTTTTTCATGATGCTCATGTTACTTTCCAGCTCTATTTGATTGCTGTGTTTCTGTTTTATTCTATAGATTTGTTTCGGTGTTGTGTATCTCTGTTGTCTCTCCTTTGTGTTGGTAGACTATGCCTGCTAAAGTGGATTCCACTTGTAGGGAATTCCGAAGGCCGAGCTCCAGTGACGTCACCCCTCTGCTTTGGCGGGCCCAGGCTCCTTGCCGAAATGTTCGAATACGGGGATGGAACTGGACTGTCTCCAGTTGGTTTCAGCTCTAGGTCACTGGCGGGTGGGCAATCACTAGCCACCCAGTGGCGCTGTCGGTCTCCTGCGCGCCGGTGTTCTCCAGACGCCCAGTCACGCGGACAGCAGGTGGACTGTCACCTGCGCTTCTGTGTTCTCCAGCTTCCCAGTCACAAGAGCCTGGCCTCTAGTCCCCTGGTTTCTCCTGCTAGTCCTGGTTTCTCCTGCTAGACTAGATTTCCCCTGAGTGATGCTTCTCTGCAGTTCAATCTGTATTCTGGGCCTGTCATTTGTTGGGTGTGGAGGGTGTCTATTGGAACCCAGACACTCTATTGTTTTGAGGATCAGTCAGACCGGATCTCCGGTTGCACATTTGGCTCGTTTTTCAGACCCAATTACCAGATCTCAGTGCTAAAAATCTTTCTTATAGGTTTTGGTGCACCCCCATTTTGCTGTAAGTTCTTAACAAGATAGTTTTTTGTGGTTCTATCTCGTTATTCACCTGTGCAGTGGCGCGTTACACTGGGTGTGATGCACTATATTCGTGGCCATCAGGCAATGATGAAATATTATGCTTTGTATGCAGCATTTACTGAAGTTAGTTTTCAGTATTAGGAAACAAATATGTATTTCAGGTGAATGAATAATCTGAATTTCTGAGAATAATCTTGTGAAAAGTTGATTATAAATCCACATACGTGAATATGAATGATTTTAGGGAGTGTATAATAAGACACATATATTTCATATTTTGAAAAATCTGGAGAGTGATATATATATATATATACACACAGAAACACACTCACAGACATTAAAAAGTAGCAATATATATGCCAATCGAAATTCAAAATGAAATATATATCCTTCACATATCCAAAAAAATACATTTTACTGAAAATGGATTTATGTATAATGTTGTTCAACTAGGAGGCTCACCCATAGGTTGAAATTTCAGTTCCAAAAGGGTTTAGGAGGAGTGATCTCTTCTCACAATTTGTATCTGCCAAGTCAGCCACCTCAGAAGAAAGTCTGTGTGATACCAGGTAGTATTCTATATGAGCATATAAAAATACATGTGCTGAATAGGTGACAGAGAAAGGGGAGAGGAATTCACATATTTGTTAACGTTAAAAACACATGGAGAAATATTTCAATAAACATTGACTATATTTATAACTCCAACCCCATATAATGCAAAAGGGAAGTCCAAGTATACACCATGCCTTCTCTGAACTGCTTGTATTTCCATTCTGTTAGGGTTACTATTCTCCATCATATTAGGATTAGTAGTCAGAGTCTAGTAGGTTATGGATTAGTGTCAGAGATTCAGTATTTCAAATAGAAAATAGGAAAATAAACCCATTGTGTTTGCAAATATGTGTGATACAAAAATCTTCCCACTCTCATTCAGAACAATGCCTTGACATTACCTTCTCCCCTAATAAGACACAATTAGAGGAGAAGAGTTAGAAAATCTGTGAATACATATCTGGAATGGAATATTCTCGGTGTTCACAAGCTTGGAGGTGGTAGAGGAGTTTCCAAAAGTAAGGGACAGGGTAAACACTCCACAAACATGGAGCTCTGCAGGCCTAAAGACATATTGAGAAACTGCCTCTGAGTTTGGGCACTTAAAATGTATGTTGTGGTCCGAAGCTTTAGCTTCCTCTATAGTGAGAGCATCAAAACTGGTCTGCATCTATGTGACCTGGGGGACATGGTATCTTATTTTCCAATGAACATGAGGCAGCAGTGCTGAATTCTCACTTTGTAGGTAAACTGTGGCAACTGGAGTCTAAGGGTCAATCTGTGTGGACTGTGAAGCTAATTGATCATGCTCTACTTTTCTTAGTAGATCACTGGGAGTTTGTTATTTGCTTCACAATACAAGGAGTTCAACTTGGTCAGAGTGCTGGAGGGAGTTCTGTCACATGTGGTGCCTCAGGGTCTGCAGGAGAATGCACCAGTCAGGCTTCTATTTCACATAGTTTGACCCCTTGACCATAGCATCCTGATTCTGAACATTGCCCTGAAACCTCTCCATATAACAAGATGCCTTTACATATAAGGGTCTGCTTGCTGCACCATGTCAATTACAAGCCATTTGGAAGCCAATGGCAGATCTACATGGCCCCAACACAGATGTTTTATCACACACCTGCCCACCACTGTTCTAGGCCCACTACTCAGCAGGCTCCAACTTACTGGCATCTCTGTTCTACACCATTTTTAAGAAACGCAGTCAATCAAGGCACTGTCTGGTATACTCATGATCAGCAACTGGACATCAAAAAGTTCTCCAGTGCCACCTGGTCATGAAAATTTCAAAAATTCCATGGTATTTCTCTAGCCATTTTTCAAGGATGAAGTTGGAGGCACTATGATTTTCAATTCACTCAGGAACCTTTAAATGTTGAGGAAGCTCATTTCAATGAAAGCTCTGGAGAACACTCACAGGCAAGGCTTCCCAAAGGGTCGCCAAAAGGTCACATGAAGCCAGGCCCATTGAGGTCTGCAATGTGAGATCATGTGTGTTTTGCCTCTCAACTATGGCTGCCAAGTCTTTCAGAATAAAATCATGTGATATTCTGGCTGAGATTCCTCGTGCCTTGTGGAAAGCCTTTCTGGGCACAGATCTCAGTTTCAAAGGGCGACTGTCATTCATGGCCTCCTAAAATCCCAACACAACTCATGGCAATAATTCTCTGAGGTCAGTTCCAGAACTCAGTCTCTAAAGGGAATCACACCAGAGTTCAAGACCAGGTGGAGCCAGTCATCTTTTTCAACCGCCACACAAACTTCCAAAATTAAAACCCAAACACTCCCACAAGGCCCTCATCTTCTTCCATATAGATACTCATTATAAACTCTGGCTGGAGGTTTCCATGAGGGATGCAGAACAAGATAGTGTCCAAAGTTAGCTCCCTTGCCCCTCATTTGCCTAAAGTCGGGGTGGCCTGAACACCTTCCTGTGAACCTGGAGTGATCAAATAGTGTGCCGTTAATACTGCTCTCCTTCTCCAATTTGAGGACGACTGACTGTGGGGTTTAGATTCTTTATGTGAATTGGAAGCATGAGAAAATGCAAGCATCTTTGGGCTTGCCTCTCCTTGGCTTTAAAGAATGCATTTGACCCAAAGAATCCCTCTTCTCACTTGATGGAGGTCAGGAACCTTACAGAGGAAGGCAAGAGACTTCATCCGCAATGACTGCTCTTTTGATCATTTTGGTTTTGGATGAACACATGGGATCCATCAGGTGCTGAGAATCTAACCACAGCCTCACACAGGGCCAAGAGGCTGTTTCAGACAAATCCATTTCCAAAGCAATTAAGCAAAGAGCTACAGGTGATGTCCATTCATTTCCATTTGAAAACTTTTTTCTTCAGGCTTCACAAAGAATTGGCCTGTGGTAAATACCTTCCTGATATTCAGGGCAACAGAACAATAGGTAAGCAAAAAGCCCAAATCAGGGTTTCTCCACTGAGACTTTCCTGGTCACACTAGCTACCCACTACATGGCCATATAACAGAGCTTTTAGGTGGTAAATATCTTGGACACAAAACCATGAAGCTATTCTGCAGAGTGTCCAGAATTCAGAAAGAAAACAGAAACTTATGAAGATATCAGGTGTTGCCCTTTGATAACAAAAGCCACAGTCCATTTATAAATTGGGCAAGATGAATGCTGGGAAGCTTTCTACTAGACAGGACACATCCTTTGATGCATTCTTATTTCTAATGTCTACAACCACGGACACAGTGGGATACACAGACATAGAAGCACTCGCATTGCAAAACGACTAACTAGAAACAGTCCACGCCAATCCAAACAAACAGTCTTTCCTACCTATTCTCAGAACATGAGACAAGACCATGAACATACACCCACACCTACAAAGGCACCACCTTTGCTCCAAGTAGTTCTGTGATTACCCAGAGTGTCCTCTGAATGGTGGGCCATACTATATTCCCCCCAAATGGCCTGTTGTGTCTCAAATCTGGTCTCCTTGGCCAATTCTGTGAAGTTGTCATTAGCCATGGGTGAGCCACTACCTACTTTCTCAGGAAAGGCCCCTCTTCAGAGCTTTTCTGGCATTTGAACATCCTCACATCTGTAGGCACTAAGAAAGACTGACTCTGTCCTTGGTAAACTGAAGCAAGTGAGACCACTGGGCCTGGGACTGCGACTGGCTCTGGGTGCCATTCTTCCTGGATCCCAAGTTCAGAGAGTTCCATCACAAAGGAAGTGAGGTGAGGTCACTTCCTTCAGAAACTGAATGAGGTCACTGCTTTGGCAACAACTTTGTCCAAATAGTTACTTCTAAGGGCCCATGAGATGGAGGCTGTTCCTACTTTCTGTAACACTTTCAAAAGTTAGAATGGTATATCAACCATAGGCACCTGGGAACACCTCTTCACACAGGCCTGGTTTGGTCTATCTTCTCTACATTAAGTTGATAGAGGCTGATACAGACACATCCCTTCATCCTCACCAGGTTGTTTGCCATGGAAGATGACTTTTGCTCTCTCGGGAACTTCACAGCTGCCTACATCTTCTCCAGGGATTATTTCTACATGGACCTTTGATGTTCTCAGCAGGTGGAAGATTCCCTACATTCCGGTATTTAAAGAGAAACTCTGTCCCTCCTCTTCTGTAAAGTTAGATTGAGGTAACAGTGTATATTTAGGATTAATAACATGTTCGATTTGGGTTAGGAATCTCTCTGCCGGATGAATAATGGTATTGGGAACCTGTGATATTTACAAGAATATATAGGTGAAATATAAGTATGAAAACAGAAATGTAGGTAAGATATGAAGCCAGAAGGGCATTGGGCCCTTGAGTGGGATACTTAGGTTTGAATTATGTTCTGCACATGTGTCTCAGATGAATTGATATAAAATGGCATAGGACCTTTTACCTTGAATGATTGATTGTTGAAGAGAACATCGAGTTAAAAAGTGATAGTCAGTAGGATTAGTAAGATAGTCAGTAGGTTTATAAAGAAGAGTGAGTATAGGATTTGGACCAAAAGTTCTTTAGCAATAGAGTTTCGGGTAGAGAGTGAATGTAAATGTCAGCATATGTGAAGTATGAGTCACAATGATGAACTAGGGAAAATATGTAGGAAAGCAGATATCAATAGAGATATTAGGAAATCAGGCAAAGTGTAAAGTGAGTGATAGAATTAGACATTTCCAACAGGCTTGAGGTTGAATATATAATCTTAGGAAGAAACAAATATGTAGTCATCAATAGGATTGACATTTGAGAGCATTAGGTAACCAGGACATGGTTGTTTTTGGTAATCCATGCTCACTTTCCATTTAGGCTTTGATACAATCATGAGTTTGACCTTTGCTTTTTGTGTCCAGAATATTACTGTGATAAAATGTATATATAGATAAGGTGACATCAGTATTTCTTCCACCATTTCTGGGAGCAATATTTTGAAGAGGTACAAATTAGTAATGGGGGGACAAATAGGTGTACACTGTGTTTATGAATATAGAGATAATGCATTAATAGACCATACAGTGAATAAATAACATAACTGGTTCCAACTTTAAATAATGGATTGAATTGAAATGTGAAAATATACAGGAAATTTTATATTGATATGCATACATTCATTCCAACCAGTTTTACATCTAATGGTAATATTAATGTTATAGTTTATCATGAAGAGTGTGTGAGTTTAGCTTCAAAATTGATTATGGAAATCGAAAATAATGTGTTTGGAAAGAAGTCTCATGAAAAGACCAGTCAAGTAACATGGAAGAATTCATGTGTTCTGAAGCAGGAAGTGAAACAAATTCTTATTAATTTGCTAACTTGTGGATGAAATATATGTCCTATGATGTGCAAAAACTGAAGAAATACTAATGTACCAGTGTTGAATTAAAATAAAGGTCAAAATAGACATTAAGTCCCATAGGAATCTACTTGCATTGATGTTAAACTGGGTCTGTTACTGTAAAAATATTAGGATTTGTAAGCACCATTGATTGAAGTTAGTTCTCATACTGGGAAACAAATATGTATTTCAGGTAGATGAATATTTCTGAGAATAATCTTGTGAAAAGTTGATTATAAATCCACATACATGAACATGAATGAATTGATGGAGTGTATATAAGAGACATATATTTCATATTTTATAAAATCTGGAGAGTGTGTGTATATATATATATATATATATATATATATATATATATATATACAGAAAAACACAAAAATACATTAAAAAGTATCAATATATATGCCAAACGTAATTTATCAGTAATATATATCATCCACAGATGAAAATATATTTATTTTACTGAACATGGATTTATGTATAAATTGTTCTACTGGGAAGCTCACCCATAGTTTTAATTTTCAGTTCCACCAGCGTTTACGAGATCTCTTCTCACAACTTGTTTCTGCCCAGTCAGCCAACTCAAAAAAATGTACGTGTGAGACCACGTAGGATTCTATATTTGCATATAAAAATACATGTGCTGAGTAGGCTACATAGAAAGGAAGACAGGAATTTACATATGTGTTAACATTAAAAACACATGGAGGACTATTTCAATTAAAAATTGAGTAGATTTAGAATACCTACCCTCTATCATGCAAAAAGGAAGTCCAACAATACACCATGCCTGCTGTAAACTGCTTGTATTTTCATTCTGTTTGGGTATTTTTCTCCATCATATTAGGATTAGTAGTCAGAGTCTAGTAGGGTATGAGATAGTGTCAAGAATTCAGTATTTCAAATGGAAAATTGTAAAATGAATCAATGTGTATGCAAATGTGTGCTACACAAAAATTTTCCCACTCTCATTCAGAACAATGCCTTGACATTACCTTCACCCCAAGTAAGACACATTTAGAGGAGAAGAGTTAGACAATCTTTGAATGCATATCTGAAATGAAAAATGTTCAGGAGTTCACAACCTTGGAGTTGGTAGAGGAGTTTCCAAAAGTAAGGGAAAGTGTAAAATCTCCACAAACATGGAGATTTACCAGCCTACAGACTTCTGGTGAAACTGCCTCTAGGTTGGGCACTTGAAATATATGTTGTTGTCAGGAGCTTTAGCTTCCTTTCTAGTGAGACAATCAAAGCTTGGTCTGCACATCTGTGACCTGGAGGACATGGTTTATAATTCTCCAATGAACATGAAGCAGCAGTGTTGATTTCTCTCTTTGTAGGTAAACTATGGCCACTGGGTCTAAGTGTCTCCCCATGTAGACTGCTAAGCCATTAGGTCATCCTCCACTTTTCAAAACGTTTCTTGATACTGCACTCGGAGTTTGGTATTTGCTTCATGAAATACAAGGAGTTCAACTGGGACAAAGGGCTGGAGGAAGTTCTTTCACGTGTGGTGGGTCAGGGTCTGCAGGAGAATGCACCAACAGGGCTTGTATACCACATAGGTTGCTCCCTTGACCATAGAAACCTGATTTTGAACATTGCCCTGAAACCTCTCTATATAACCAGATGTCTTTACATACAGGATCTGCTGGCTGCACCATGTCAGTCTCAAGCCATTTGGAAGCCAATGGCAGATCCACATGACCCCACCACAGATGTTTTATCACACACTTGCTCACCCCCGCTCTGGGCCCATTACTCAACAGGCTTCAAATGACTGGCATCTCTTTTCTACACCATTTTCATGAAAACCAGTCAATCAACACACTGTCTGGTACACTCATGATCAGCAACTGGACATCCAAATGTTCTCCAGTGCCACCTGGTCAAGGAAATTTCAAAAATTTCATGGTATTTATCTAGCCAATTTTCAAGGATGAAGTTGGAGACACTGTGGGTTTCAATTCATTCAGAAATTATTTAATGGTGAGGAAGCTCATTTCAATGAAAGCTCTGGAGAACTGTCACAGTCAAGGCTTCCCAAAGAGTGGCCAAAAGGTCACATGAAGCAAGGCCCATTGAGGTCTACAATTGAGGTCCATGTGTGTTTTGACTATCAAATATGTCTGACAAGTTTTTCAGAATAAAATTGTGTGATATCCTCCTGAGATTCCCAGTGCTCTGTGGAAAGCGACACTGGGCCTAGATCTCAGTTTCCAAGGGTGACTCTCATGCGTGGCCTCCTAAATCCCAACACAATTCATGGCAATATTTCTCTGAGGTAAGTTCCAGAACTCAGTCTCTAAGGGGAATGACACCATAGTTCAAGCCCATTTGGATCCAGTCATCTCTTCCAACCGCCACACGAATGACCACAATTAAAACCAAAACACTCCCACATGGCCCTCATCTTGTTAAATATAGACACTCATCATAAACTCTGGCTGGAGGTTTCCATGCGGGACGCATCCCAAGACAGTGTCCAAAATATTCTCCCTTGCCCCTCATTTGCCTAAAGTCAGGGTGGCCTGGACACCCTTCCTGTGAACCAGAAGTGATCAAATAGGCCTGCCGTTAATACTGCTCTGCTTCTCCAATTTGAGCACTATTGACTCTCAGGTATAGATTTTTTTATGTGATTTGGAGTCACGAGAAAACACAAGCACCTCTGCAGGACTTTGAAAAACTCATTTGACCAAAAGGATCCCTGTCTCACTTGATAGAGGTCAGGTACCTAACAGAGGAAGGCAAGAGACTCATCCACAATTACTGAATTTTTGCCATTATGGTTTTGATTGCACACATGGTATCTATCTTTAGATCCATCATGTGCTGAAAATTTAAGCCACAACCTCATACAGGGCTAGGAGGCTGATTCAAACACATCCCTTTCCAAAGCAAAGAACCACAAGTTATTCCCATTTATTTCCATTTTAAAACTGTTTTATTCAGGCTTCACAAAGGGGTGGCCTGAGGCAAAGACCTTCCTGACATTCAGGGCAACAGAACAATAGGTAAGCAAATGAACCAAAATATGGGTTCTTCACTGAGCGTTTACTGGTCACAATGATGTCTGAGTTTTCTAAGATGTTCCCATTTCCTATAGCTATCAAGTACATGGCCATGTCACAGAGCTTGGGGGTGGTATGTATCTTGGACACAAAACTATGAGGCTATTCTGGAGAGTGGCCAGAATTCAGGAAGAAAACAGGAACTTAGGAAGTTAGTAGGTGTTGCCCATCCATAAGGAAAGCCACAGTCCATTCATCAACTAGGCCTGATGAATGCTGGAAAGTTTTCCACTAGACAGGACACATACATTGATACATTCTCTTTTCGAATGTCTACAACCATGGACAGAGTGGGATACACAGACATAGAAGCACTCGCCTAGTCAAACGACTTTCTAGAAACAGTCCACTCCAATCAAAACAACAGCCTTTCCTACCTATTCTCAGAACATGAGACAAAACCACAAACTCACACCCACACCCACAAAGGCACCTCCTTAACTCAAGTAGGTCTGTGACTATCCGGAGTGTCCTCTGAATAGTGGGCCATACTATGTTCCCCTAAAATGGCCTGTACTGTCTCAGATCTGGTCTCCTTGGCCAACTCTGTGAAGTTGTCAACAGCCAGCGGTGAACCACTACCTGCTTTCTCAGTAAAGGCCCCTCTTCAGAGCTCTTCAGGCATTTGGCAATCCTCATATCAGTAGGTACCAAGGAAGACTGACTCTGTCCTTGGTAAATCCAAACAAGTGAGACCACTGGGATTGGGACTTGGACTGGCTCTCGGTGCCTGGTTTCCTGGATCCCAAATTCAGAGATTTCCATCACCAGGAAAGTGAGGTGAGGTCACTTCCTTCAGGAACTGAATGAGGTCACTGCCTTGGCAACCACTTTGTCCTACCAGATTCATCCAAGGTTTCCATGAGATGGAGGCTGCCACTACTTCCTGTGACACTTTCACAAGTTAGAATGGTATATCAACCATAGGCACCTGGGAACAGCTCTCCACACAGGCATGGTTTGATCAATCTTCTCTACATTAAGAAAGGAGAGGCTGATTCAGACACATCCCTTAATACTGACCAGGTTGTTTGTCATGGAAGATGACTTTTGCTCTATTAGGTCCTTCATAGCTGCCTGCAACTTCTCCAGGGTATCATTTCTGCTTGTACCTTTGATGTTCTCAGCAGGTGGAAGAGCCCCTACATTACTGTATTGTAAGACAAACTCTCTCCCGGCTCTTCTGTACAGTTAGTTTGAGGGTACAGTGTATGGTTAGAGTAATAACAGGTTTGATTTAGGTTAGAAATCATACTGAGGAATGAACAATGGTATTGGGAACTCGCGATATTTACGAGAATATATAGGTGAAATATAAGTATGAAAACAGAAATCTAGATAAGGTTTGAATCCAAGAAGGGCATTGGGCTGTTGATTGGGATACTTAGCTTTGAATTATATTCTGCACAGATGTCTCAGATAAATTGATATACAATGGCATAGGACCTTGTACCTTGGATGATTGATTGTCAAAGAGAATTTCCAGTCAAAAAGGGATAGTCGGTAGGATTAGGAAGATAGTTGGTAGGTATAGAAAAAAAAGTGAGTATAGGATTTCGAACAAAAGTTCTGTAGCAATAGGGTTTCGGATAGAGAGTGAATGTAAATTTCAGCATATGTAAAGAGTCAGTCACAATGATGAACTCAGGAAAATATGTATGAAAGCAGATATCAATGGAGACATTAGGAAATCAGGAAAAGCATAAAGTGAGGGTTAGTATTAGTCATTTTCAACAGGGTTGAGGTTGAATATATAATCTTAGAAAGCAACAAATATGTAGTCACCAATAGGATTGATTTGCGAGCATTAAGCAACCTGGAAATGGATGTTTTTAGAAATCCATGCTCACTTTCCATTTAGGATTTGGTGAAAGGTTAATAAGATAGATACTTGTCACTTCCTGTTTTTCTGTATGCTTAACAAAACACTGTTGAAACCTTGAGGACTGTTTGCTAATTTTTTCCCCAGAATGTGCTGTCCCCGACTGCCAAACAGAGAATGTACACCCTCACCTGTTTGCACGCAAACCGCCCACTCGCCCTGACCCATCAATAAGCTTCCCTCCCTGCCCTCTTCAAGGAAAGTATATAAGCTCTGCTTAAGCTGTTCTCATTGCTCTCTGCTCTATTCAAGTGAGCACTGAGCCCCAGATTGCTAGACTCCCAATAAACCCAGGGTAACTTTTGATGTGGAGGGGACCCCAGTAAACTTTGAAGTGGATACAGGGGCAGTATACTTAGTCCTTAAGGCCCCACTGGGCCCTCTATCAAATAAAAGCTCTCTAGTTCAAAGTGCTAACACCAGTAAATATGGGAATTAGACAACTAAGAAAACCATGGACATGAGGAAAGGAAAAATCCATCACTCCTTCCTAATAATCCCAGAATGCCTGGCCCCATTGATGGGCAGAGATCTGCTCACCAAGCTCCGGGCCAAAATGACTTTTAACCATGAAGGCCCCAAAATGATATTTCTAAATCCTTTAGTAGAAACTCCTATATTCACGGCTTTAAATATGTCAGTAGAAGATGAACAGCAACTCTTCACACCCCCCAAGACTGATCAAACAGGCAAGCTACCCCAGAAATGGATAACAGATTACCCAGATGCCTGGAAAAAAACTGCTGGGTTAGGACTAGCCATGAAACAACCTCCAAAAACAGTGGAGTTCAAAACCTCAGCCTCCCCAATCAATGTCAAAAAATATCCTCTGAGCAAAAAAGCTAAAGATGGGATAAGGCCCCATATTCAGAAATATCTGGCCTTAGGGTCCTAAGGCCTTGTCAATCATCCTAAAACACTCCCCCGCTACCAGTATAAAAAGCCAGGAGCCGGGGACTATCCCCCATTAAAGACATAGGAGAGACCTACAACAGAGTGTAGGACATTCACCCCAGTGTACCTAATCCGTACAATCTGCTTATCACTCTGAACCCTGAGAGGAAATGGTATACTGTTCTGGACTTAAAAGATGCTTTCTTTTGCTTGCCTCTGCATAAATATAGTCAGTTGCTGTTTGCTTGCTAGTGGGTAGACCCAGAAACTGGAACGTGTGGTCAACTAACTTGGACTAGACTCCCCAAAATGGTTGAAAAACTCCCCCACTCTCTTTGATGAAGCCCTCCAAAGAGATCTCAACAGCTTCAGAACTACGCACCCCGAAGTCACCCAGCTTCAATACGTGGATGACCTGCTACTGGCACCCAACACCAAGGATATCTGTGATTCTGGGACCCAAGCAGTATTATGTGAGCTTCCTCAACTCGGGTATAGAGCTTCTTCCTAAAAGGCCCAAATTTGCCAGCAAGAAGTAATCTTCCTGGGCTATTCCTTTAGGGGCAGTAAACGATGGCTCACTGAGCCCAGAAATCAAACGGTTGTGCAGAAACCACCCCCATCTAACAGCAGACAACACAGAGAGTTTCTTGGGACTGCTGGGTTTTGCAGGTTAAGGATTCCTGTGTTTGGGTCCTTAACTTCTCATTTACACCCGCTGTTAAAGGAGATGCCCAATTCTAATGGACCCCTGAGATCCAGCAAGCTTTTGATAATATCTAAGGACACTGACACTGTACTCCTCAACTTCACTGAGCAAAGCCTGAAATTTCAGAAAGCCCTACACTACGTTAAAAATGTACATCAGTTCACTCACCTTGGTTCAAAGAAATTGCAGGCATTCCTGAAGGATCAAGAACAGAGTTTTCCACTAACCGACTCACAGTGAAAGGAAATAACTGAACAGGTAAAAAAAAGCCTGTCGGGTCTGTCAATAGGTTAATGCTTACCCTTCCAACTTTCCTGCAGGAAAGCACCTACGAGGAACCAGACCAGGACAATTCTGGGAAGTGGACTTTACTGAAATTAAGCAAGCATGGTATGGACTTAAATATCTCCTACTCTTTGTAGATATATTTCAGGATGGATTGAAGCCTCTCCCCCCCCCAAAAAAAAAGGCGCAAATGGTGGTCAAGAAGATCCTGAAAGATATTTTTCCAAGGTACGGCCTGCCTAAGGTAATAGGGTCTGATAATTGACCAGCGTTCATGGCCCAGGTAACTCAGGGGTTAGCCAGGACCCTGGGGATTAATTGGAAGTTACATTGTGCTTATAGACCCCAGAGTTCAGGACAGGTAAAAAAATTAAATAGAACCATTAAAGAGACCTAAACGGAATTAAGCTTAAAGAGTAGCATAAAAGATTGGACTATGCTCCTGCCTTATGCACTATTTCATGCAAGAAATACTCCCTCTGTTTCTTTGTGTAACCTCACCCCCTATGAAATTCTCTATGGGGCCCCATCTCCAGTAAGGGACCTAACCCTAACTCAAAGATCTAACAATCCCTTCCACACCACCTTGCTTGACAGACTTAAAGTTCTGGAAGGAACTCAGCAATACCTGTGGAAACAGCTGGCCACTGCCTACCAACCTGCTGAAGAGGGTACTCCACATCTATATCAAGTAAGAGACTTTGTCTACATAAGACAACATCAGGTGTCATCCCTGGAACCCGGCTGGACAGGACCATACCAGGTGCTACTTATAACACCTACAGTGCTAAAGTTAGACGGAATCACTTCCTGGTTCCTAATTCTCATCTCAAGCCTGTGCCCTGTCCAGAATCTGGCTGAAAAATGAAAAAGACTGGTAACATTTTCAAATTGTAGATTCGCCTTGTGAATAAGACTATAGACTCTCCAATTGGTCACCAGTAGTCCTAACCCTCATCAACCCGTTCAGCAGCGATGGCTGATCACAAATCCTACTAGACAAGAAGTATGGTCTATCGCACATACAGCCCACTTAGGGACCTGGTGGCCATCTCTCCACCAAGAAATTTGTCAGCTGGCTATACGTCTTTCCTATTGGGAAATCCCTGATGAAGAGGATCCCCAAAAATTCCATTAAATACTTTCCACACAATAGATAATGGAAACAAACATTATGGATGTAGGGACACGCGAGCCAGATGCAGGTTGGCTAGCCTAGATTACTATGTTTGCCTGGCGGACTACCAAAGCCAAAAACAGCCACGACTGTGTGGGGGAAAAGCCAACTTCTTCTGTAAATAATGGGGATGTGAGGATACAGGGGCTACCTGGTGGAAGCAAAACTCCTCATCAAATTCAGTACACAGCATTGGCCATATTACCAGTTAGATAACAAAAACCGATGGCCACCAGAAGGGTCTCTAGATCCTCAAATTTTGCGTGACCTTTTCAACTTCGACAAGTGCTCAAAAGTGTGGAAGGAAATTCCCCTACGTGTAGGCCTTTTCCCTCCTATGCTCAAATCCTGAACTATGCTTCTCCAATAGATACTCACCCGCAGCCTTCTGCCCCAGACTCTCTGCTGTCACTCCCACATCAGCAACCTGATTTCTCAGCTCCAGTTACTAGATCAAAAACCCAAATTTCCGTTGGTTCTCAGACCATTGCCCCTTGCTGAGCTTGCAGGTACTGAGGTACCCTTCCACCCACTCACTCCTCTCTCCTCCTGTCAGTGCCCACACCAGGTCCCACCAGGTCCTCTTACCAGCTAACCCAAAGCTCAAACCAGCTAAGGAGTGCCCTCAGACGCCTATCAAAGATGTAATTAAAATGGCCTTTAAAGTTGCTTTGTCATCACTGAAAACAGGTTACTAAGAATTTAAAGTCCCTCACAGGCTTTTTGGGATACTCACTCCCGTCTTCCCCCCTGCTCTACCTGTTCTACTGCTCAAGTTTTGTTGCCAGGAAAATCCCAAACCCCTTTCCCATAATTCTTTTATATCTCTTTTTCCTCATCCTCAGATCCACGGAGCTGCTCTCATCCCCTGCCTTCCCTGTCTTCCCCTCTGTATCAGGCCCACAGAAAAGTCTTAAATGACCTTCTCCAGAAGTCTTCACCATGGCTGACTTTAAGCCTTTCAGCAACACAGTTCCTATAAAAGAGTTCAATGTAGATAAACTTCCTCTATTCGTGTTGCTCTGTTCTACTTGGCCACTGGCTGGAAAAATCAGCACTCCTAAGCTAGACACCCCCTTAGTAGTTTTTAACAAAATATATGAAGAAGGCCTCTGCCCTAGAGCTGGGGCTTCATAGAGATGGCTACATTTCTAAGATATAGAAGTTACCAACTGGGCTCCATGGTAACAGCTGGCAGGGAGGAAAAGAAAAAAAATGAAGAAAAAAGCTCTCCCCCTCCCAGGTGTCCTTAAGAAGTTAACTTTCCCAGAACAGAGGAAAAAAAAAAAGAAACAAAAACTGCTTTTTGTGAACTTCTGCAGACTGTGAACTTCTGAGCCCCTTCCCTTACATGCTGGGTACAAAATTCTGAAACAACCTAAACTTTGGGTTCAGGGATTAATTGATTACAACAGAAGCAATGCCCTCTAAATCCGGATGCAACCAAATAAGACTGTTTCCCTGTCTTCTGTGCTATCTTAGGTACCTTGCCTTGTCCATCTCTACAGCAGTACAATTCTATACACTTAAACATTGTTTATGTTTTCATAAAATGGTCAACAGATGTGATTAATTATGTAATGGTGCAGATGTTTTCCAGAGTGCTCTATCATGATGCAGGTACATTTAAATATCAAATAGGGGGGCAAACAACCCGGTTCTGCCAGGAACCTGTATCCCTCACTTTAGTCATCCTATTATGAATAGGAGTTGCTGCAGGGGTGGGCACAGGAACAACTGCCCTGGTCCATGGGACACAACAAATGACCCAATTAGAAGCAGTAATAGACCAAAACTTAAAGATATTAAAAACCTCCTTCACAGCTTTACACGAATCTTTAACCTCTCTCTCTGAAGTTATTTTACAGAACATGAGAGAAGGGGCCTTCATGAGAGAAGGGGCCTTCGTCCTGCATTGAGGGAAGAATGTTGTTTTTATGCCGACCATACTGGAGTTGTAAAAGAATCTATGATTAAATTAAGAAGATGCCTTGAAGAGCATCAACAAGAGAGAGAGGCCCAAAAAAGGTGGTTTGAGTCTTGGTTCACAAAGCCCCCTCATTAACTACATTTTCATCAGCCCTGGCCAGTCCATTAATAATCCTCATATTATTGGTAATTGTAGGACCCTGTTTGATCAACCGTGTAGTTTCCTTTCTCCATGCTCAAATTGGACAAGTTAAACTTATGGTAATCAGAAAACAATATACCACACTAGTAAACATAAAATGTGACACCCCCAATGATCATTTTTATGATTAAAAGTAACCAAAAGAAGAAGTGGGGAATGAAAGGTTAATAAAATAGGTACTTGTCACTTCCAGTTTTTCGGTATGCTTAACAAAACACTGTTGATGTCTTGAGAACTGTTTGCTAATCTAGTTCCCTGAAAGTGCTGTACCCAACTGCAAAACTGCAGAATGTACTTCCTCACCCATTTGGACGCAAACCGCCCACTCGCCCTGACCCATCAATAAACTTTCCTATCTGCCCTCTCCAAGGAAAGTATATAAGCTCTGCTTAAGCTGTTCTCAGGACTCTGTGCTCTATTCAAGGGAGCTCTGACCCCAGCATGCTGGACCCCCATAAATCCTTGGCTGTTGCATGAGACAGTCTCTGGTAGTCTCTTCCTCCGACATTCGCCTGACCTTTACATTGGTAAAATAATAAGTGTCATCTTTGCTTTTTGTGTCCAGAATATTACTGTGATAAAATGTATATGTAGATAAGGTGACGTGAGTATTTCTTCCACCATTTCTGGGAGCAATATTTTGAAGATGTATAAATTAGTATTGGGGGTACAAATAGGTATATCCTGTGACTCTGAATATAGAGATAATGCATGAATAGACCATAATGTGAATAAATAATACAATGGGTTCCAAATTTAAATAATGGATTCCATTGATATCTGAAAATATACAGGAAATCTTATATTGATATACATACATTCATTTCAACCACTAATACATCTAATGGTAATATTAGGATTATGGTTTATCATGAAGAGTGTGTGAGTTTTGCTTCAAAAGTGATCATGGAAATTAAAAATAATGTGTTTGGAAAGAAGTCTCATGAAAAGCATAGTCAAGAAACCTAGAGGAATTTATGTGTTCTGAAGCAGGAAGTGATGAAAGTGAAACAACTGCCTATAAGTTTGCTAACTTGTGGATGGAATATATATCCTATCATGTGCATAAATTGAAGAAATAGTATTGTACCAGTGCTGAATAAAAATGACCTTCAAAATACACATCATGTCCCACTGGAATCTACTTGCATTGATGTTAAACTGGGTCAGTTACTGTAAAAATAATAGTATTTGTATGCAAAATAAACTGAAGTTAGTTTTAAGTACTGGAAACAAATATGTATTTCAGGTGGATGAATATTTCTGTGAAAAATCTTGTGAAAAGTTGATTATAAATCCATATACATGAACATGAATGAATTTAGAGAGTGTATATAAGACACATATATTTCTGGAGAGTATATATATATATATATATATATATATATATATATATATATATATATACACACACACACACACACACATACACACACACACAAAATACACACACACACACACAGACATTAAATTAGCAATATATATGCCAATCGAAATTTATCATGATATATATATATCATCCACAGATGCAAAAATATTTCTTTAATTGAACATGGATTTATGTATAATGTTGTTCAACTAGGAAGCTCACCTATAGGTTGAATTTTCAGTTCCAACAGCGTTTAAGAGGAGTGATCACTTCTCACAAATTGTATTTGCCAAATCAGCCACCTCACAAAAATGTACATGTGATACCAGGTATGATTCTATATGTGCATTTAAAAGTACATGTGCTAAATAGGATACAGAGAAAGGGAGACAGGAATTCACATATTTGTTAACCTTAAAAACACATGGAGAACTATTTAAATTAAATATTGACTAGATTTATAACACCTACCATTAATCATGCAAAATACAAGTACAACTATACACTATGATTTCTCCTAACTGCTTGTATTCCTATTCTGTTTGTGTTATTTTTCTCCATCATATTAGGAGTAGTAGTCAGAGTCTAGTAGGGTATGGGTTCATGTCAGAGATTCAGTATTTTGAATGGAAAATTGTAAAATGAATGCAATGTGTATGTAAATATGTGCTACAAAAAAATGTTCACACTCTCATCCAGAACATTGCCTTGACATTGCCTTTGTTCCGAGTAAGACACAATTAGAGGAGAAAAGTTAGAAAATCTGTGAATATATATCAGGAATGAAAAATGCTCAGGAGTTCACAACCTCCGAGGTGGTAGAGGAGTTTTCAAAAGTAAGGGACAGGGTAAACATTTCTCAAACATGGAGCTCTGCTGGTGTAAAGACTTTTTGAGAAACTTCCTCTGAGGTTGGGCACTTAAAAATATATGTTGTTGTTAGGAGCTTTAGCTTCCTTTGTTGGGAGACCATCAAATCTGGGTGTGCAACAATGTGACCTGGAGGATATTGTTTCTAATTTTCCAATGAACATGAGGCAGCCATGCTGAATACTCTCTTTGTAGTTTAACTATGGTCACTGGGTTGTAAGTGTCTCCACGTGTGGACTGTGAAGCCATTTGGTCATTCTCCAATTTTCGTGGTGTTTCTCACAGGTGCACTGGGAGTTTGGTATTTGCTTCATGAAATACAAGGAGCTAAACTGGGACACAGTGCTGGAGAGAGTTCTGTCCCGTGTGGAGGGTCACGGTCTGCATGAGAATGCACCAACCAGGATTCAATTCCACATAAGTTGCCCCCATTTCCATAGCAACCTGATTCTGAACATTGCCCTGAAACCTCTCTATATAAAAAACACCTTTGCATAGAAGGGTCTGCTGGCTGTACCATGTCAGTCACAAGCCTTTGGGAAGCCAATGGCAGATCCACATGTCACCACCACACATGTTTTATCACACACCTTCACACCACTGCTCTAGGCCCACTAATGAGCAGGATCCAACTTACTGGCATCACTGTTCTACACAAATTTCATGAAACCCAGTAAATCAAGGCACTGTCTGGTACACTCATCATCAGCAACAGGACATCCAAAAGTTCTCCAGTGCCACCTGGTCATGGGAATTTCAAAAATTTCATGGTATTTATCAAGCCATTTGTCAAGGATGAAGTTGGAGGCTCTGGGGGTTTCAATTCATTCAGGAACCATTAAATGTTGAGGAAGCTCATTTCAATGAAAGCTCTAGAGAACACTCACAGGCAAGGCTTCCCAAAGAGTAGCCAAAAGGTCACATGAAGCCAGGCCCATTGAGGTCTACAATGTGAGGTCCATGCGTGTTTTGACTCAACTGTGGCTGCAAAGTCTTTCAGAATAAAATCATGTGATATCCTGGCTGAGATTCCCAGTGCTCTGTGGAAAGCCACTCTGGGCCTAGATCTCAGGTTCCAAGGGCAACTCTCATGCATGGCCTAGTAAAATTCAAACACAATTGATGACAATGCTTCTCTGAGGTCAGTTCCAGAACTCAGACTCTAAGGGGAATCACACCAGAGTTAAAGCCCAGGTAAACCCAGGCTTCTCTTCCAACTGCCACACAACTTACCACAATTCAAAACAAAATTCTCCCACATGGCCCTTATCTTCTTCCATGTAGACCCTCATCATAACCTCTGGATGGAGTTTTCCATGAGGGACACAGACCAAGACAATGTCCAAAATAACCTACCTTTCCCCCGATTTGCCTAAAATCAGTGTGGCCTGGAAACCCTGACTGTGAACGAGGAGTGATCAAATAGGTCTGCCATTAATACTGCTTGGCTTCTCCAATTTGAGGCCTACTGACTGTGGGGTTTAGATTCTTTATGTGAATTGGAGTAATGAGAACACCCAAGCACGTATGGGCTAGCCTCTGCAGGGCTTTGAATAACTCACTTGACCCAAAGGATCCCTATTCTCACTTGATAGATGTCAGGAACCTTTGAAAGGAAGGCGAGAGTCTTCATCCACAATGACAGCTCTTTTGGCTATTTTGGTTCTGTATGCATCCATGGGATCTTTCTTTAGATCCATCAGGTGCTGAGAATCTAAGCCACAGACTCACACAGGGCCAAGAGGCTGATTCAGACACACCCCTTTCCAAAGCAATTAAGCAAAGAGCCCTAGGTGATGCCCATTCATTTCCATTTGAAAACTGTTTTCTTCAGGCTTCACAAATTGGTGGCCCGAGGCAAAGAACTTCGTGACATTCATAGCAACAGAATAATAGGTAAGCAAAAGGAGTGCATATCCCACTTGAATCAAAGTGTGAAATATGATATATCAAGAACTATGTAATGTTTTGAACAACCTACAATAAAAATTAATTTTAAAAAAAAAGGCCCAAAGCAGGGTTTCTCCACTGAGATTTAGTGGTCACACATATTTCTGATTTTTCTGAGATGCTCACAATTCACTTGAGCTATCCAGTACATGGCCATGTCACAGAGCTTGGAGGTGGTACATACCTTAGAGACAAAACCATGAGACTATTCTGGAGAGGGGCCAGAATTCTGGAAGAAAACTGTAACTTAGGAAGATTGCAGGTGTTACCCATTGATAAGGCAATCTGAACTCCATTCATAAATTGGGCAGGATGAATTCTGGGAAGCTTTCTACTAGACAGGACACATCCATTGATGCATTCTTTTTTTCTAATGAGTACAACCACGGACACAGTGAGGTAAACAGACATAGAAACACTCGCCTTGTCAAATGACTTACAATAAACAGTTCATTCCACAGCACATAAAGCGCCTTGCCTACCTATTCTCAGAAAATGAGACAAAACCACAAACCAACACCCACAAAGGCAGCTCCTTCCCCCAAGAAGGTCTGTTACTATCCGGAGTGTCCTCTGACTGGTGGGCCATATTATTTTCCCCCTAAATGGCCTGAAATGTCTCAGATCTGGTCTCCTTGGCCAACTCTGTGAAGGTGTCAGGACCCAGAGGTGAGCCACTACCTGCTTTCTCAGGAAAGGCCCCTCTTCAGAGCTTTACTGGCATTTTGCAATCCTCACATCAATAGGTACCAAGAAAGACTTACTCTGTCCTTGGTAAATCCAAACAAGTGAGACCACTGGGACTGGGACTGGGACTGACTCTGGGTGCCTGGCTTCATGAATCTCAAGTTCTGAGATTTCCTTCACTAAGGAAGTGATGTGAGGTCACTTCCTTCAGGAACTGAATGAGGTCACTGCCTTGGCAATCACTTTGTCCAACCAGTGGCTTCCAAGTCTCACATGAAAAGGAGGCTGTCCCTAATTCCTGTGACACTTTCACAAGTTAGAATCTTATATCAACCATAGGCACCCGGGAACAGCTACCCACACAGGCCTGGTTTGGTCCATCTTCTCTACATTAAGAATAGAGAGGCTGATTCAGACAGAAACCTTCATCCTGACCAGGTTGTTTGCCATTGAACATGACTTTTGCTCTCTCAGGTCCTTCATAGCTGCGTATATATTCTCCAGTGATCATTTCAGCATGGAACTTTGAGGGTCTCAGTAGGTGTAAGACCCCCTACATTTCTTTACTGTAAGACCAACTCTGTCCCTTCCCTCTGTAAATTTAGATTGAGGGAACAGTGTATGGTTAGGGTTAACAACATGTTTTATTTGTGTTAGGAATCATTCTGCTGGATGAATAATGGTATTGGGAACCTGAAATATTTATAAGAATATGTATTTGAAATATAAGTATGAAAAGAGAAATCTAGGTAAGATTTGAAGCCAGGAAGGGCATTGGGCCCTTGATTATGATATTTAGCTTTGAATTACATTCTGCAATGTGGTCGCAGGTAAATCTCCATACAATGGAATAAAACCTAGTACCTCAGATGTCTGAATGTCGAAGAGAACATCCAGTCAAAAAGGGATATTCAGTAGGATTAGGAAAATAGTAGGTTTAGGTTGAAGAGTGAGTCTTTGAGTTGGAAATATAGTTCTTTAGCAATAGGGTTTCGTTTAGAGACTGAATGAAAATATCAGCACATATGAAGAGTCAGTCACAATGATGAACTGGGGAAAATATGTAGGAAAGCAGATATAAAATAGAGACATTAGGAAATCAGGCAAAGTATAAAGTGAGTAACAGGATTAGACATTTTCAAAAGGGTTGAGGTTGAATATATGATATTAGAAGAAACAAATATGTAGTCACCAATAGGATTGAAATTTGAGAGCATTAGGCGACCTGGACATGGATGGTTTTAGTAATATATATTCACGTTCAATTTAGGTTTTGGTACAATCATAAGTGTTACCTTTACATTTGTGTCCAGAATATTACTGTGATAAAAATGTATATGTAGATCAGGTGATATGAGTATTTCTTCCACCATTATGGGGAGCAATATTTTTACAACCTATAAATTAGTATTGGGGAAAAAAATAGGTGTACCCTGTTTTGATGAATATAGAGATGATGAATGAATAGACCAAACTGTGAATAAATAATATAACTGGACCCAACATTAGAAATTGGAATTGGAATAAATTGATATCTGAAAATATACAGGAAATCTTATATTGATATTGGCATACATACATTCATTACAACCAGTTGTACATCTAATGGTAATATTAGTGTTACGGTTGATCATGAAGAGTGTGTGAGTTTTGCTTCAAAATTGATTATGCAAATCGGAAATAATGTGTTTGCAAAGAAGTCTCATGAAAGACCAGTCAAGAAACATGGAGGAATACATGTGTTCTGAAGCAGGAAGTGATTGAAAGTGAATCAAAAGTTTTAAATTTTGAAATTTTGGATGAAACATTTATCCTTTGATGTGCATAAACTGAAAAAATAGTACTGTACCAGTGTTGAATAAAAATGAATGTCAAAATACACATCATGTCCCATAGGAATCTACTTGCATTGATATTAACCTGGGTAAGTTACTGCAGAAATATTAGGATTTGTATGCACCTTTCATTGAAGTTAGTTTTCAGTACTAGTAAACAAATATGTGTTTCAGGGGGATGAATATTTCTGAGAATAATCTTGTAAAAATTTGATTATAAATCCACATACATGAATATGAATGTATTTAGGGAGTGTATAATAAGACACATATATTTTATATTTTAAAAAATCTGGAGATTGTATATATATATATATATATATATATATATATATATATATATATACACACACAAACACAAAACACACACAGACATTAAAGAGTAGCAGTATATATGCCAATCGAAATTCATGGTGAAATATATATCGTCCACTGATCCAAAAATATTAATTTTACTGAACATGGATTTATGAATAATGTTGTTCAACTAGGAAGATCACCCATAGGTTGAATTTTAAGATCCAACAGCATTTACGAGGAGTTATCTCTTCTCATAATTTTTATCTGCCACGTCAGCCTCCAAACAAGTATGTACATGTGATACCAGCTAGGATTCTATATGTGCATATAAAAATACATTTGCTGAATAGGCTACAGAGAAAGGGAGATAGAAATTCACATATTTGTTAACTTTAAAAACACATGGATAACTATTTCAATTAAAAATTATCTAGATTTATAACACCTACCCTACATAATGCAAAAGGCAAGTCCAACTATACACCATGCCTTCTCTGTACTGCTTGTATTTCTATTCTGTTTGGGTTATTTTTCTCCATCATATTAGGATTAGTAGTCAGAGTCTAGTAGGGTATGGGTTAGTGTCAGGGATTCAGTATTTTTAATGGGAAATTGGAAAATGAATCCAATGTGTATGCAAATATGTGCTACACAAAAATCTTCCCACTCTCATCCACAACAATGCCTTGACATTACCTTCACCCCAGGTAAGACACAATTAGAGGAGAAGAGTTAGAAAATCTGTGAATGCAAATCTGGAATGGAATATGCTCAGGAGTTCACAACCTTGGAGGTGGTAGAGCAGTTTCCAAAAGTAAGGGACATGGTAAACACTCCACAAACATTGAGCTCTGCTGGCCTAAAGACTTCTTGAGAAACTGCCTCTGAAGCTGGGCACTTGAAATATATGTTGTATTAAGGAGTTTTAGCTTCTTTTGTAGTGAGACCATCAAAGCTGGGTCTGCATCTATATGACCTGGAGAACATGGATTCTTATTTTCAAATGAACCTGAGGCAGCAGTGCTGAATTCTCTCTTTGTAGGTAAAGTGTGGCCACTGGAGGCTAAGTTTCATCCCGTGTGGACTGTGAAGCCATTTGGTCCTCCTCAAATTTTTGTGGTGGTTCTTGCTGCTGCACTGGGGCTTTTGGTTCTTGCTGCTGCACTGGGCTTTTTGAACAACAAGTTCAACTGGGACACAGTGCTAGAGGGAGTTCTGTCACGTGTGGTGGGTTAGGGTCTGCAGGAGAATGAAACAACCAGGCTTCTTTCTCACATCGCTTGCACCCTTGACCATATCAACCTGATTCTGATCATTACCTTGAAAGCTCTCCAAATAAAAAGATGCCTTTACAAATAAGGGTCTGCTGGCTGCACCATGTCAGTCACAAGCCATTTGGAAGCAAATGGGCTAATCACATGGACCCACCACAGATGTTTTATCACACACGTGGCTACCACTGCTCTAGGCCCACTACTCAGCAGGCTCCAACTTACTACCATCTCTGTTCTACATTATTTTTATAAATTCCAGTCAATCAAGGCACTCTCTGGTACACTCATGATCAGCAGCAGGACATCCAAAGATACTCCAGTGCCACCTGGTCATGGGAATTTCAAAAATTTCAAAGTATTTATCTAGCCATTTTTCAAGGATGTAGTTGGGAGGCACTGTGGCTTTCAAGAACCATTAAATGTTGAGGAAGCTCATTTCAGTGAAACTCTGGAGAACTTTCATAGGCAACGCTTCCCATAGAGTGGCCAAAAGGTTACATGAAGCCAGGCCTATTGAGGTCTACAATGTGAGTTCCATGTGTGTTTTGACTCTCAAGTATGGCTGCCAAGTCTTTAAGAATAAAATCATGGGATAATTTGGCTGAGATTCCCAGTGCTCTGTGGAAAGCCACCCTGGACCTTGATCTAAGTTTATAAGGGCGACTCTCATGCATGGCTTCCTAAAATCCCAACTCGATTCATGGCAATACTTCTCTGAGGTCACTTCCAGAACTCAGTCTCTAAGGGGATTCACACCAGAGTTCAAACCCAGGGGGACCCAGTCATCTCTTCCAACTGCCACACAAATGACCACAATTAAAACCAAAATAGTCCCACATGGCTCTCATCTTCTTCCATATAGACACTCATCATAACCTCTAGCTGGAGGTTTCTATGAGGAGCGCAGGACAAGACAGTGTCCAAAATACGCACTCTTGCTCGTCATTTCCATAAAGTCAGAGTGGCCTGGACACCCCTTCTGTGAACCAGAAGTGATCAAAAAGGCCTACCATTAATACTGCTCAGCTTCTCCAATTTGAGGCCTACTGACTGTGGGGTTTAGATTCTTTATGTGCATTGGGGTCATGAGAAAACCCAAGCACCTATTGGCTAGCCTCCGCAGGGCTTTGAAGAAGTCATTTGACCCAAAGGATTCCTATTCTCACTTGATAGAGGTCAGGAACCTTACAGAGGAAGGCAAGAGATTTTATCCACAATGACTGCTCTTTTGGCCATTTTGGTTTTGGATGCACACATGGCATCTTTCTTTAGATCCATCAGGTGCTGAGAATGCAAGCCACAGCCTCACACACAGCCAACAGACTGGCTCAGACACCTCCCTTTCAAAAGCAATTACTCAAAGAGAGACAGGTGATGCTCATTCATTTCCATTAGAAAACTGTTTTATTCAGGTTTCACAAAGTGGTGCCTTAGGCAAAGACCTTCCTGACATTCAGTGCTACAGAACAATAGGTAAGCAAAGGCCCAAAGCAGGGATTCTCCACTGAGACACTCATGATCACACAGATATCTGAGTTTCCTGAGATTCTCGCCATTCCCTTCAGCTATCCAGTACACGGCCATGTCACAGAGCTTTGAGGTGCTACATATCTTGGTCACAAAACCATGAGTCTATTCTGGAGAGTGGCCAGAATTCAAGAAGAAAACAGAAACTTAGGAAGACAGCAGGTCTTGCCCATCAATAAGGCAAGCCTCCGTCCTTTCATAAATTGGGCAGGATGAATGTGGGGAAGCTTTCTCCTAGACAGGACACATCCATTGATGCATTTTCTTTTGTAATGTCTACAACCATGGACACAGTTGGATACACAGACATAGAAACACTTGCTTTGTCAAATGACTTACTAGAAACAGTCCATTCTAAACCAAAGAAACCGCCTTTCCTACCTATTCTCAGAGCATGAGACAAAACCACATACACACACTCATTCCCACAAAGGCACCTTTTTCCCCCAAGAGGGTCTGTGACTATCAAGAGTGTCCTCTGCCTTGTGGGCCATACTATGTTCCCCCGAAATGGCTTCTCTATTCTCAAATCTGGACTCCTTGGCCCACTCTGTGAAGTTGTCAGGAGCCAGCGGTGAGCCAATACCTGCTTTCTCAGGAAAGACCCCAATTCAGATCTTTCCTGGCATTTGGCCATCCTCACAACTGTAAATACCAAGAAAGATTGACTCTCTCCTTGGTAAATCCAAAAAGTAAGACTTCTGTGACTGTTATTGGGCCTGACTCTGGCTGCCTGTTTTCAGGGATTCCAAGTTCAGAGAGTTCCATCACCAAGAAAGTGAGGTAGGTCACTTCCTTCATGAAGTGAATGAGCTCACAGCCTTGGCAACCACTTTGTCCTAACAGTTGCTTCCAAGGGTCCCATGAGATGGAGGCTGCCCCTACTTCCTGTGACACTTTCACAAGTTAGAATGGTATATCAACCATTGGTACCGGGGAAAAGATCTCCACACAGGCCTGGTTTGGTCCATTTGCTCTATATTAAAAAGAGAGAGGCTTATTCAGACACATCCCTTCATAGTGACCAGGTTGTTTGCCATGGAAGCTAACTTTTGCTCTCTCAGGTCCTTCATAGCAGTCTACATCTTCTTCGGGGATCATTTCTGCATGGATCTTTGATATTCTCAGCAGGTGGAAGATCCCCAACATTCCTCTTTTGTAAGACCAACTCTGTCCCTGCACTGCTCTAAAGTTAGATTGAGGGAACAGTGTATGGTTAGGGTTAATAATATGTTCAATTTTGGTTAGCAATCATTCTGCTGGATGAATAATGGTATTGGAAACCTGTGATATTTACAAGAATATATAGGTAAAATATAACAGAAATCTAGGGAAGATTTGAAGCCAAGTAGGGCATTGGGCCCTTGAGTGGGATACTTAGCTTTGAATTATATTCTGCACAGATGTCTCAGATAAGTCAATATACAATGAAATTGGATCTTGTACCTCGGATGATTGAATAACAAACAGAACATCTAGTCATAAAGGAATAGTCCGTAGGATTACCAAGGTAGTCAGCAGGTTTATAAAGAAAAGTGAGTATAGGATTTGGACCAAAAGTTCTTTACAAATAGGGTTTCGGGTAGAGAGTGAATGTAAATGTCAGCACATGTGAAGAGTCAGTCACAATGATGAACAGGGGAAAATATGTAGGAAAGCAGACATAAATAGAGACATTAGGAAATCAGCAAAAGTATAAAGTGTGTAATTGGTTTAGACATTTTCAACAGGGTTGAGTTTGAATATATAATCTTAGGAAGAAACAAATATGTTGTCACAAATAGGATTGAATTCGAGAGCATTAGGTAACCAGGACTTGGATGTTTTTTGTAATCCATGTTCACTTTCCATTTAGGCTTTTTTAAAATCATAAGTGTGACCATTGCATTTTGTGTCCAGAATATTATTGTGATAAAATGTATGTGTAGATCAGGTGACATGAATATTTCTTCCACCGTTTCTGGAGCAATGTTTTGTAGACGTATAATTTAGTATTTGGGGTACAAATAGGTGTACCCTGTGTCTATGAATATGCAGATTATGCATGAATAGACCATACTGTGTATAAATAATATAACTGGTTCCACTTTAAATAATGGATTGAATTGATATCTGAAAATATAAAAGAAATCTCATATTGATATGCAATCATTCATTCCAACCACTTATACATCTAATGGTAATATTAGGGTTATATTTTATCCTGAAAAGTGTGTGAGTTTTGCTTCAAACGTGATTATGGAAATCAAAAATAATGTGTTTGGAAAGAAGTATCATGAAAAGAATAGTCAAGAAACCTGGAGGAATTCATGTGTTCTGAAGCAGGAAGTGATTGAATGTGAAACACATGCATATAAATTTGCGAACTTTTGAATGAAATATATACAGTATGATGTGCATAAGCTGCAGAAATAGTAATGTAGCAGTGTTGAATAAAAATGAACATCAAAATACACATCATGTCCCCTAGGAATCTACTTGCATTGATATTAATCTGGGTCAGTTACTGTAGACATATTAGGATTTTTATGCACCATTTACTGAAGTTAGTTTTCAGTACTAGGAAACAAATATGTATTTCAGGTGGATGAATATTCTGAGAATAATCTTGTGGAAACTTGATTTTAAATCCATATAAATCGCAAAACATTATAAACAAAAAACACACACAGACATTAAAATGTAGCATAGTATATGCCAATTGAAATTCATCTTGAAATATATATCATCCACTGATCCAAAACTATTTGTTTAATGAACTTGGATTCATGAATAATGTTGTTCAACTAAGAAGCTCCCCCATAGTTTGAATTTTCTGTTCCAACAGTGTTTAGGAGGAGTGATCTCCTAAATGTGTATGCAAATATGTGCTACACAAAAATATTTCCACTCTCATCCAGAACAATGACTTGATATTACCTTCGCCCCAAGAAAGACACAATTGGAATAGAAGAGTTAGAAATTCTGTGAATACATATCTGGAATTAAAATGCTCGGGAGTTCACAACATTGGAGTTTGCAGAGGAGTTTCCAAAAGTAAGGGAGAGGCTTGATAGACCCAACCTGATTTTTTATTAAAATTGGGAACCATCTTACCACAAAGCCGTGAAAAGATAATTTTGGCTTTACTCTAAATTACTGCAAATTCTGAACCTGCTTGGAACTCCTGCCCGTGCCTTGAACTCATCCACACCTGGCTCTCTGACCAGATAACAGTACTTTCTGAAACTTTAGTGACACCTCATAAATATTGGCCTTCCCTGGCCAGACAACAACCCTCTCTGAGGCCCTAATGGTCCTCATTATTTCTGATATTGGGGCCAGCAAAAAAAAAAAAAATGTAAACTACCATTAGTGTGATGCTTTCAAAGTTTTGTTATCTGTAACCACCCGTTTGTGTAACTTTCTGGGCTATATAGCTGGGCTGTAGGAAAGGTGGGGTTGCTGTCTTGTTCCCACCATTTTGGGAAGGAGAGGCAGCCCAGCCTGTTGAAATAATAAGCTTGCCTTAATTTGATTTTAATTGGAGTCAGTGGTCTTTTCTTGCATCCTAGTCCAAAATTTTGGAGTTCCCCAGTGAGATGACCCTGCCCGAGTAGATCACAAAACCAGACTGCTGAAAATTCTGAAGCTGGCCTTCCCTCCAGGGCACTGGGCTGGAGAACCACTCTAGGAGGTGCACAACTTGAGATGTTCCAAGGCCTTGGAGTGAGCCGTCAGTCTGGGGAGCACTGCAGTGAACCACCACACTAAAACTATTATCAAGCCCCTGGTGGAGGAGGCCTCCATAGGTAAGTGGCGCCTTTATAACATCTGATATCTGGTTAAGGGAGATCTCTTCTGATGACAGAGAGGTGGCCTGGGGAGGCTCGCATACACTCCTGTCCAGGACAGTAATGAGAATCATGCTGTCCTCTGTTCTGTTCTGTAGGGAATTCCTCTGGAAGGGTAGAGAGGTGCCGATGGGCACACACACGCTCCTACCCTGGAGCTTTAGCAAGATGTTGCATTGCTCCTCTGTTTTTCTGTTTCGGCACCAGGATTCTGTTTTTCTGTGTTTTGTTCTGTGGTCTATATGTTTTTTGTTGTTTTTTTTGTGCGTTTTTTTGTTTGATTTCTGTGGTAAAATTTTAAGGATATTGGACGTGAAAAAGGGTAACAAAGCAAGTAAGCCTGACACCCTTTCGACTGTGTTTTAAGGAACTGTGATGAACTTTACCCACCTTTGTTAAGCAGGAAGAAAGAAGCCCCTAGCTGGCTGCCTGGAGCACACCCACTGCACAGGGCAATGCCTGCTGGGGAACAAAGAACTGAGTATACCCCAGGTTAACAAGTGAAACTCTTTAAAATCCCTTGTCCCTCCAGATCATGAGAGTCACAACCTTTTGGCAGAGTCCCCTTGTTTTTCCTTTGTTAGCAAAGCAATAAACCTCCATTTTCTTTTTCTCAAAACCCTGTCCTCATTATTAAATTAGCATTAATTTGCTTCAGGGTCAGAAACCGAACTTTAAGTTACAAATTTTGATACCCGGCCCCGTCCCAGAACTTTTTGAGAGCTGACGACTGAAATGTTAGGAGATGGTGCATGCTTGGAGTGGACCCGAAACAGAAGAGCTAATCCTGTAAGTAAAAGGAGGGACTGAGGGACCCCAGCAACTGCCAAAGCCCTGTTGCTTCAGGGAATTCCCTCCTTCCTTCCCTGCACTGTAAGAATTATGACACCTCTGTCTTCTTTTAAAAGAGAAAAATAAAAAGGGGACACTAAATGCAGTAAAGTCACCATGGAGACCCTTGATTTTACATTTCAGGTAGCTTCTCTGTGAAAACATCTGGTCCCCTTGTGGGGACATCTGTGGTGCCACTGGTGCAGGAGATTTTTCTCTTATCTGCTCTGTTTTAAAGGCTTCTGTCTGTCAGCCATATTCTGGAGTTCCTTTCTGTCTGTCTTGTGCCTTTGTTTTTGGCACTTTAAGACATGTGCAATAATGTGTTTATATTATAAATTGTTTCTTGAGAATGATCTTAGCTGAATGTGTGTCTAAATGATGATGTTTTATTGTAAAAATCTGGTATCTGAATGCGTTTTTTGAAGCGTTGCACAATATTGCAGTTAAAAGTCGGATTTAGGTAATTGTTTAGTTTTTGATTTCAGATAATTCATGCCAGAGAACTTAAATACTTAGGATGGAAAACTAAAGAACTCTACTTCCAAGTTGGCAAGTAACTTCCCAATCATGCAGTCTTTTTTTCTACAATTCTGAATTGGGTAGCCTGGGAAAATGTCACTGTGTTTACCAGTGCATTAATTTGGACAAGGATAGTAAATCATAGTATGATATCTGTTGACAAAACAAGATGTAAAGATATAAAATTTTGTGCATTGTATCTTAAACTTGTAGCATAATTTTCAACATCATAACCAGAAAATTATGGTTAAAATGCTTAGGCCTGAGGTGTCTGCTCAGAATAGCAGTTTTTTCCTGCTCCTTCCAGACCTCAGCCAGGACTTCTGTTGAAATGCAAATGAAAGTCTCCTGTAAGCTCAGTAGGAGACTGATCTGAGGCCTAAGGGAAAAAAATGGTAAATTGTATGGTATTTACTAATTACCGGCCAGTCATTTTTTCTAGGACTCATAATTTTTTCTTAGATTCTTTTTTTTTTTTTGAGTTTATGATTTTGATCCTACAGACCTAGGTTAATGTTTTTCTGATCAGTTTTATCTTTGACCAACTGTGGAGTTTTAAAAACATTGCAATGGTGATTTCACCTGTGAAAAGCTACAAGGCCTTCACTATTATTAGGTGTGCACACTTTTGTTATGTGTTTTATGTCTCTCTCTCTCTCTCTCTCTCTCTCTCTATATATATATATATATATATATATATATATATATATATACACATATGTCCGTATATCATTCAAATGATACACAAATTAACATATATAAGGAGCACTCATATAAAAAAGCGCTCATAAAAACAAATTTTAAAAAGTGGACCACAGATCTTTAATTCACGTGGTTTAAATGTTTCAATTTAGATTGGATAAACAGATAAATATAAATGTCTTCAAATTTATGCCTATAAGTTTTTCTAGGTGTTCAAAAATCTAATAAAATATTATTGTCTACCAAAGGTCTATATGACTTTGTTCTAGGACTTTTCCTTCAACCAAAAAATGGTTTACACTGTTCAATACATTTGTCTAATATTTTGATTAAAAAGTAAAGTAAATTTGATTTGGATTTACTCATTCATGAGTGTTTTTGTTTGATATCTGATTGATATACTAAGGTCTATCAATTTTTAGTACAAAATCTGTATAAAATGTTTACAATCTTATACAGACTTTCTACTAAAGTCTGTGTAAGATTGTAAAAATTAGTCATGTGTTAAAGAGACAAAAATTTCTTAAAACATAAGATTACTCATAACATTGTGATTATTAAGTCTTATTTTTTCCAGAGCAAGCAACCATAAAAATTAAACAACTGTTTAAAACAGAACTGTTATTTTAGAGCACTGTACTGCCATTTCTTTAAAAGATAAACTTGGTTAATGTAGAAACATCAATGTAACTGTGATGCTATTAATGTGCTCATATCTTCCAGTTATACAACTCGATAAGGTAGAAACATTAAAAGAGCATTATATCAAGCTGGTGTTCTGAAGTTGTATGGTAAATAAAATATATATTGGGGATTTATTTACCTGTTATCAATAAGATATGTAAAGTTTTATGTTACACTTTACATTGTGCAACAATTTAAATGTATTTTTAAATTAATGAGAGCCTAATCTATTTGAATGTTAAAAACATTCAGCCATTCTTTAATTCATGTTTCAAAAGTGATATTATATGGTGTTAGCTAATGTTCATGTGACCTCAAACAATTTATGTAAACTTTGTAAAAGGATATTAAAAAACGAAGATCAGCTTTAGAACTAAAACACTTATGATTTATAAAGAGCCCTGTCTTACCTGAGATAAGGCTCTGTGTCCCATCTTACTACATGTGAGAATGACTACGAAAGCAGAAGGTCAGATTTTATTTCATTTAAAGTTATGTTCAAAAGTTTTGTTTTTTTCTTTTTTTTTTTCTCTCTCAAGTTTACTAGGATCTCAAACAGGGAATATAAAGTAAAACTCACCCAAAAAATTCAGGGTAGCATTACATTAACTAAGTATTTTTACTCTTGTTAAAAAATTTTGTTTTTTAATTTGCTTATAAGTGATCTAAAGATTCCCTGTTGGTGTTTTAACTATGGCTGGAATCTTTCAGAATAAAATCTTGTGATATCCTGGCTTAGATTCCCAGTGCTCTGTGTAAAGTCACCCTGGGCCAAGATCTCAGATTCCAATGGTGAATCTCATGTGTGGCCTCCTGAAATCCCAACACAATTCATGGCAATACTTCTCTGAGGTCAGTTACACAACTCAGTCTCTAAGGGGAATCACAACAGAGTTCAAGCCCAGGTGGACCCAGGCATCTCTTCAAATTGCCACACAAATGATGACAATTAAAACCAAAACACTCTCACATGGCCCTCTTCATCTTTTTATATAGACACTAATCATAACCTCTAGCTGGAGGTTTCCATGAGGGGCACAGCCCAAGACAGTGTCAAAAATAATCTCCCTTGTCCCTCATTTGCCTAAAGTCAGGGTGGCCTGGAAAACCTTAGTGTGAACCAGAAGTGATCAAATAGGCCTGCTGTTAATACTACTCCACTTCTCAAATTTGAGGCCTACTGACTGTGGGGTATAGATTTTTAGTGTGAATTGGAGTTATAAGAAAACCCAAGCACCTATTGTCTCCCCTCTGCAGCCCTTTGAAGAACTTATTTGACACAAATGATCCCTATTCTCACTTGATGGAGGTCAGGAATCTTACAGAGGAAGTTGAGAGGCTTCATCCACAATGACTGATCTTTTTTCCATTTAGGTTTTGGATGCCCACATGGGATCTTTCTTTAGATTCATCAGGTGCTGAAAATCTAAACCACAGGCTCACACAGGGCCAAGAGGCTGATTCAGATACATCCATTTCCAAAGCAATGAAGCAAAGAGCCACAGGTGATGCCCATTCATTTCCATTTGAAAACTGTTTTCTTCAGGCTTCACAAAGGGGTGGCCTGAGGCAAAGACCTTTCTGACATTCAGAGCAACAGAACAATAGGTAATCAAAAGGCCCCAAGCAGGGTTCCTCCATAGAGACTTTCCTTGTTACTCTAATATGTGAGTTTTCTGAGTTGCTCGCCATTCCCTTCAGCTATCCAGTACATGGCCATGTCACAGAGCTTGGAGGTGGTACATATCTTGTACAAAAATACATGATACTAATCTTGAGAGTGGCCAGAATTCATGAAAAAATGGAAAATTAGGTAGATAGCAGGTGTTGCCCATGGATAAGGCAAGCCTCAGTCCATTCATTAATTGGAAAGGATGCATGCTGGGAAGCTTTCTACTAGACAGGACACACCCAATGAGCTATTTTTTTCTAATATCCACAAAGAAAAACACAGTGGGATACACGGACATAGAAACAGTCTCCTTGTCAAATGACTTACTGGAAACAGTCCACTCCAATCCAAACAAACCTCCTTTTTTACCTATTCTCAGAACATGGAAAAAAACCACAAACACAAACCAACACCCACAAATGCAACTTCTTCCCCCAAGTAGGTCTGTCACTATCTGGAGTGTCCTCTGACTGGTAGGCCATACGATGTTCCCCACAAATGGCCTTTCTGTCTCAGATCTGGTCTCCTTGGTCAACTCTGTGAAGTTGTCAGGAGGCAGTGGTGAGCCAATTCCTGTCCTCTCAGGAAAGACCCCTCTTCAGAGCTTTCTTGGTATTTGGCAACCCTTACATCAGTAGGTACCAAGAAAGACTGACTCTGTCCTTAGTGAATCCAAACAAGTGAGCCCACTGCAACTGGGACTGGGACTGGCTCTGGGTGCCTGGCTTCCTGGATCACAAAATTCAGAGAGTTCCATCACCAAGGAAATGAGGTGAGGTCACTACCTTCAGGAAATAAATGAGGTCCCTGTCTTGGCCACCACTTTGTCCTAACAGTTGCGTCCTAGTGTCTCCTGACATGGAGGCTGCCCTACTTCCTGTGATACATTCACATGTTAGAATGGTATAGAAACCATAGTCACCTGGGAACAGCTCTCCACACAGGCCTGCTTTGGTCCATCTTCCCTGCATTAAGAATAGAGAGGCTGACTCAGACACATCCTTTCATCCTGACCATGTTGTTTGCCATGGAATATGACTTTTGTTCTCTCAGGTCTTTCATAGCTGCCTACATCTTCTCCAGGGATTATTTCTGCATGGATTTTGAGGTACTCAGCAGGTGGAAGATCTCTTAACTTCCTGTATTGTAATATCAACTTTATCCCTGCTCTTCTGTAAAGTGAGATTGAGGGAACATTGTATGGTTAGGGTTAATAGCATGTTCCATTTGGCTTAGGAATCATTCTGCTGGATGAATAATGGTATTGGGAACCAGCAATATTTATAAGAATATCGAGGTAAAATATAAGTATGAAAACAGAAATCTAGGTAATATTTGAAGCCCAGAAGGATTTGGGCTCTTGATTGGGATCCTTATCTTGAGTAATGTTTTGCACCGAGGTCGATGCAAATCGATATACAATGGCATAAGACCCTGTACCTCAGATGATTGAATGTAGAAGAGAACATCCAGTGAAAAAGGGATAGTGTGTAGGATTAGAAAGATAGTCAGTAGGTTTAGGAGGAAGAGTGAGTCTAGGATTTGGACCAAAAGTTCTTTAGCAATAGGTTTCGGTTAGAGAGTGAATATAAATGGCACCATATGTGAAAAGTTGGGCACAATGATGAACTGGGAAAATATGTAGGAAGGCAGACATCAATAGAGACATTAGGAAATCAGGCAAAGTATAACGTGAGTGATAAGATTTGACATTTTCAACAGGGTTGAGGTTGAATACATAATCTTAAAAAGAAACAAAAATGTAGTCACCAATTGGATTGACATTTGAGAGCATTAGGCAAACTGGACATGGATGTTTTTAGTAATCCATGTTCACATTCCATTGAGGCTTTATTGCAATCATAATGGTGACCTTTGCATTTTGTGTCCAGAATATTACTGTGATAATATGTATATGTAGATCAGGTGACATGAGTATTTCTTCCACCTTTTCTGGGAGCAATATTTTGAAAACATATAAATTAGTACTGGGGATACTAAGAGGTTTACCCTGTGTTGATGAATATAGAGATGATACATTAATAGACCATACTGTGAAAAAATTATGTGACTGGTTCCAAATTTACATAATGGATTGTTTTAATATCTGAAAATATAGACGAAATCATATATTGATATATGTACATTCATTCCAACAAGTTATATATCTAATGGTATTATTAGGGTTACCGTTTATCATGAATAGTGTGTGAGTTTTGCTTCAAAAATGATAATGGAATCGAAAATAATGTGTTTAGAAAGAAGTCTAGTGAAAAGACCAGTCAAGAAACATAGAGGAATATATGTGTTCCAAAGGAGGAAGTGATTGAAAGTAAACCAAATATTTATAAATTTGTGAACTTGTGAATGAAAGGATATATTTTATGATGTCCATAAACTGAATAAATAATAACGCACCAAGTTTGAATAAAAATGAACTTTAAAAAACACATCATATCCAATAGGAATGTATTTGCATTGATGTTAAACTTGGTCAGTTAGTCTAGAAATATTAGGATTTGTAAGAACCCTTCCCTGAATTTAGTTTTCAGTACTAGGAAACAAATATGTATTTCAGTGGATGTATATTTCTGAGAATAAACTTGTTAAAAGTTGATTATAAATCCACATATATGAATATGAATGAATTCAGGTGGTGTATAAGAAGACATATATTTCATATTTTGGAAAATCTGGAGACTATATATATATATATATATATATATATATATATATATATAGAGAGAGAGAGAGAGAGAGAGAGAGAGAGAGACAAACACACACACATTATAATGTTGCAATATATATGTCAATCGAAATTCATCATGAAAAATAACTCATCCGCATATCCCAAAATATTCATTTTACTGAACATGGATGTATGTATAATGTTGTTCATCTAGGAAGCTCACCCATGGGTTGAATTTTCTGTACCAACAGCGTTTAGGAGGAGTGATCTCTTCTCACAAATAGTATCTGCCAAGTCAGCCACCTTACAAGAATGTACGTGTGAAACCAGGTAGGATTCTATTTGTGCATATAAAAATACATGTGCTTAATAGGCTACAGAGAAAGTGAGACAGGAATTCATATATTTCTTAACTTTAAAAACACATGAAATAGTGTGTAGTGTCCCTCTTTATCCCTTTTGATTAACTTTGGCTTAAAAAAAAGAATTTTATTGAGAATTTTTGTATATATCTTTGTCAGGAATATTGCTCTGAAGATTTCTTTCCTTGATGTGTCTTTGTCTGATTTTGGTATGTGAGTGATAATAGCCTCATGGAATGAGTTTGGAGGAGTTCCATCCTTTTCTATTTTATGGAATAATTTGAGGAGTATTGTGATGAATGCTTCTTTGAAGGTCTTGTAGAACATGGCTGAGAATCTGTCTGTTCCTGGGCTTTGCTTGATTGGTAGGCTGTTGACAGCAACTTCTATTTCATTGCTTGAAATTGATTTGTTTAAATTGTTCACGTCCTACTAATTAAGTTTGGGTATATCTCTAAAATTTTATTGATGTCATCATGGTATTTTAATTTATTAGACTATAAATTTTCAAATTAGTTTTCAATTATTCTCTGTATTTTAGTTGTGTACTCTGTAAAAGTTCCATTATGATCCTTAATTTTAGTAATTTGAGGTTTTTTTTCTTCATTAGCTTGGTTAAGGAAGTGTCAATTTTATTTATTTTTCAAAGATTAAATTTTGTGTTGTGTCAAAAAAAATAACACATGGAAAATTATTTCAATAAATTGAATAGATTTATAACTCCTACCTTATATTATGCAAAAGGCAAGTCCAACTATACACCATGTCTCTTCTGAAATGCTTGTATCTATTCTGTTTAGGTTCTTTTTCTCCATTATATTAGTATTAGTGGTAAGAGTCTCGTAGGGTATATGAATGTTTCTGAGAATAATCTTGTGAAAAGATAATAAGACACATATATTTCATACTTTGAAAAATTTGGAGAGTATATCTATATTTATATCTATATATCTATATCTATATCTATATCTATATCTATATCTATATCTATATATATATATATACACACACACACACACACACACACACACACACACAACACTCACAGACATTAAAAAGTACCAATATAAATGCCAATCGAAATTCATCAGTAAATATATATCATCCACAAATGCAAAAAATATTTATTTTACTAAACATGAGTTTATATATAATGTTTTTCTAATAGGACGCTCTCCTATAGGTTGAATTTTCATTTCCAAAAGCATTTAGGAGGAGTGAACTCTTCTCACAATTTGTATCTGCCAAGACAGCCACCTCACAAAAATGTACGTGTGATACCTGGTAGGATTCTATATATGCATATAAATATACATGTGTGAATAGGCTACAGAAAAGGGAAACAAGAATTCACATATTTGTTAAGTTTAAAAACACATGGACAATATTACAATTAAAATTTGACTAGATTTATAACTCCAACCTTATATAAGGCAAATGTCAAGTCCAACTATACAACATGTCTCCTCTGAAGTGCTTGTATTTCTATTGTGTTGGGTTAATTTTCACGATTATATTAGGATGAATAGTCTGAGTCTACTAGGTATGGGTTATTGTCAGGGATTCAGTACTTCGAATGAAAAATTGGAAAATGAATCCAATGTGTATGTAAATATACGCTGCACAAATATCCTCCCGCTCTCATCCAGAACAATGCCTTGACATTACCTTCACCACAAGTAAGACACAACTAGAGGAGAAGAGTTACAAAATCAGTGAATACATATCTGGAATGGAAAATGCTAAGGAGTTCACATTCTGGAGGCGGTAGAGGAGTTTCAAAAAGTAAGGGACAGGGTAAACACTCCACAAACATGGAGCTCTGCTGGCCTAAAAACTTTTTGAGAAACTGCCTCTGAGCTTCCGCACTTGAAATATATGTTGTATTCAGGAGATTTGGCTTCCTTTGTAGTGAGACCATCAAAGCTGGGTCTACATCTATGTGACCTGGAGGACATGGTTTCTTATTTTCCAATGAACAAGATGAAGCAGTGCTGAATCCTCTCTTTGTAAGTAAACTGAGGCCACTAAGGACTAAGTGTCTCCCCGTGTGGACTGTGAAGCCATTTGGTCCTCCTCCATTTTTGTGGAGTTTTTGCTGCTGCACTGTGAGTTTGGTAGTTGTTTCACGAAATACTAGGAGCTAAACTGGGACACAGTGCTGGAGGGAGTTCTGTCACGTGTGGTGGGTCAGGGTCTGCAAGAGAATGCACCAACTAGGCTTCTATCTCTCACAGCTTTCCCCATTGCCCCCTTTTCCATATCAACCTGATTCTTAATTTTCCTCTGAAAACTCTCCATATAACAAGATGCCTTTACATATAAGGGTCTGCTGGCTGCACCATGTCAGTTACAAGCCATTTGGAATCCAATGGTAGATCCACAAGGCCCTTCCACGAATGTTTTATCAAACACCTCCCCACCACTGCTCTAGACCCACTACTCAGCAGGCTACAAACTACTGGCATCTCTGTTCTACACCATTTTCATGAAACTCAGTAAATCAAGGCACTGTCTGGTATAATCATGATCAGCAAAAGGACATCCAATGTTTCTCCAGTACCACCTGGTCATAGGTATTTCAAAAATTTCATGGTATTTATCTAGCCATTTTTCAAGCATGAAGTTGGAGGCACTGTGGGTTTCAATTCATTCAGCAAAGATTAAATGGTGAGGAAGCTCATTTCAATAAAATCTCTGGAGAACTCTCACAGGCAAGGCTTCCCAAAGAGTGGACAAAAGGTCACATTAGGCGAGGCTCATTGAGGTCTATAATGTGAGGTGCATGTGTGTTTTGACTCTCAACTATGGCTGCCATTTCTTTAAGGATAAAATCATGTGATATCCTTGCTGAGATTCCCAGGCCTCTGTGGAAATCCACCCGGGGCCTAGGTCTCAGTTTCCAAGAGCGACTTTCATGCATGGCCTCTTAAAATCCCAACAAAATTCATGGCAATGCTTCTCTGAGTTCAGTTCCAAAACCCAGTCTCTCAGGGGAATCACACCAGAGTTCAAGCCCACGTGGAGACAGTCATTTATTCCAGTGCCACACAAATGAGCAACATTAAAACCAAAACACTCCCACATAGCCCTCATCTTATTCCATATAGTCAATCATCTTAACATCTGGCTGGAGGTTTCCATGAGGGGCGCAGCCCAAGACAGTGTCCAAAATCAGCTCGTTTGCCCCTCATTTGCCTAAAGTCAGGGTAGGCTGGACACCGTTTCTGTGAACCAGGAGTGAACAAATAAACCTGCCGTTAATACTTCTATGTTTCTCCAATTTGAGGTCTACTGATTTTAGGTATCAATTCTTTAGGTGATTTAGAGTCATGCGAAAACACAAGCACCTCTGCAGGGCTTTGAAGAACTCATTTGACCTAAATAATCCCTATTCTCATTTGATGGAGTGCAGCAACCTAACAGTGGAAGGCAAGAGACTTCATCCAAAATGAATGATATTTTTTGCCATTGTGGTTTTGGAAGCTCACATGGGATCATTCTTAAGATCCATCAGGTGCTGAGAATCTAAGCTACAGCCACACACAGGTCCAAGAGGCTGATAAAGACACATCCCTTTCCAAAGCAATTAAGCTAAGAGCCACAGGTGAGTCCCATTCATTTCCATTTGAAAACTGTTTTCTTCAGGCTTCACAAAGGGGTGGCCTGAGGCAAAGACCTTCCTGACATTCAGTGCAACACAGCAATAAGTAAGCAAAAAGCCCAAAGCAGTGTTTCTGCACTGAGACTTTCCTGGTCACACTGATTTCTGAGTTTTCTGAGATGCTCGCCATTCTCTTCAACTATCCTTTACATGGCCATGTCACAGAGCTTGGAGGTGGTACATATTTTGGACACAAATCCATGAGCCTATTCTGGAGAGTGGCCAGAATTCAGGAAGAAAACAACAACTTAGAAAGATAACAGGTGTTGCACATCGATAAGACAAGCTGCAGTCCATTCATATATTGGGCAGGATGAATTATAGGGAAGATTTATACTAGACAGGACACATCCATTAATGCATTCTCTTTTCTAATGTCTACAACAACGGACACAGTGGGATACACAGAAACAGAAACACTCGCCGTGTCAAATGACTTACTAGAAACTGTCCACTCCAAACCAAACAAAACGCCTTTCCTATCTATTCTCAGAACATGAGACAAAACAACAAACCCACACCCACTCCCACAAAGGCACCTCCTGCCCCCAAGTAGGTCTTTGACTATCCGAAGTATCCTCTGACTGGTGGGCCATACTATGTTCCCTCGACATGGCCTGTCTTCTCTCAGATCATGTTTCCTTGACCAACTCTGTGAAGATGTCAGGAAAAAGTGGTTAGCCACTACCTGTTTTCTCAGGAAAGGTCCATATTCATAGCTCTCCTTGCATTTGGCCATCCTCACATCATTAGGTACCAAGAAAACTGACTCTGTCCTTGGTAAATCCAAACAAGTGAGCCCACTGGGCCTGGGACTGGGACTGCCTCTGGGTGCCTGGCTTCTTGGATACCAAGTTCAGAGAGTTCCATCACCAAGGAAATGAGGTATGTCACATTCTTTGGAACTGAATGAGGTCACTGCCTTGGCAACCACTTTGTCCTAACGGTTGCTTCCAAGGGTTACATAAGATGGAGGTTTCCCCTACTTCCTGTGACACTTTCATAAGGTAGAATGTATATCAACCATTGGCACCCTGGAACAGCTCTCCACTCAGGCCTGGATTGTTCCACCTTGTCTACAGTAAGAAGAGAGAGGCAGATTCAGACACATCCCTTCATCCTGACCAGGTTGTTTGCCATGGAAGATGACTTTTGCTCTCTCAGGTGCTTCATACCTGCCTACAACTTCTCCAGGTATCATTTGTGCATGGACATTTGAGGTTCTCATCTGGTGGAAGATCCCCAACTTTCCTGTATTGTAAGAACCCCTCTGTCCCTGCTCTTCTGTAAAATGATTGAGGGAACAGTGTATACTTGGGGTTAAAAACAGGTTTGATTTGGTGACGAATGATTCTGTGCGATGAATAATGGCATTGGGAACCTGCAATATTTACAAGAATATAGAGGTGAAATATAAGTATGAAAACAGAAATCTAGGTATGCTTTGAAGCCCAGAAGGGTTTTGCCCTTGATTGGGATACTTAGCTTTGAATTATGTTCTGCAAAGATGTCTCAGATAATTCGAATTACAATGGCATGGGACGTTGTACATTGGATGATAGAATTTCGAAGAGAACATCAGGTCAAAAAGGGATATTCAGTAGGATTAGGAAGATAGTCGGTAGGTTTAGGAAGAAGAGTGAGTACAGGATTTGGACCAAAAGTTCTTTAGCAATAGACTTTTGGTTATAGAGTGAATGTAAATGTCAGCACATATGAAGAGACAGACACTATGTTGAACTGGGGAAAATATGTAGAAAAGCAGATATCAATGGAAACATTACGAAAGCAGGCAAAGTATAAAGTGAGGGATAGAATTAGACATTTTCAACAGGGTTGAGTTTCAATATATAAATTAGGAAAAAACAAATATGTAGTCACCAATAGGAGTGACAATTGACAGCATTAGGAAACCTGGACATGGATGTTTTTAGAAATCCATGTTCACTTTCCATTTAGGCTTTGGTACAATCATAAGTGTGACCTTTCCATTTTTTGTCCAGAATATTACTGTGATAATGAGGTGACATGAGTATTTCTTTCACCATTTCTGGGAGCAATATATTGAAGATGTAAAATTAGAATCGGGGGTGAAAATAGGTGTACCCTGTTTCTATGAACATAGAGAAACACCACAAATAGACCATACTGTGAATAAATAATATAACTTTTTTGAACTTTAAATAATGAATTGAACTGATATCTGAAAAATAAAAGGAAATTGTATATTGATATACAATCATTCATTCAAACCAGTTATATATCTAATGGAAATATTAGTGTTTTGGTTTATCATGAAGAGTGTGTGAGTTTTGCTTCAAAATGATTATGGAAATTCAAAATAATGTGTTTGGAAAGAAGTCTCATGAAAAGACAAGTCAAGAAACCCTGACAATACATGTGTTCTTAAGCAAGAAGTGATTAATGTTGAAACAAATGCCTATTAATTTGTGAACTTGTGGATGAAATGTATATCCTATGATGTGCAAAAACTGAAGAAACAATAATGTACCAGTGTCGAATACAAATGAATGACAAATTACATATCATGTCCCATAGGAGTCTACTTGCATTGATGTTATACTGGGTCAGATACTGTAGAATAATTAGGATTTGTATGCACCCTTCACTGAAGTTAGTAGTCAGTACTAGGAAACAAATATGTATTTCAGGTGGATGAATATTTCTGATTATAATCTTCTGAAAAGTGGATTATAAATCAACATACATGAACATGAATGAATTTAGAGAGTGTATACTAGACACATATATTTCATATTTGGAAAACTTTGGAGAGTATATCTATATCTATATCTATACACACACACACACACACACACACACACACACACACACACACACACACAACACTCACAGACATTAAAAAGTACCAATATAAATGCCAATCGAAATTCATCAGTAAATATATATCATCCACAGATGCAAAAATATTTATGTTACTGAACATGAGTTTATGTATAATGTTGTTCTTCTAGGACGCTCTCTTATAGGTTGAATTTTCATTTCCAACAGCATTTAGGAGGAGTGAACACTTCTCACAATTTGTATCTGCCAAGACATCCACCTTACAAAAATGTACGTGTGATACCTGGTAGGATTCTATATATGCATATAAATATACATGTGTGAATAGGCTACAGAAATTGGAAACAAGTATTCACATATTTGTTAAGTTTAAAAACACATGGATAATATTTCAATTAAAATTTGACTAGATGTATAACTCCTACCTTATATAATGCAAATGTCAAGTCCAACTATAGAACATGTCTCCTCTGAAGTGCTTGTATTTCTATTGTGTTGGGTTAATTTTCCCCATTATATTAGGATGAATAGTCTGAGTCTACTAGGTATGGGTTATTGTCAGGGATTCAGTACTTCGAATGAAAAATTGGAAAATGAATCCAATGTGTATGTAAATATATGCTGCACACATATCCTCCCGCTCTCATCCAAAACAATTCCTTGACATTACCTTCACCCCAAGTAAGACACAATTAGAGGAGAAGAGTTACACAATCAGTGAATACATATCTGGAATGGAAAATGCTCAGGAGTTCACAACCTTGGAGGTGGTTTAGGAGTTTCCAAAAGTAAGGGACATGGTAAACACTCCACAAACATGTAACTCTGCTGGCCTAAAAACTGTTTGAGAAACTGCCTCTGAGCTTCCGCACTTGAAATATATGTTGTTTTCATGAGATTTGGCTTCCTTTGTAGTGAGACCATCAAAGCTGGGTCTGCATCTATGTGACCTGGAGGACATGGTTTCTTATTTTCCAATGAACAAGATGAAGCAGTGCTGAATCCTCTCTTTATAGGTAAACTGAGGCCACTGGGGACTAAGTGTCTCCCCGTCTCCCCGTGTGAACTGTGAAGCCATTTGGTCCTCCTCCACTTTTTGTGGTGTTTAGGCTGCTGCACTGTGAGTTTGGTATTTGTTTCACGAAATACCAGCAGCTAAACTGGGACACAGTGCTGGAGGGAGTTCTGTCACGTGTGGTTGGTCAGGGTCTGCAAGAGAATGCACCAACTAGGCTTCTATCTCTCACAGCTTGCCCCATTGCCCCCTTGTCCATATCAACCTGATTCTTAATTTTCCTCTTAAAACTCTCCATATAACAAGATGCCTTTACATATAAGGGTCTGCTGGCAGCACCATGTCAGTTACAAGCCATTTGGAATCCAATGGTAGATCCACATGGCCCTACCACGGATGTTTTATCAAACACCTCCCCAGCACTGCTCTAGACCTACTACTCAGCAGGCTCCAACTTACTGGCATCTCTGTTCTACACCATTTTCATGAAACTCAGTAAATCAAGGCACTGTCTGGTATACTCATGATCAGCAATAGGACATCCAATGTTTCTCCAGTGCCACCTGGTCATAGGAATTTCAAAAATTTCATGGTATTTATCTAGCCATTTTTCAAGCATGAAGTTGGAGGCACTGCGGATTTCAATTCATTCAGCAAAGATTAAATGGTGAGGAAGCTCATTTCAATGAAATCTCTGGAGAAATCTCACAGGCAAGGCTTCCCAAAGAATGGACAAAAGGTCACATTAGGCCAGGCCCATTGAGGTCTACAATGTGAGGTGCATGTGTGTTTTGACTCTCAACTATGGCTGCCATTTCTTTAAGAATAAAATCATGTGATATCCTTGCTGAGATTCCCAGGCCTCTGTGGAAATCCACCCGGGGCCTAGGTCTCAGTTTCCAAGAGCGACTTTCATGCGTGGCCTCTTAAAATCCCAACAAAATTCATAGTGATGCTTCTTTGAGTTCAGTTCCAAAACCCAGTGTTTAAGGGGAATCACACCAGAGTTCAAGCTCACGTGGAACCAGTCATTTTTTCCAATGCCACACAAATGACCAACATTAAAACCAAAACACTCCCACGTGGCCCTCACCTTATTCCATATAGTCAATCATCTTAAACTCTGGCTGGAGGTTTCCATGAGGGGTGCAGCCCAAGACAGTGTTCAAAATCAGCTCGTTTGCCCCTCATTTGCCTAAAGTCAGGGTAGCCTGGACACCGTTGCTGTGAACCAGGAGTGAACAAATAAGCCTGCCGTTAATACTTCTATGTTTCTCCAATTTGAGGGCTATTGATTTTAGGTATCGATTCTTTAGGTGATTTAGAGTCATGCGAAAACACAAGCACCTCTGCAGGGCTTTGAAGAACTCATTTGACTCACAGAATCCCTATTCATATTTGTTGGAGTGCAGGAACCTAACAGAGGCAGGCAAGAGTCTGCATCCACAATGAATGATATTTTTTGCCATTTAGTTTTGGAAGCTCACATGGGATCATTCTTAAGATCCATCAGGTGCTGAGAATCTAAGTCACAGGGACACACAGGACCAAGAGGCTGATAAAGACACATCCCTTTCCAAAGCAATTAAGCAAAGAACCACAGGTGAGGCCCATTCATTTCCATTTGAAAACTGTTTTCTTCAGGCTTCACAAAGGGGTGGCCTGAGGCAAAGACCTTCCTGACATTCAGTGCAACACAACAATAAGTAAGCAAAAAGCCCAAAGCAGTGTTTCTGCACTAAGACTTTCCTGGTCACACTGATATCTGAGTTTTCTGAGATGCTCGCCATTCTCTTCAACTATCCTTTACATGGCCATGTCACAGAGCTTGGAGGTGGTACATATTTTGGACAAAAATGCCTGAGCCCATTCTGGAGAGTGGCCAGAATTCAGGATGAAAACAACAACTTAGAAAGATAGCAGGTGTTGCACATCGATAAGACAAGCTGCAGTCCATTCATATATTGGGCAGGATGAATTATAATGAAGATTTATACTAGACAGGACACATCCATTAATGCATTCTCTTTTCTAATGTCTACAACAACGGACACAGTGGGATACACATAAACAGAAACACTCGCCTTGTCAAATGACTTACTAGAAACTGTCTACTCCAAACCAAACAAACCGCCTTTTCGATCTATTCTCAGAACATGAGACAAAACAACAAACCCACACCCACTCCCACAAAGGCACCTCCTTCCCCCAAGTACGTCTGTGACTATCCGGAGTGTCCTCTGACTGGTGGGCCATACTATGTTCCCCCGAAATGGCCTGTCTTCTCTCAGATCTTGTTTCCTTGACCAACTCTGTGAAGATGTCAGGAAAAAGTGCTTAGCCACTACCTGTTTTCTCAGGAAAGGTCCATCTTCAGAGCTCTCCTGGCATTTGGCCATCCTCACATCATTAGGTACCAAGAAAACTGACTCTGTCCTTGGTAAATCCAAACAAGTGAGCCCACTGGGCCTGGGACTGGGACTGCCTCTGGGTGCCTGGCTTCTTGGATACCAAGTTCAGAGAGTTCCATCACCAAGGAAATGAGGTATGTCACATTCTTTGGAACTGAATGAGGTCACTGCCTTGGCAACCACTTTGTCCTAACAGTTGCTTCCAAGGGTTACATAAGATGGAGGTTTCCCCTACTTCCTGTGACACTTTCATAAGGTAGAATGTATATCAACCATTGGCACCCGGGAACAGCTCTCCACTCAGGCCTGGATTGTTCCACCTTGTCTACAATAAGAAGAGAGAGGCAGATTCAGACACATTCCATGGTTGTTTGCCATGGAAGATGACTTTTGCTCTCTCAGGTGCTTCATACCTGCCTACAACTTCTCCAGGTATCATTTGTGCATGGACATTTGAGGTTCTCATCTGGTGGAAGATCCCCAACTTTCATGTATTGTAAGAACCCCTCTGTCCCTGCTCTTCTGTAAAATGATTGAGGGAACAGTGTATACTTGGGGTTAAAAACAGGTTTGATTTGGTGACGAATGATTCTGTGCGATGAATAATGGGATTGGGAACCTGCAATATTTACAAGAATATAGAGGTGAAATATAAGTATGAAAACAGAAATCTAGGTATGCTTTGAAGCCCAGAAGGGTTTTGCCCTTGATTGGGATACTTACCTTTGAATTATGTTCTGCAAAGATGTCTCAGATAATTTGATATACAATGGCATAGGACCTTGTACATTGGATGATTGAATTTAGAAGAGAACATCCAGTCAAAAAGGGATATTCAGTAGGATTAGGAAGATAGTCGGTAGGTTTAGGAAGAAGAGTGAGCACAGGATTTGGACCAAAAGTTCTTTAGCAATAGACTTTTGGTTATAGAGTGAATGTAAATGTCAGCACATATGAAGAGTCAGACACTATGTTGAACTGGGGAAAATATGTAGAAAAGCAGATATCAATGGAAACATTACGAAAGCAGGCAAAGTATAAAGTGAGGGATAGAATTAGACATTTTCAACAGGGTTGAGTTTCAGTATATAAATTAGGAAAAAACAAATATGTAGTCACCAATAGGAGTGACAATTGACAGCATTAGGAAACCTGGACATGGATGTTTTTAGAAATCCATGTTCACTTTCCATTTAGGCTTTGGTACAATCATAAGTGTGACCTTTCCATTTTTTGTCCAGAATATTACTGTGATAATGAGGTGACATGAGTATTTCTTTCACCATTTCTGGGAGCAATATATTGAAGATGTAAAATTAGAATCGGGGGTGCAAAGAGGTGTACCCAGTTTCTATGAACATAGAGAAAAACCACAAATAGACCATACTGTGAATAAATAATATAACTTTTTTGAACTTTAAATAATGAATTGAACTGATATCTGAAAAATAAAAGGAAATTGTATATTGATATACAATCATTCATTCCAACCAGTTATATATCTAATGGAAATATTAGTGTTTTGATTTATCATGAAGAGTGTGTGAGTTTTGCTTCAAAATGATTATGGAAATTCAAAATAATGTGTTTGGAAAGAAGTCTCATGAAAAGACAAGTCAAGAAACCCTGACAATACATGTGTTCTGAAGCAAGAAGTGATTAATGTTGAAACAAATGCCTATTAATTTGTGAACTTGTGGATGAAATGTATATCCTATGATGTGCAAAAACTGAAGAAACAATAATGTACCAGTGTCGAATACAAATGAATGACAAATTACATATCATGTCCCATAGGAGTCTACTTGCATTGATGTTATACTGGGTCAGATACTGTAGAATAATTAGGATTTGTATGCACCCTTCACTGAAGTTAGTAGTCAGTACTAGGAAACAAATATGTATTTCAGGTGGATGAATATTTCTGATTATAATCTTCTGAAAAGTGGATTATAAATCAACATATATGAACATGAATGAATTTATAGAGTGTGTACTAGACACATATATTTCATATTTTGAAAACTTTGGAGAGTATATCTATATCTATATTTATACACACACACACACACACACACACACACACACAACACTCACAGACATTAAAAAGTACCAATATAAATGCCAATCGAAATTCATCAGTAAATATATATCATCCACAGATGCAAAAATATTTATGTTACTGAACATGAGTTTATGTATAATGTTGTTCTTCTAGGACGCTCTCTTATAGGTTGAATTTTCATTTCCAACAGCATTTAGGAGGAGTGAACACTTCTCACAATTTGTATCTGCCATGACATCCACCTTACAAAAATGTACGTGTGATACTTGGTAGGATTCTATATATGTATATAAATATACATGTGTGAATAGGCTACAGAAATTGGAAATGAGTATTCACATATTTGTTAAGTTTAAAAACACATGGAGAATATTTCAATTAAAATTTGACTAGATGTATAACTCCTACCTTATATAATGCAAATGTCAAGTCCAACTATAGAACATGTCTCCTCTGAAGTGCTTGTATTTCTATTGTGTTGGGTTAATTTTCCCCATTATATTAGGATGAATAGTCTGAGTCTACTAGGTATGGGTTAGTGTCAGGGATTCAGTACTTCGAATGAAAAATTGGAAAATGAATCCAATGTGTATGTAAATATATGCTGCACAAATATCCTCCCGCTCTCATCCAAAACAATGCCTTGACATTACCTTCACCCCAAGTAAGACACAATTAGAGGAGAAGAGTTACACAATCAGTGAATACATATCTGGAATGGAAAATGCTCAGGAGTTCACAACCTTGGAGGTGGTTTAGGAGTTTCCAAAAGTAAGGGACATGGTAAACACTCCACAAACATGTAACTCTGCTGGCCTAAAAACTTTTTGAGAAACTGCCTCTGAGCTTCCGCACTTGAAATATATGTTGTTTTCATGAGATTTGGCTTCCTTTGTAGTGAGACCATCAAAGCTGGGTCTGCATCTATGTGACCTGGAGGACATGGTTTCTTATTTTCCAATGAACAAGATGAAGCAGTGCTGAATCCTCTCTTTATAGGTAAACTGAGGCCACTGGGGACTAAGTGTCTCCCCGTCTCCCCGTGTGGACTGTGAAGCCATTTGGTCCTCCTCCACTTTTTGTGGTTTTTAGGCTGCTGCACTGTGAGTTTGGTATTTGTTTCACGAAATACTAGCAGCTAAACAGGGACACAGTGCTGGAGGGAGTTCTGTCACGTGTGGTGGGTCAGGGTCTGCAAGAGAATGCACCAACTAGGCTTCTATCTCTCACAGCTTGCCCCATTGCCCCCTTGTCCATATCAACCTGATTCTTAATTTTCCTCTTAAAACTCTCCATATAACAAGATGCCTTTACATATAAGTTTCTGCTGGCAGCACCATGTCAGTTACAAGCCATTTGGAATCCAATGGTAAATCCACATGGCCCTACCACGGATGTTTTATCTAACACCTACCCAGCACTGCTCTAGACCCACTACTCAGCAGGCTCCAACTTACTGGCATCTCTGTTCTACACCATTTTCATGAAATTCAGTAAATCAAGGCACTGTCTGGTATACTCATGATCAGCAATAGGACATCCAATGTTTCTCCAGTGCCACCTGGTCATAGTAATTTCAAAAATTTCATGGTATTTATCTAGCCATTTTTCAAGCATGAAGTTGGAGGCACTGTGGGTTTCAATTCATTCAGCAAAGATTAAATGGTGAGGAAGCTCATTTCAATGAAATCTCTGGAGAAATCTCACAGGCAAGGCTTCCCAAAGAATGGACAAAAGGTCACATTAGGCCAGGCCCATTGAGGTCTACAATGTGAGGTGCATGTGTGTTTTGACTCTCAACTATGGCTGCCATTTCTTTAAGAATAAAATCATGTGATATCCTTGCTGAGATTCCCAGGCCTCTGTGGAAATCTACCCGGGGCCTAGGTCTCAGTTTCCAAGAGCGACTTTCATGCGTGGCCTCTTAAAATCCCAACAAAATTCATAGCAATGCTTCTTTGATTTCAGTTCCAAAACCCAGTGTTTAAGGGAAATCACACCAGAGTTCAAGCCCACGTGGAACCAGTGATTTTTTCCAATGCCACACAAATGACCAACATTAAAACCAAAACACTCCCACATGGCCCTCACCTTATTCCATATAGTCAATCATCTTAAACTCTGGCTGGAGGTTTCCATGAGGGGTGCAGCCCAAGACAGTGTCCAAAATCAGCTCGTTTGCCCCTCATTTGCCTAAAGTCAGGGTAGCCTGGACACCGTTGCTGTGAACCAGGAGTGAACAAATAAGCCTGCCGTTAATACTTCTATGTTTCTCCAATTTGAGGGCTACTGATTTTAGGTATCGATTCTTTAGGTGATTTAGAGTCATGCGAAAACACAAGCACCTCTGCAGGGCTTTGAAGAACTCATTTGACTCACAGAATCCCTATTCATATTTGTTGGAGTGCAGGAACCTAACAGAGGAAGGCAAGAGTCTTCATCCACAATGAATGATATTTTTTGCAATTTGGTTTTGGAAGCTCACATGGGATCATTCTTAATATCCATAAGGTGCTGAGAATCTAAGTCACAGCCACACACAGGACCAAGAGGCTGATAAAGACACATCCCTTTCCAAAGCAATTAAGCAAAGAACCACAGGTGAGGCCCATTCATTTCCATTTGAAAACTGTTTTCTTCAGGCTTCACAAAGGGGTGGCCTGAGGCAAAGACCTTCCTGACATTCAGTGCAACACAACAATAAGTAAGCAAAAAGCCCAAAGCAGTGTTTCTGCACTAAGACTTTCCTGGGCACACTGATATCTGAGTTTTCTGAGATGCTCGACATTCTCTTCAACTATCCTTTACATGGCCATGTCACAGAGCTTGGAAGTGGTACATATTTTGGACACAAATGCCTGAGCCCATTCTGGAGAGTGGCAAGAATTCAGGAAGAAAACAACAACTTAGAAAGATAGCAGGTGTTGCACATCGATAAGACAAGCTGCAGTCCATTCATATATTGGGCAGGATGAATTATAGGGAAGATTTATACTAGACAGGACACATCCATTAATGCATTCTCTTTTCTAATGTCTACAACAACGGACACAGTGGGATACACATAAACAGAAACACTCGCCGTGTCAAATGACTTACTAGAAACTGTCTGCTCCAAACCAAACAAACCGCCTTTTCGATCTATTCTCAGAACATGAGACAAAACAACAAACACACACCCACTCCCACAAAGGCACCTCCTTCCCCCAAGTAGGTCTGTGACTATCCGGAGTGTCCTCTGACTGGTGGGCCATACTATGTTCCCCCGAAATGGCCTGTCTTCTCTCAGATCTTGTTTCCTTGACCAACTCTGTGAAGATGTCAGGAAAAAGTGGTTAGCCACTACCTGTTTTCTCAGGAAAGGTCCATCTTCAGAGCTCTCCTGGCATTTGGCCATCCTCACATCATTAGGTACCAGGAAAACTGACTCTGTCCTTGGTAAATCCAAACAAGTGAGCCCACTGGGCTTGGGAATGGGACTGCCACTGGGTGCCTGGCTTCTTGGATACCAAGTTCAGAGAGTTCCATCACCAAGGAAATGAGGTATGTGACATTCTTTGGAACTGAATGAGGTCACTGCCTTGGCAACCACTTTGTCCTAACAGTTGCTTCCAAGGGTTACATAAGATGGAGGTTTCCCCTACTTCCTGTGACACTTTCATAAGGTAGAATGTATATCAACCATTGGCACCCGGGAACAGCTCTCCACTCAGGCCTGGATCGTTCCACCTTGTCTACAATAAGAAGAGAGAGGCAGATTCAGACACATCCCTTCATCCTGACCAGGTTGTTTGCCATGGAAGATGACTTTTGCTCTCTCAGGTGTTTCATACCTGCATACAACTTCTCCAGGTATCATTTGTGCATGGACATTTGAGGTTCTCATCTGGTGGAAGATCCCCAACTTTCCTGTATTGTAAGAACCCCTCTGTCCCTGCTCTTCTGTAAAATGATTGAGGGAACAGTGTATACTTGGGGTTAAAAACAGGTTTGATTTGGTGACGAATGATTCTGTGCGATGAATAATGGGATTTGGAACCTGCAATATTTACAAGAATATAGAGGTGAAATATAAGTATGAAAAAAGAAATCTAGGTATGCTTTGAAGCCCAGAAGGGTTTTCCCTTGATTGGGATACTTAGCTTTGAATTATGTTCTGCAAAGATGTCTCAGATAATTTGATATACAATGGCATATGACCTTGTACATTGGATGATTGAATTTAGAAGAGAACATCCAGTCAAAAAGGGATATTCAGTAGGTTTAGGAAGATAGTCGGTAGGTTTAGGAAGACGAGTGAGTATAGGATTTGAACCAAAAGTTCTTTAGCAATAGACTTTTGGTTATAGAGTGAATGTAAATGTCAGCACATATGAAGAGTCAGACAAATTGTTGAACTGGGGAAAATATGTAGAAAAGCAGATATCAATGGAAACATTACGAAATCAGGCAAAGTATAAAGTGAGGGATAGAATTAGACATTTTCAACAGGGTTGAGTTTCAATATATATTAGGAAAAAACAAATATGTAGTCACCAATAGGAGTGACAATTGACAGCATTAGGCAACCTGGACATGGATGTTTTTAGAAATCCATGTTCACTTTCCATTTAGGCTTTGGTACAATCATAAGTGTGACCTTTCCATTTTTTGTCCAGAATATTACTGTGATAATGAGGTGACATGAGTATTTCTTTCACCATTTCTGGGAGCAATATATTGAAGATTTAAAATTAGAATTGGGGGTACAAATAGGTGTACCCTGTTTCTATGAACATAGAGAAAAAACACAAATAGATCATACTGTGAATAAATAATATAACTTTTTTGAACTTTAAATAATGAATTGAACTGATATCTGAAAAATAAAAGGAAATTGTATATTGATATACAATCATTCATTCCAACCAGTTATATATCTAATGGAAATATTAGTGTTTTGGTTTATCATGAAGAGTGTGTGAGTTTTGCTTCAAAATGATTATGGAAATTCAAAATAATGTGTTTGGAAAGAAGTCTCATGAAAAGACCAGTCAAGAAACCCTGACAATACATGTGTTCTGAAGCAAGAAGTGATTAATGTTGAAACAAATGCCTATTAATTTGTGAACTTGTGGATGAAATGTATATCCTATGATGTGCAAAAACTGAAGAAACAATAATGTACCAGTGTCGAATACAAATGAATGACAAATTACATATCATGTCCCATAGGAGTCTACTTGCATTGATGTTAGACTGGGTCAGATACTGTAGAATAATTAGGATTTGTATGCACCCTTCACTGAAGTTAGTAGTCAGTACTAGGAAACAAATATGTATTTCAGGTGGATGAATATTTCTGATTATAATCTTGTGAAAAGTTGATTATAAATCAACATACATGAACATGAATGAATTTAGAGAGTGTATACTAGACACATATATTTCATATTTGGAAAACTTTGGAGAGTATATCTATATCTATATCTATACACACACACACACACACACACACACACACAACACTCACAGACATTAAAAAGTACCAATATAAATGCCAATCGAAATTCATCAGTAAATATATATCATCCACAGATGCAAAAATATTTATGTTACTGAACATGAGTTTATGTATAATGTTGTTCTTCTAGGACGCTCTCTTATTGGTTGAATTTTCATTTCCAACAGCATTTAGGAGGAGTGAACACTTCTCACAATTTGTATCTGCCAAGACATCCACCTTACAAAAATGTACGTGTGATACCTGGTAGGATTCTATATATGCATATAAATATACATGTGTGAATAGGCTACAGAAATTGGAAACAAGTATTCACATATTTGTTAAGTTTAAAAACACATGGAGAATATTTCAATTAAAATTTGACTAGATGTATAACTCCTACCTTATATAATGCAAATGTCAAGTCCAACTATAGAACATGTCTCCTCTGAAGTGCTTGTATTCCTATTGTTTTGGGTTAATTTTCCCCATTATATTAGGATGAATAGTCTGAGTCTACTAGGTATGGGTTAGTGTCAGGGATTCAGTACATCGAATGAAAAATTGGAAAATGAATCCAATGTGTATGTAAATATATGCTGCACAAATATCCTCCCGCTCTCATCCAAAACAATGCCTTGACATTACCTTCACCCCAAGTAAGACACAATTAGAGGAGAAGAGTTACACAATCAGTGAATACATATCTGGAATGGAAAATGCTCAGGAGTTCACAACCTTGCAGGTGGTTTAGGAGTTTCCAAAAGTAAGGGACATGGTAAACACTCCACAAACATGTAACTCTGCTGCCCTAAAAACTTTGAGAAACTGCCTCTGAGCTTCCGCACTTGAAATATATGTTGTTTTCATGAGATTTGGCTTCCTTTGTAGTGAGACCATCAAAGCTGGGTCTGCATCTATGTGACCTGGAGGACATGGTTTCTTATTTTCCAATGAACAAGATGAAGCAGTGCTGAATCCTCTCTTTATAGGTAAACTGAAGCCACTGGGGACTAAGTGTCTCCCCGTCTCCCCGTGTGGACTGTGAAGCCATTTGGTCCTCCTCCACTTTTTGTGGTTTTTAGGCTGCTGCACTGTGAGTTTGGTATTTGTTTCACGAAATACTAGCAGCTAAACTGGGACACAGTGCTGCAGGGAGTTCTGTCACGTGTGGTGGGTCAGGGTCTGCAAGAGAATGCACCAACTAGGCTTCTATCTCTCACAGCTTGCCCCATTGCCCCCTTGTCCATATCAACCTGATTCTTAATTTTCCTCTTAAAACTCTCCATATAACAAGATGCCTTTACATATAAGGGTCTGCTGGCAGCACCATGTCAGTTACAAGCCATTTGGAATCCAATGGTAAATCCACATGGCCCTACCACGGATGTTTTATCAAACACCTCCCCAGCACTGCTCTAGACCCACTACTCAGCAGGCTCCAACTTACTGGCATCTCTGTTCTACACCATTTTCATGAAACTCAGTAAATCAAGGCACTGTCTGGTATACTCATGATCAGCAATAGGACATCCAATGTTTCTCCAGTGCCACCTGGTCATAGGAATTTCAAAAATTTCATGGTATTTATCTAGCCATTTTTCAAGCATGAAGTTGGAGGCACTGTGGGTTTCAATTCATTCAGCAAAGATTAAATGGTGAGGAAGCTCATTTCAATGAAATCTCTGGAGAACTCTCACAGGCACGGCTTCCCAAAGAGTGGACAAACGGTCACATTAGGCCAGGCCCATTGAGGTCTACAATGTGAGGTGCATGTGTGTTTTGACTCTCAACTATGGCTGCCATTTCTTTAAGAATAAAATCATGTGATATCCTTGCTGAGATTCCCAGTCCTCAGTGGAAATCTACCCGGGGCCTAGGTCTCAGTTTCCAAAAGCGACTTTCATGCGTGGCCTCTTAAAATCCCAACAAAATTCATGGCAATGCTTCTCTGAGTTCAGTTCCAAAACCAAGTGTCTAAGGGGAATCACACCAGAGTTCAAGCCCACGTGGAACCAGTCATTTTTTCCAATGCCACACAAATGAGCAACATTAAAACCAAAACACTCCCACATGGCCCTCACCTTATTCCATATAGTCAATCATCTTAACCTCTGGCTGGAGGTTTCCATGAGGAACGCAGCCCAAGAAAGTGTCCAAAATCAGCTCTTTTGCCCCTCATTTGCCTAAATTCAGGGTAGCCTGGACACCGTTGCTGTGAACCAGGAGTGAACAAATAAGCCTGCCGTTAATACTTCTGTGTTTCTCCAATTTGAGGCCTACTGATTTTAGGTATGGATTCTTTAGGTGATTTAGAGTCATGCGATAACACAAGCACCTCTGCAGGGCTTTAAGAACTCATTTGATCCAAAGAATCCCTATTCTCATTTGTTGGAGTGCAGGAACCTAACAGAGGAAGGCAAGAGACTTCATCCACAATGAATGATATTTTTTTGCCATTTTGGTTTTGGAAGCTAACATGGGATCATTCTTAAGATCCATCAGGTGCTGAGAATCTAAGTCACAGCCACACACAGTTCCAAGAGGCTGATAAAGACACATCCCTTTCCAAAGCAATTAAACAAAGAGCCACAGGTGAGGCCCATTCATTTCCATTTGAAAACTGTTTTCTTCAAGCTTCACAAAGGGGTGGCCTGAGGCAAAGACCTTCCTGACATTCAGGGAAACAGAACAATTGATAAGCAAAAGGCCCAAAGCAGGGTTTCTGCACTGAGACTTTCCTTGTCACACTGATATCTGAGTTTTCTGAGATGCTCGCCATTCTCTTCAGCTATCCAGTACATGGCCATGTCACAGAGCTTGGAGGTGGTACATATTTTGGACACAAATCCCTGAGCCTATTCTGGAGAGTGGCCAGAATTCAGGAAGAAAACAACAACTTAGAAAGATAGCAGGTGTTGCACATCGATAAGACAAGGTGCAGTCCATTCATATGTTGGGCAGGATGAATTATGTGAAGATTTATACTAGACAGGACACATCCATTAATGCATTCTCTTTTCTAATATCTACAACAACGGACACAGTTTGATACACATAAACAGAAACACTCGCCTTGTCAAATGACTTACTAGAAACTGTCTGCTCCAAACCAAACAAACCGCCTTTTCGATCTATTCTCAAAACATGAGACAAAACAACAAACACACACCCACTCCCACAAAGGCACCTCCTTCCCCCAAGTAGGTCTGTGACTATCCGGAGTGTCCTCTGACTGGTGGGCCATACTATGTTCCCCCGAAATGGCCTGTCTTCTCTCAGATCTTGTTTCCTTGACCAACTCTGTGAAGATGTCAGGAAAAAGTGGTTAGCCACTACCTGTTTTCTCAGGAAAGGTCCATCTTCAGAGCTCTCCTGGCATTTGGCCATCCTCACATCATTAGGTACCAAGAAAACTGACTCTGTCCTTGGTAAATCCAAACAAGTGAGCCCACTGGGCCTGGGACTGGGACTGCCTCTGGGTGCCTGGCTTCTTGGATACCAAGTTCAGAGAGTTCCATCACCAAGGAAATGAGGTATGTCACATTCTTTCGAACTGAATGAGGTCACTGCCTTGGCAACCACTTTGTCCTAACAGTTGCTTCCAAGGGTTACATAAGATCGAGGTTTCCCCTACTTCCTGTGACACTTTCATAAGGTAGAATGTATATCAACCATTGGCACCCGGGAACAGCTCTCCACTCAGGCCTGGATTGTTCCACCTTGTCTACAATAAGAAGAGAGAGGCAGATTCAGACACATCCCTTCATCCTGACCAGGTTGTTTGCCATGGAAGATGACTTTTGCTCTCTCAGGAGCTTCATACCTGCCTACAACTTCTCCATGTATCATTTGTGCATGGACATTTGAGGTTCTCATCTGGTGGAAATCCCCAACTTTCCTGTATTGTAAGAACCCTTCTGTTTCTGCACTTCTGTAAAATGTTTGAGGGAACAGTGTATATTGGGGTTAAAAACAGGTTTGATTTGGTGATGAATGATCCTGTGGGATGAATAATGGGATTGGGAACCTACAATATTTACAAGAATATAGAGGTGAAATATAAGTTTGAAAAAAGAAATCTAGGTATGCTTTGAAGCCCAGAGGGTTTTGCCCTTGATTGGGATACTTAGCTTTGAATTATGTTCTGCAAAGATGTCTCAGATAATTTGATATACAATGGCATAGGACCTTGTACATTGGATGATTGAATTTAGAAGAGAACATCCAGTCAAAAAGGGATATTCAGTAGGATTAGGAAGATAGTCGGTAGGTTTAGGAAGACGAGTGAGTATAGGATTTGGACCAAAAGTTTTTTAGCAATAGACTTTTGGTTATAGAGTGAATGTAAATGTCAGCACATATGAAGAGTCAGACACTATGTTGAACTGGGGAAAATATGTAGAAAAGCAGATATCAATGGAAACATTACGAAATCAGGCAAAGTATAAAGTGAGGGATAGAATTAGACATTTTCAACAGGGTTGAGTTTCAATATATAAATTAGGAAAAAACAAATATGTAGTCACCAATAGGAGTGACAATTGACAGCATTAGGCAACCTGGACATGGATGTTTTTAGAAATCCATGTTCACTTTCCATTTAGGCTTTGGTACAATCATAAGTGTGACCTTTCCATTTTTTGTCCAGAATATTACTGTGATAATGAGGTGACATGAGTATTTCTTTCACCATTTCTGGGAGCAATGTATTGAAGATTTAAAATTAGAATCGGGGGTACAAATAGGTGTACCCTGTTTCTATGAACATAGAGAAAAACCACAAATAGACCATACTGTGAATAAATAATATAACTTTTTTGAACTTTAAATAATGAATTGAACTGATATCTGAAAAATAAAAGGAAATTGTATATTGATATACAATCATTCATTCCAACCAGTTATATATCTAATGGAAATATTAGTGTTTTGGTTTATCATGAAGAATGTGTGAGTTTTGCTTTAAAATGATTATGGAAATTCAAAATAATGTGTTTGGAAAGAAGTGTCATGAAAAGACCAGTCAAGAAACCCTGACAATACATGTGTTCTGAAGCAAGAAGTGATTAATGTTGAAACAAATGCCTATTAATTTGTGAACTTGTGGATGAAATGTATATCCTATGATGTGCAAAAACTGAAGAAACAATAATGTACCAGTGTCGAATACAAATGAATGACAAATTACATATCATGTCCCATAGGAGTCTACTTGCATTGATGTTAGACTGGGTCAGATACTGTAGAATAATTAGAATTTGTATGCACCCTTCACTGAAGTTAGTAGTCAGTACTAGGAAACAAATATGTATTTCAGGTGGATGAATATTTCTGATTATAATCTTGTGAAAAGTGGATTATAAATCCACATACATGAACATGAATGAATTTAGAGAGTGTATACTAGACACATATATTTCATATTTGGAAAACTTTGGAGAGTATATCTATATCTATATCTATACACACACACACACACACACACACACACACACACACACACAACACTCACAGACATTAAAAAGTACCAATATAAATGCCAATCGAAATTCATCAGTAAATATATATCATCCACAGATGCTTCTTCCGGACCCAGTCTCCTCTCCAAACACTCCTCCCTTAACACCTGTTAGTCTAGTCTATTATAATACCCCAGAGGAAAAAGGGACTCTTGCCGCAAAATGGGAAGGCCCCTATCCTGTCATTCTCTTTACCCTTACCGCCGCCAAACTCTCCTTACCAGACAACTGTCTCACTCCCTGGATTCACATGTCTAGGTTGAAGCCACATCACCAGGAGGCCCCACCTGCTGAAGACAGGGCCACCCCAGAGGAACTCCAAGAATCACCTACTGAACCTCCCCTTTACTCCTGCTCTCCACACCCATCTCACCCATTTTAGTTGTGGCTCACACGGTTTTCCTTGCAGCCCAATTCCACTTAAAGAAGGCACAATGAGCTCTCCCAACACCCTAGTCTTCTCTAACTGCTTGTTTTTTGTGCTCTGCTTATTTTCTGTGCTCTGTCAGGACTGGTCTTTACCCTCCTCACCTACCATGCATTTATTCACTTTTCGGGAACGATACTCAGAACATGGCATGCAGAAGGTCTGCGCAGTGGATGCAACTACTTGCTTCATCCACAACTGCACCTCTATTTCCCTAAAATTGTCACCTTCAAGGACCTTCGTCCCTGGTAGCTGGAACTGGCCTTTCATTTGCTTCCTTTTTGATCAAACAAAAGACTATTGTCATTGGTGGCCTGAGATATATAATGGGTGCCCCTATTGGTCATGCATGTTCCATGATGAACGTGGTAGCTATTCTTACCACTCATTTGGTTACCCTGAAGGGTGGACTTCTAGTTACATAAAGTGGCATAAAGGCTCTTCATCCAGTAACAATGGATGGTATACTTTAGATAAACCTGACCCCAAGGCCAAACGATGGGGCTATGTTGAGTTTGCTGTCTATGCTCGGACAACCTCAGTCAGACCCACAGGGTGGATGACTATTGGCCGCACCCTGATTACGCAACCTAAGGCAACCATCCAGGTAGTCGAACACATTAAGGACTCAGAATCAAAACTTTGAGATCATATCCATAGCTCATCCAAAGAGGATTCAGAGCCTTCAACCCTCTCAGGTCCCCCTCCCACATGGCTCAATTTGCTACACCAAACTTTTTGATTATTAAACTCCACCCCTCTTTCTGTGCCTACTTCTCAGTGCTTTCTCTGTGCTTCACTTAGTCGTCCACTTCTAGCAGCAGTCCCATTAGCGGCAGGAAATATTCCAGCAAAACCCTACAATTTCTCTAAAAAGGACAACCCCTACATGTGACACGTATCCCACTGTGGGAAAGTTATTCCACCAATACTTTATTTCCTTTCATGTGTTTCCACCTGCCAATAATGAATCCTTTACCCATTTGTTCCTTGAGCTACAGCACCCCATAGAGCCCTGTGTTTATGCAACCTGGACATTTCCTCTGCTGTAATGGTTCTTTAAGTACCTCAACCATCAATGTCTCTGGCGCCTGTTTCTTGGTTACTGTAGTTCCTCAGCTATCTTTGTATACTCCCACCGAATTCTGACAGTTGGCCCTACCTTCCCGCACCCGTAGGGTAGTCTTTCTGCCGGTTCTGGTAGGCCTCATTTTAACAACCTCAGTGACAGGTCTCGGACTCTCTGGTGGAGCTATAGGTCATGCTCTATGGGATCCAATGACCTTCAACAAAAACTGCAGGAAACACTCAATACCATGGCTGAGTCTCTGGGTTCCTTGCAGCGGCAGGTTACTTCATTGGCACAAGTGGCTTTACAGAACCAAAGGGCAATTGATCTTCTCACTGCAGAAAAAGGGGTTACATGCCTATTCCTCAGAGAGGAATTTTGCTATTATGTTAATGAATCTGGGCTAATAAAAAAAATGTTGTTAAATTGCAGGAATTATCGACCCAATTGCTCAAACCTACCTCCTCCAATCCCATAACGGGGTTCTTCCAATCCTATCTTGCCATGTACTTACTACGTATCTTGGATCCCCTTATTTGGATGCTCCTTTTTTGTGCTCTCTTGCCCTGCATAATGAAGTGCCTTCAAACCCAACTGCATAAAATTCCTAATCAAACTTTCAACCAGCTTTTGCTTAGTCACTACCAGACTCTGATGACCGATGAATCCCCAACATCTCCAAGAGAACAGTTCACTCAGTGATGAAGCTCACTACCAGGCACGATGGAATGCAACGGGTATTAGACAGCGGGAGACAACGAGCTCGGAGAACCTCTTAATCTGCCATCCTGGATTCATAGTCTTTACCACCTTCTAAGCTTTCTCATGGTTCTTGGCCTCTTCTATGTCAGTCCCCCCACATGGAACTTCTGCCAAAAATTGACATTTGCTTTAATTTTTATCTTCATTCTTTTTTATTCGCTCTGATCTTCTTCAGGTGCTGGTGACACCATGTCCAGGCAACGCTTCCAGTATTTCCTTGAGTCTCTGTTACAGGACCAGTGGCTGATACCAACAATCTCTTCCATCCAGGACTGGTTCCATGCCATCGACATCTTTGGCTTCAGGGAACATTCATTGACTTCACCCCTATGAAAATAGCTGTCTATAGCCACTGGGTTTTATTTCTGGCTGCCATGATATCCCCATACCTGCCCCCTGAGCATTCCTCCACTTCTCTTTCTAGGCCCCACACCACCCCCACACAGCAGGAAGCAGCCAGATCTGACAAACGACACCCCACTTCCTAAGAAAACAAAAAGGGTGGAATGTTGGGAAAAGAATAAATGGCAGCCATACCCCAGAGAAAAACCCCAACATGGCGCCTAAGGACTTCTTCTTCCTACCTTCTTCATTTCTGCAGTGGCGCAAAAAGTTCCCGCCCTTGTGAACTCTCCCGCCAGCGCCAATTTCAAATCTCGCTTGTGGGGAACCTTAGCCCCAATGAGAACTAATTCCTGGGCTCTGGAGCTGATATTTGAAAGAACTTGTCAATAAACGGGTTGCTGCCATTTATGTAAGCCATACCATCTCCCCCTTAGTTCTATATAAGCACACAGCTTTTAGCAATAAATTTGGAATTCTCCCGGTGAAGTGTCATTGCGTGGGGAATTATTTCACTCATGTTCAGCAACAGGATATCCAAAGGTTCTCCAGTGCCACCTGGTAATGGGAATTTCAGAAATTTGATAGTATTTATTTAACCATTTTTGAAGGATGAAGTTGGAGTCACTGTGCGTTTCAATTAATGCAGGAACCATTATGTGGTGAGGAAGCTCATTTAAATGAAATCTCTGGAGAAATCTCACAGGCAAGGCTTCCCAAAAAGTGGCCAAAAGGTCACATGAAGCCAGGATCATTGAGGTCTACAATATGAGTTCCATTTGTGTTTAGACTCTCAATTATGGCTGCCAAGTCTTTCAAAATAAAATCATGTGATATCCTGGCTGAGATTCTCACTGCACTGTGGAAAGACACCCTGGCCCTCGATCTCAGTTTTCAAGGGCGCATCTCATGCGTGGCCTCCTAAAATCCCAACACATTTCATGGCAATACTTCTTTGAGGTAAATTCCAGAACTCAGTCTCTAAGAGGAATCATGCCAGAATTCAAGCCCAGGTGGATCCAGTTATCTCTTCCAACCGCCAAACAAATGACCACAATTAAAACCAAACACTCCCACATGGCCCTCATCTTCTTCCATATAGACACTTATCATAACCTCTGGCTGGAGTTTTTCATGAGGGGTGCAGCCCAAGACAGTGTCAAAAATAAGCTCCCTTGCCCCTCATTTGCCTAAAGTCAAGGTGGCCTGGACACCCATCCGGTGAACCAGGAGTGATCAGATAGGCCAGCTGTTAATACTGCTCTGCATCTCCAATTTGAGGCCTACTGACTGTCAGTTATAGATTCTTTATATGATTTGGAGCCATGAGAAAACCCAAAAACCTATGGGTTAGCCTCTGCAGGGCTGTGCATAACTCATTTGAACCAAAGGATCCGTATTCTCACTTGATGGTGGTCAGGAACCTTACAAATGAATGCGAGAGACTTCATTCACAATAATTGCTCTTTTGGCCATTTTGGTTTTGGATGCACAAATGGGATCTCTCTTTACATCCATCAGGTGCTGAGAATCTAAGCCACAACCTCACACAGGGCCAAGAGGCTGATTCAGACACATCCCTTTCCAAAGCAATTAAACAAAGAGCCACAGGTGATGCCTATTCATTTCCATTTGAAAACTGTTTTCTTCAGGCTTCACAAAGGGGTGGCCTGAGGCAAAGACCTTCCTGACATTCAGGGAAACAGAACAATTGATAAGCAAAAGGCCGAAAGCATGGTTTCTCCACTGAGACTTTCTTGGTCACACTGATATCTGAGTTTTCTGAGATGCTCGCCATTCCCTTCAGCTATCCAGGACATGGCAATGTCACAGAGCTTGGAGGTGGTACATATTTTGGACACAAAACCATGAGACTATTCTGGAGAGTGGTGAGAATTCTGGAAGAAACAGGAACTTAGGAAGGTAGCAGGTGTTGCCCATGGATAAGGCAAGCTGCAGTCCATTCATAAATTGGGCAGGATGAATGCCGGGAATCTTTCTACTATACAGGACATATGAATTGTTGCATTCTATTTTCTAATGTCTACAACCACGGACACAGTGGGATACACAGAAATAGAAACACTTGCCTTGTCCAACGACTTACTAGAAGAAGACCACTCCAAATCAAACAAACCGTTTTTCCTACCTATTCTCAGATCATGAGACAAAACCACAAAATCACACCCACCCCACAAAGACACCTCTTCCCCCATGTAACTCTGTGACTATCCGGAGTTTCCTCTGAGTGGTGGGCCATACTATGTTCCCCCAAAATGGCCTGTCCTATCTCAGATCTGGTCTCCTTGGCCAACTCTGTGAAGTTGTCAGGAGCCTGCGGTGAACCACTACCTACTTTCTCAGGAAAGGCCCCTATTCAGAGCTCTCCTGGTATTTGGCCATCCTCACATATGTTGGTACCAAGAAAGACTGACACTCTCCTTGGTAAATTCAAACAAGTGAGCCTACTGGGTCTGGGACTGGACTGGCTCCGGGTGCCTGGCTTCCTGGATCCCAAGTTAAGAGAGTTCCATCACCAAGGAAGTGAGGTAGATCACTTCTTCAGGAACTGAATGAGGTCATTGCCTTGACAACCACTTTGTCCTAACAGTTGCTTTCAAGAGTCCCATGAGATGGAGGCTGCCCCTACTTCCTGTGACACTTTCACAAGTTAGAATGGTATATAAACCATGGGCACCCGGGAACAGCTCTCCACCTAGGACTGGTTTGGTCCATCTTCTCTACATTAAGAAGAGAGAGGCTGATTCATACACATCCCTTCATGCTGACAAGGTTGTTTGCCATAGAAGATGACTTTTCTCTCTCAGGTCTTTCGTAGCTGCCTACATCTTCTCAAGGGATCATTTCTGCATGGACCTTTGATGTTCTCAACAGGTGGAACATGCCCTACATTCCTGTATTTTAAGAGCAACCCTGTCCCTGCTGTTCTGTAAAGTTCGATTGAGAGAACAGTGTATGGTTTGGGTTAGTAACATGTTCAATTTGGGGTTAGGAATCCTTCTGCATGACGAATAATGGTATTGGGAAACTAAGTATAAAAACAGAAATCTAGGGAAGATATGAAGTCCAGAAGGGCATTGGGCCCTTAATTGGTACACTTAGCTTTGAATTATTTTCTGCAAAAATGTCTCAGATAAATCTATATACAATGGCATAGGAGCTTGTACCTTGGATGATTGAATGTCGAATAGAACACCCACTCAAAAAGGGATTGTCGGTAGGATTAGAAAGATAGTCAGTAGGTTTACAAAGAAGAGTGAGAATAGGATTTAGACCAAAAGTTCTTAAGCAATAGGGTTTCAGGTAGACAGTGAATGTAAATGTCAGCACAAGTGAAGAGTCAGTCACAATGATGAACAGGGGAAAATATGTAGGAAAATAGATATAAATAGAGACATTACTAAATCAGGCAAAGTATAAAGTGAGTGATAGGATTAGACATTTTCAACAGGCTTGAGGTTGAATATATAATCTTAGGAAGAAACAAAAATGTAGTCACCAATAAGATTGACATTTGAGAGCATTAGGCCACCTGGACATGGAAGGTTTTAGTAATCCATGCTCACTTTCCATTTAGGCTTTGGTACAACCTTAAGGGTGACCTTTGATTTTTTTGTCCAGAATATTACTGTGATAAAATGTATATATAGATCAGGTGACATGAGTATTTCTTCCACCATTTTTTGAGGAATATTTTGAAAACGTATAAATTAGTATTGAGGGTAAAAATAGGTGTACCCTGTGACTATGAATATAGAGATAATGCATGAATAGACCATACAGTTAATAAATAATATAACTGGTTCCACTTTAAATAATGTATTGAATTGATATCTGAAAATACATAAGAAATCATATATTGATATATAATCATTCATAACAACTAGTTATACGTCTAATTGTAATCCTAGGGTTATGGTTTATCATGAAGAGTGTGTGAGTTTTGCTTCAAAAGTGATTATGGAAATCAAAAATAATGTGTTTGGAAAGAAGTCTCATGAAAAGACCAGTTTGAAACATGGCGGAACACGTGTTTTCTGAAGCAGAAAGTGAATGAAAGTGAAATAAATGCCTATAAATTTGTGAACTTGTGGATGAAATATATATCCAATAATGTGCATAAACTGAAGAAATAGTAATGTACTAGTTTTGAATAAAAATGAACTTCAAAATACTTATCATGTCCCATAGGAATCTACTTGCATTGATGTGAAAATGGATCAGTTACTGTAGAAATATTAGGATTTATATGCACCATTCACTGAAGTTAGTTTTCAATACTAGGAAAAAAAATACGTATATCAGGTGAATGAATATTTCTGAGAATAATCTTGTGAAAAGTTGATTATAAATCCATATACATAATCATGAATGAATTTAGGGAGTGTATAATAAGACACATATATTAAATATTTTGAAATATCTGGAGAGAATATATATATATATATATATATATATATATATATATATATATATCCACACACAGATTTTAAAAATTAGCAATATATATGCCAATCGAATTACACCGTGAAATATGTATCATCCACAGATCCAAAAATATTCATTTTACTGGATATGGATTTATGTATAACTTTTTTCAACTAGGAAGCTCACCCATAGGTTGAATTTTCAGGTCAAACAGCGTTTAAGAGGAGTGATCTCTTCTCACACTTTGTATCTACCAAGTCATGTAACTCACAAGAATGTACGTGTGATACCAGGTAGGATTCTATATGTGCATATAAAAATACATGTGCTGAATAGAATACAGAGAAAGGGAGACAGGAATTCACATATTTGTTAACTTTAAAAGCACATGGAAAACTATTTCAACAAAAAATTGACTAGATTTATAACTCCTACCCTATATAATGCAAAAGGCAAGTCCAAGTATACAACATGCCTCCTCTGAACTGCTTGTATTTCTATTCTGTTTCCGTTATTTTTCTCCATCATATTAGGATTAGTATTCAGAATCTAGCAGAGCATGTGTTAGTGTCAGGGATTCAGTATTTCAAATGTAAAATAGAAAAATGAATCCAATGTGTATGCAAATATGTGCTAAACAAAATCTTCCCACTCTCATCCAGAACAATTCCTTGATATTTTTTTCGCCCAAAGTAAGACACAATTAGAGGAGAAGAGTAATAAAATCTGTGAATAATATGCTCAGGAGTTTACAACCTTGGAAGTGGTAGAGGAGTTTCCCTAGTATGGGACAGGGTAAACACTCCATAAACATGGAGCTCTGCTGGCCTAAATACTTCTTGAGAAACTGCCTCTGAGTTTGGGAACTTGAAATATATGTTGTTGTCAGGAGCTTTAGCTTCTTTTTAGTGAGACTATCAAAGCTGTGTCTGCATCTATGTGACCTGGAGGACATGGTTTCTTATTTTCCAATGAACATGAGGCAGCAGTGCTGAATTCTCTCTTTGTAAGTAAACTGTGGCCACTGGGGGCTAAGGATATTCCCATGTGGACTGGGAAGCGATTTGGTCATCCTCCACTTTTCGTGGTGTTTCTTGCTGCTGCACTGGGACTTTGGCATTTGCTTCATGAAATAAAAGAAGTTCAACTGGGACAGAGTTCTGGAGGCAATTCTTTCATGTGTGGTTGGTCAGGGTCTGCAGGAGAATGCACCAACCAGGTTTCTATCCCACATAGCTTGGCCCCATGTCCATAGTAACCTGATTCTAAACATTGCCCGGAAACATCTCCATATAACCAGAAGCCTTTACATGGAAGGGTTTGCTGGCTTCACCATGTAAGTCACAAGCCATTTGGGATCCAATGGCAGATCCACATGGCCCCACCACAAATTTTTTATCACACACCTGCCTACCACTGCTCTAGGCCCACTACTCAGCAGGTTCCAACATATTGGCATCTCTGTTCTACACCATTTTCATGAAACCCACTCAATCAAGGCACTGTCTTGCATATTTACGATCAGCAACAGGACATCCAAAGTTTCTCCAGTGCCACCTGGTCATGGGAATTTCAAAAATTTCATGGTATTTATCTAGGCATTTTTCAAGGATGACGTTGCAGGCACTGTGGGTTTCAATTCATTCAGGAACCTTTAAATGGTGAGGAAGCTCATTTCAATGAATGCTCTGTAGAACTCTCACAGGCAAGGCTTCCCAAAGAGTGGCCAAAATGTCACATGAAGCCAGGCCTATTGAGGTCTACAATGTGACGTCCATGGGTGTTGTGACTCTCAACAATGGCTGACAAGTCTTTCAGAATTAAATCATGTGATCTTCTGGCTGAGATACCCAGGGCTCTGTGGAAAGCCACCCTGAGCCTAGATCTCAGTTTCCAAGGGTGATTCTCATGGGTGGACTCCTAAAATCCCAACAAAATTCATGGCAATACTTCTCTGAATTCAGTCTCTAAGGGGAATCACACCAGAGTTCAAGCCCAGGTGGTCCCAGTCATGTCTTCCAACCGGACACAAATGACCAAAATTAAAACCAAAACCCTCCCATATGGCCCTCATCTTCTTCCATATAGACACTAATCACAACCTCTGGCTGAAGGTTTCCATGAGTGGCGGAGTCCAAGAGAGTGTCCAAAATAACTCCCTTGCCCCTCATTGGCGTAAATTCAGGGTGGTCTGGACACCCTTCATGTGAAACAGGAGTGATCAAATATGCTAGACGTTAATACTTCTATGCTTCTCCAATTTGTGGAAAACTGAGTGTCAGGTATATATTTTTATGTGATTTGCAGTCATGAGAAAACACAAGCTCCTCTGCAGGTCTTTGAAGAACCCATTTGACCCAAAGGATCCCTATTCTCACTTGATGGAGTTCAAGAACTTTAAAGAGGAAGGGAACAGACTTCATCCACAAGGACTGCTTTTTGGCCATTTTGGTTTTGGATGCACACATGGGATCTCTCTTTACATCCACCACGTGCTGAGTATCTAAGCCACAACCTCACACAGGGCCAAGAGGCTGATTCAGACACATCCCTTTTCAAAGCAATTAAGCAAAGAGCCACAGGTGATCCATATTCATTTCCATTTGAAAACTGTTTTCTTCAGGCTTCACAAAGGGGTGGCATGAGGCAAAGACCTTCCTGACATTCAGGGCAACAGAACATTAGGTTAGCAAACGGGCCAAAGCAGTGTTTCTCCACTGAGACTTTCCTGGTCACACTGATATCTGAATTTTCTGAGACGCTCGCCATTCCCTTCAGCTATCCAGTACATGGCCATGTCACAGAGCTTGGAGGTGGTACATAACTTGGTCACAAAATCATGAGCCTATTCTGGAGAGTGGCCAGAATTCAGGAAGAAAACAGGAACTTAGGAAGATAGCAGGTGTTACCCATCCATAAGGCAAGCCGCATTCCTTTCATACATTGGGCAGAAAGAATTCTGGTAAGCTTTCTACTAGCCTGGACACATCCTTTGATGCATTGCATTCTCTTTTCTAATGTCTACAACCATGGACACAGTGGGATACACAGACATAAAAACACTCGCCTTGTCAAATCACTTGTTAGAAATCGTCCACTCCAAACCAAACAAACTGCCTTTCCTACCTATTCTCAGAACATGAGACAAAATCACAAACACACACTCACACCCACAAATTCACCTCCTTTCCCAAAGTAGGTCTCTGACTATCGGGTGTGACCTCTGACTGGTGGGCCGTACTATGTTCCCATCAAAGGCCTGTTCTGTCTCAGATCTGGTTTCCTTGGCCAACTCTGTGAAGTTGTCAGGAGACAACGGTGAGCCACTTCCTGCTTACTCAGGAAAGGCCACTCTTCAGAGCTTTCCTGGCATTTGGCCATCCTCACATCAGTAGATACCAAGAAAGACTGACTCTGTCTTTGGTAAATCAAAAGAAGTGAGACCACTGGGACTGGGCCTGGGACTAGATTTGTGTGCCTGGATGCCTGTATCCCAAGTTCAGAGAGTTCCATCACCAAGAATGTGAGGTGAGGTCACTTCCTTCAGGAACTGAATGAGGTCAATGCCTTGGCAAGCACGTTGTCCTAACATTTGCTTCCAAAGGTCCCATGAAATGGAGGCTGTCCCTAATTCCTTTGACACTATCACAAGTTAGAATGGTATATCAAACATTGGTAACCAGGAACAGCTCTCCACAGAGGCCTCGTTTGGTCCTTCTTCTCTACATAAAGAAGAGAGAGGCTGATTCAGATACATCCCTTCATGCTGACCAGGTTGTTTGCAATGAAAGATGACTTTTGCTCTCTCAGTTCCTTCATAGGTGTCTACAACTTCTCTAGGGATCATTTGCGCATAGACCTTTGAGTTTCTCAGCAGTTGGAAGATCCCCTAAATTCCTGTATTTTAAGACCAACTCTGTCCTTGCTCTTCTCTAAAGTTAGATTGAGGGAACAGTGTATGGTTACGGTTAATAACAGGTTTGATTTGGAATAGAAATCATTCTGCTGGATGAATAATGGTATTGGGAAACTGCGATATTTTCAAGAATATATAGGTAAAATATATGAATCTGAAAACAAAAATCTAGGTAAGATTTGAAGCCCAGAAGGGCATTGGGCTTTTGATTGGGAATTAAGCATAGGACCTTGTAACTTGGATGATTGATTTTCAAAGAGAACTTCCAGTCAAAATGGATAGTCAGTAGTATTAGGAAGATAGTCGGTATGTTTATAAAGGAGAGTGAGTATAGGATTTGGACCAAAAGTTCTTTAGCTATAGGGTTTCGGGTATTGAGTGAATGTAAATGTCAGCACATGTGAAGAATTAATCACAATGATGAACTGGGGAAAATATGTAGGAATGCAGATATCAATAGAGACTTTAGGAAATCTGGCAAAGTATAGTCGGTAGTGAAATGTTAATAAAATAGATTCTTGTCACTTCCTGTTTTACTGTATGCTTAATAAAACACTGTTGAAATCTTGAGAAGTGATTTCTAATCTTTTTCCCAGAATGTGCTGTCCCCAACTGCCAAACTTCAGAATGTACTCCCTCACCCAGTTGCACGCAAACTGCTCACCCGCCCAGGCCCATCAATAAACTTTCCTCCCTGCCCTCTTCAAGGAAAGTATATAAGCTCTGCTTAAGCTGTTCTCAGGGTTCTCTGCTCTATTCAAATGAGCTCTGAGCCCCAGCATGCTGGACCCCCAATAAACCCTTTGTTTTTGCATGAGAGAGTCTCTTGGTGGTCTCTTCCCCCAATGCTCTTCCGATATTTATATATGGAGGTTCCACCGAAATCCAGCAGTGGTGAACGAGAGACCCCAATGGGCTACTCTCAGGGTAAGTAAGGCACCTCTTTCTGGTTTCAGGTTTCAGGTTAGGGCTTGGCAAAATGGCTGTTGATGAAGTGTGTGAGCTCTCTTTGATGGTGGCTGGCAGACGTGTCACAGAACCACAAGCCAAGTCCCTGGGGGACGCCACAGAGGACTCGGGAATCAAGGAATAATAGTCTCCTCGACTCAGTGATACTTTGTTTCAGATTCGGTATTGCCAGCCCATCGGGTTTTGCCACCTGCTCAGTCTTGGTCTCAGTGTTGGACGTCCATTGCCTGTCTTTATTGTTTTCTCTTGTCTGTGTCCTGTGTCGTTGCTTTTACTGTTTGTGTATCTTTAATTATGGGACAGATCACTTCAATGCCTCTGTCCCTGACCCTTGATCTATGGACCAAAGTCCGCTTAATGGCTCAGAATGTTTCTTTTTTAGTAAAACGCTGGACCTGGCAGACTCTGTGTGCCACAGAATGGCTCACCTTTGGATTCGGATGACCCCTAGAAGGATCTTTCTACTTCCCACTAATTTAAAAAGACAGAGATATTGTCTTACAGCCAGGGCCACATAGCCATACTGATAAACAGGAATATACCTTAACTTGGCAGGACCTCTGCAAATCTCCTCCTCCGTGGGTGAAGCCTTTTCTTGCTGTGTCCCCGTTCCTACTCCTTCCCCCACGATCTCTCAACCCCTCTGCTCCTCCTCCTCCTCCACCCTCTGTTCTCCCTGAGTCACAAGATTTGACTCTACTGGACTCTCGTCCCCCTCCTTATCTTCTACCCTTGTCCCACAACCCCCAACACCCTCTAAGTGATTCTCCAGCTGCTGACTCAGCCTCTCCACAATTGGAGGACGCTAAGCCAGCCCAGGGCCCTCCAGATAACTCCCCTGCGTCACTCACAGCCCCTCCTCCCCTGGAGGAAGCTGGAGTTGCTAAAGGAACTCGCCGGTGGCAAATGATTGAAAACCCTGGAACTCCCGTGTTGCTTCCCTCCATCCCTAAGGACCAATGATTGACGATGGCCATAGGGAAAAAATGCAAGCCTACCAGTATTGGCCTTCTCCTCTTCAGACCTATATAAATGGAAAAATAACAATCCCCCTTTTACCGAGGACCCAACCTGGCTCTCAGGTCTGGTGAAGTCATTGATGTTTTCACACCAACCTACTTGAGATGACTGCCAACAACTCCTAGGGACTCTCTTCATGACAGAGGAACAAAAGAGAATCCTCCTGGATGCTAGAAAAAAGTATCCTCAGACCAAATGCGTGACCGACAAAACTTCCCAATATATTCAAAGCCGGCTTTCTCTTGAAACGACCCAACTGGGACCCCAACACCTTTGAAGGTAGGGAGCATCTGTCCACTTATCGCCGGGCTCTAATAGTGGGTATCTTAGTGGCCGCTAGGTGACCAACTAATTTGGCCAAGGTAAGAGAGATTATTTAAGGGCCTGATGAATCTCCCTCTATGTTCTTAGAGATAATTATGTAGGCATATAAGAGACATACTCCTTTCGATCCTCAGGCAGAGGATCAAAAGGCATCTGTCACAATGGCCTTTATTGGGAAAGCTGCCCTGGATATTAAAAGAAAGTTACAATGCTTAGATGGATTACAAGATATGACTTTGAGGGATTTATTCAGAGAACCCGAGAAGGTATACTTTAAGAGAGAAACTGAGGAAGAGAAGGGAGCTGAGTGAGGATAAAAGAAACAAAAGACAGACTAAGGCATTGACTAAGGTCCTGGTCACAACAACAAATAGGCCAGAAATTAAGAAACAGAGAGACAGGATGGGATACCTGGGCACACACTAGAGGCCACCCCTGGCCTCAGATCAATGTGCCTACTCTAAAGAAAAAGGACACTGGGCCAAAGAGTGCCCTAGAAAGAGACAGCCATGCCAGCCAGATATTCTGACTCTGGAGGAATACTAAGAAAGTCCGGGCTCAGATCCTCTCCCTGACCTCAAGGTAACTTTTGAAGTGGAGGGGAACACAATAAACTTTGAAGTAGATGCAGGGTGAATATACTCAGCCCGTAAGGCCCATTGGGCCCTCTACCGAATAAAAGGTCTCTAATTCAAGAGTCTAACAGAAGTAAATATCGGGCTTTGACAACTACGAGGACCATGGACCAGGGAAAAGGAAAAATCCATCACTCCTTCCTAGTAATCCCAGAATGCCTGGCCCCATTGATGGGCAGAGTTCTGCTCACCAAGCTCTGGGCCAAAATAACTTTTAACCCTGAAGGCCCTCAAGTGGAATTTTTTAATTCTTCAGTAACTACTCCTATAATCATGGCTCTAACTATGTCAGTAGCAAATGTTCATCAACTCACTCACCTTTGTTCAAAGAAACTGCATTCATTCGTGAAGGATCAAGAACACAGTTTTCCACTAACCTACTCACAGCAAAAGGAAATAACTGAATGGGTAACAAAAGCCTGTCAGGTCCATTAATTGGTTAAAGCTTACACTTCCAAGCTTCCTGCAGGAAAGCACCTATGAGGAACCAGACGAGGACAATTCTGGGAAGTGGACTTTACTGAAATTAAGCCAGTAAGGTATGGACTTAAATAACTCCTAGTCTTTGAACATACATTTTCAGGATGTATTGAAACCTTCCCCACACACACACAAAAAAAGAAATAAAAAAGAAGAAAAAAGAAACATTGCAAATGGTTGTAAAGAAGATCCTGGAAGATATTTATTCTCCCCTTGACGACCAGTAGTCTTAACCCTAATCAGCCCCTTAAGCTGTGATGGCTGATCACAAATCCTACTGGACACGAAGTATGGCCTATCTCGAATACAGCCCCCTTACGAACCTGGTGGCCATCTCTCCACCCAGTCATTTGTCAGCTGGCTATAGGTCTTTCCTATTGGGATATCCCTGATTAACAGGATCCCACTAAAATTCCATTAAATCCCTTCCGTACCATAGATAATGGAAACAAACATTATAGATGTAGGGACACGTGAGCCAGATGCAGGTTGGCTAGCCTAGATTACTATGTTTGCCCGGCAGACTATCAAAGCCACAAACAGTCACGGCTGTGGGGGGGGGAGAGCAGACTTCTATTGTAAGTCATGGGGATGTGAGCATACAGGGACTGTCAGATGGAACCCAAACTCCTCATCAAATTCTGTACACAGCATTGGCCATATTACGAATTAGATAACCAAAACCGATGGCCCCCAGAGGGGTCTCTAGATCCTCAAATTCTGTGTGACCTTTTTAACTTCTGCAAGTGCTCAAAAGGGTGAATGGAGATTCCGCTATGTGGAGGCCTTCTCTCTCCTTTGCTCACATCCTGAACTATGCTTCTCCAATAGATGCTCACCCTCAGCCTTGTGCTCCAGACTCTCTGCTGTCACTCCCACCTCAGCAACTTGATTTCTCCCCTCCAATATCTAGATCAAAAACCCAAATCTCGACTGGTTCTCAGACCATTGCTCCCTTGCTGAGGTTGCAGGTACTGAGGTACCACTCCATTCACTCACTCCTCTCCTCTCCTGTCAGTGCCCGCACCGGGTCCCACCCAGTCCTCTTACCACCTAATGCAAAGCTCAAACCCGCTGAGAAGAATCCTCAGACCCTAATACAAGATGTAATGAAAATGGCCTTTAATGTTGCTTTGTCATCACTAAAAACAGGTTACTAAGAATTTAAAGTCCCTCACAGGCTTTTTGGAATCTCACTCCCGTCTCCCCCTCTGTTCTATCTGTTCTACTGCTCAAGTTTTTGTTGCTATTAAGATCCCAAAGCCCTCTCCCAATATTCTTTTACATCTCTCCTTCCTCATTCTCAGATCCACAGAGCTGCTCTTATCCCTGCCTTCCAAATTGTCCCCCTCTGTACCAGGCCCACAGAAAAGTCTTAACTGACCTTCTCCAGAAGTCTTCACCATGGCTGATTTAGGACTTTCAGCAAAAGAATCCCGATAAAAGAGTTCACTGTAGATAAACTTCCTATTTTTGTGTTGCCCTGGTCTCCTTGGCAACTGGCTAAAAAATTCAGCACTCCTGATCTAGACACACCCTTACTAGTTTTTCACAAAATATTTGAAAAAAAGACCTCTGGCCTTGAGCTGGGGCTTCACAGAGATGGCTACATTTCTAAGATAAAGAAGTTACAAACTGGGCTGTATGGAAACAGCTGGAAGGGGGAAAAAAAGAAAGGGAAGACACCCCCACCCAGGTGTCCTTGAAAAGTAAACTTGCCCAAACTGAGGAAAAAACAGAAACAAAAACTGCTTTTTGTGAACTTCTGTAGACTGTGAACTTCTGAGCCCCTTCCCTTACGTGTTGGGTACAAAATTCTGAAACTACGTAACTTGGGTTTCAGGGGATTAATTGATTACAACAGAAGCAATGCCCTCTGAATCTGGTTGAAACCAAAAAAGACTGTTTCCGTGTCTTTGGTGCTATCTTAGGTGCCTTGCCTTGTCCGTCCCTACAACAGTATAATTCTATATACTTAAACATTGTTTATGTTTTCATGAAATGGTCAACAGATGTGATTAATTGTGAAATGGTGCAGATGTTTCCCAGAGTGCTCTATCATGACGCAGGTTCATCTGAAGATCAAAGAGGGGGACATACAACCCGGTTCCGCTGGGAACATATGTCCCTCACCTTAGCCATTCTATTACGAATAGGAGTTGCTGCAGGGTTGGGCACAAGAACCACTGCTCTGGTCCATGGGACACAACAAGTGACCCAATTAGAAGCAGCAATAGATCAAAACTTAAAGATTTTAGAAACCTCCATCACAGCTTTGCAGGAATCTTTAACCTCTCTCTCTGAAGTTGTTTTACAGAACAGTCGAGGGTTGGACCTCCTTTTCATGACAGAGGGGGGCCTTTGTGCTTCATTGAGGGAAGAATGTTGTTTTTATGTCAACAATACTGGAGTTGTAAAAAAATCTATGAGTAAATTAAAAAGATGCCTTGAAGAGCAACAACGAGAGAGAGAGAGGCACAGAAAGGGTAGTTTGAGTCTTTTTTTACACAGTCCCCCTGGTTAATTACGTTTTTATCAACCCTGGCCGGTCCAATAATAATCCTCATATTATTACTAACTATAAAACCCTGTTTCCTCAACCATGTAATTTCTTTTCTCCAAGCTCAAATTGGACAAATTAAAATTATGGTAATACCCCACTAGCAGACATAGAATGTGACACCCCACAAAGATCACTTTTATGATTAAAAGTAGCCAGAAAAAGAAGTGGGGAATGAAAGGTTAATAAAATATGTACTTGTCACTTCCTGTTTTTCTGTACACTTAACGAAACACTGTTGAAATCTTGAGAACTCTTTGCTAATCTTGTTGCCAGAATGTGCTGTCCCCAATTGCCAAACTGCAGAATCTACTCCCTCACCCGGTTGAATAGAAACCTGAACTGTACTTGGATCATTGAATGTAGAAGAGAACATCCATTCAAAAAGTTATAGTCAGTTGGATTAGAAAGATAGTCGGTAAGTTTAGGAAGAAAAGTGAGTATAGGATTTGGAACAAAAGTTCTTTAGCAATAGGGTTTTGGTTAGAGAGTCAATGTAAACGTCAACACAAGTGAAGAGTCAGTCACAATGATGCACAGGGCAAAATATGTAGGAAAGCAGATATCAATAGAGACATTAGGAAATCAGGAAAAGAATAAAGTGAGTGATGGGATTAGATATTTTCAACAGGGTTGAGGATGAATATATGAGCTTAGGATAAAACAAATATGAAGTCAACAATAGGATTGACATTTGATAGCATTAGCGTAGCCCAAGACAGTGTCCAAAATAAGCTCTGTTGCCCCTCATTTGCCTAAATTCCCAGTGGCCTGTACACCCTTCCTGTGTACCAGGAGTGATCAAATAGGCCTGCCCTTAATACTGCTCTGCTTCTCCAATTTGAGTCCTACTGAGTGTCGGGTACAGATTCTTTATGTGAATTGGAAAGATGAGAAAACTCAAGCACCTATTGGATAGCCTCTGAATAGATTTGAAGAACTCATTTGACCCAAAAGATCCCTATTCTCACTTGATGGAATTCAGGAACCTTACAGAGGAAGGCAAAATACTTCATCAACAATGACTGCTCTTTATGCCATTTTGGATTTTATGCACCCATGGGATCTTTCTTTAGATCCATCAGGTACTGAGAATCTAAGTCAAAGAATCACACTGGGCCAAGAGGCTGATTCACACACATCTCTTTCCAAATCAATTAAGGAAAGAGCCAAAGGTAAAGCATATTCATTTCCATTTGAAAAATCTTTCCTTCAGGATTCACAAAGGGTTGGCCTGAGACAAAGACCTTCCTGACTCTCAGGGCAACAGAACAATAGGTAAGCAAATGGCCCAAAGCAGGGATTCTCCACTGAGACTTTACTGGTCACACTGATATCTGAGTTTTGTGAGATGCTCGCCATTCCATTCAGCTATCCAGTACATGGCCATGTCACAGAGCTTGGAGGTAGTACATATCTTGGACACAAAACCATGAGCCTATTCTGGAGATTGGCCATAATTCAGGAAGAAAACAGCAACTTAGGAAGGTAGCAGGTATCGCCCATCAATAAGGCAAGCCGCATTCAATTCATAAATTGTGCTGGATGAATGCTGGGAAGCTTTCTATGAGACAGGACACATCCATTGATGCATTCTCTTTTCTAATGTCTACAAGTACGGACACAGTGGGATACACAGACATAGAAACACTTGCATTGTCAAACGACTTACTAGAAACAGTTCACTCCAAACCAAACAAACCGCCTTTTCTAACTATTCTCAGAACATGAGACAAAACCACAAACCCACACCCGCAATGGCACCTCCTTCCCCCAAATAGGTCTGTGACTCTCCGGAGTGTGCTCTGACTGATGGGCCATACTATGATGCTCCGAAATGGCCTGACCTGTCTCAGATCTGGTCTTCTTGGCCAACAATGTGAAGTTGTTAGAAGCCAGGAGTGAGCCACTATCTGCTTTCTCAGGAAGAGCCCTCTTCCAAGCTTTCCTGGCATTTGGCCATCCTCACATCAGTAGGTATCAAGAAAGACTGACTCTGTCCTTTGTAAATCCAAAAAAGTGAGACCACTGGGACTAGAACTGAGACTGGCTCTGGGTGCCTGGCTTTCTGTATCCCAAGTTCAGAGAGTTCCATCACCATGGAAGTGAGATGAGATCACGTCCTTCAGGAACTGAATGAGATCACTGCCTTGGCAACCACTTTGTCATAACAATTGCTTCCAACGGTCCCATGAGATGAGGGCTGCCCCTACTTCCTGTGACACTTTCACAAGTTAGAATGGTATATCACCCGTAGGCAAAAGGGAACAGCTCTCCACACAGGCCGGGTTTGGTCCATCTTCTCTACATTAAGAAGAGATAGGCTCATTCTGACTCAACCCTTAATCCTGACCAGGTTGTTTGCCATGGAAGATGATTTTTGCTCTCTCAGGTCTTACATAGCTGCCTACATCTTCTCCAGAGATCATTTCTGCATGGAGCTTTGAGGTTCTCAACAGAAGAACAGAATGCAGGAAGATCCACTGCATTCCTGTATTGTAAGACCAACACTGTCCCTGCTCTTCTGTAAACATAGATGTGAATTGGAGTCATGAGAAAACCCACGAACCTATGGGATAGCCTCTGCAGAACTTTAAAGAATTCACTTGACCCAAATGATCCCTATTCTCACTTAATGGAGGTCAGGAACCTTACAGAGGAAGGCGAGAGACTCTATCCACCATGACAGTTCTTTTGTCCATTTTGGTTTTGGATGCACACATGGGATTTTTCTTTAGACCCATCATGTGCTGTGAATCTAAGCCACAGCCTCACATAGGGCCAAGAGGCTGATTCAGACACATCCATTTCCAAAGCAATTAACCGAAGAGGCACAGGTAATGACCATTCAATTCCATTTGAAAACTATTTTCTTCAGGCTTCACAAAGTGTGGCCTGAGGCAAAGACCTTCCTGACATTCAGGGCAACAGAATAGGTAAGCAAAAGGCCCAAAGCAGGGTTTCTCCACTGAGACTTTCTTGGGCATAGTGATATCTGAGTTTTCTGAGATACTCACCATTCCCATCAGCTATCCAGTACATGGCCATGTCACAGAGATTGAGGTGGTACATATCTTGGACACAAAATCATGAGCGTATTCTGGAGAGTGTCCAGAATTCAGGAAGAAAACAGGAATTTAGAAAGATAGCAGGAGTTGCCCATCCATACGGCAACCTGCAGTCCATTCATAAATTGCACAGGATGAATGCTTTGAAGCTTTCTCGTAGACAGGACACATCCATTGATGCATTCTCATTTCTACTGTCTACAATCACGGACACAGTATGATATATAGACACAGAAACACTCACGTTGTCAAAGGACTTACTAGAAACAGTCCACTCCAAAACAAACAAACCAGCTTTCCTAACTATTCTCAGAACATGAGACAAAACCACAAACTCACACTCACACCCAAAAAGGCACCTCTTTCCCCCAAGTAGGTCTGTGTCTATCCGGAGTGTCCTCTGACTTGTGGGCCATACTATGTTCCCCAAAAATGGTGTGTCCTGTCTCCGATCTGGTCTCTTTAGCAAACTCTGTGAAGTTGTCAGGAGCCCGTGGTGAGAAACTATCTGCTTTCTCTGGAAAGGCCAGTCTTCATAGTTTCCAGGCATTTGGCTGTCCTCACATCAGTAGGTACCAAGAAAGAGTGACTCTGTCTTGTTAAATCCAAACAAGTGAGCCCACTGGGACATGGAGTGGGTTTGACTCTGTGTGCCTGGTTTCCTGGATCCCAAGATCACAGACTTTCATCACCAATAATGTAAGGTGAGGTCACTTCCTTCAAGAACTGAATGAAGTCACTGCCTTGGAAACCACTTTGTTTTAACAGTTGCTTCCAAGGTTCCCAAAAGATGGAGTCTGCCTCTACTTGCTGTGACTCATTCATAAGTTAGAATGGTATATCAACCATAGGCACCGGGGAACAGCTCTCCACACAGGCATGGTTTGGTCCATCTTCTCTACATTAGGAAGAGAGAGGCTAATTCAGACACATCCCTTCAACCTGACCAGGTTGTTTGCCATGGAAGATGACTTTTGCTCTCTCAGATCCTTCATACCTGCCTACACCTACTCAAGGGATTATTTCTGCAGGGACCTTTGAGGTTCTCAGCTGGTGGATGATACCCTACCTTCCTGGATTTTAAGACCAACTCTGTCCCTGCTCTTCTGTAAAGTGAGATTGAGGGAACAGTGTATGGTTAGTGTTAATAGCATGTTCGATTTGGGTTAGGAGTCATTCTGCTGGATGAATTACGGTATTGGGAACCTGTGATATTTATAAGAATATAAATGTGAAATATATGTATGAGATCAGAGATCTGGAAAAGATTTGAAGCCCAGAAAGGCATTGGGCCCTTGATTAGTATACTTAGATTGAATTATGTTCTGCACCGAGGTCTCAGATAAATCGATATACAATGGCATAGGACCCTATACCTCGGATGATTGAAAGTAGAAGAGAACATCCAGTCAAAAAGGGATAGTCTGTAGGATTAGGAAGATAGTCAGTAGGTTTAGGAAGAAGAGTGAGTCTCGGAGTTGGACCAAAAGTTCTTTAGCAATTGGTTTTCAGTTAGAGGGTGAATGTAAATGTCAGCACATGTGAAGAGACAGTCACAATGTTGAACTGGGAAAAATATGTAGGAAAGCAGATATCAATAGGGGCATTAGGAAATCAGGAAACATATAAAGTGAGTGATAGGATTAGATATTTTCAACAGGCTTGAGGTTAAATATATAATCTTAGGAAGAAACAAATATGTAGTAACCAATAGGATTGACATTTGAGAGCAGTAGGCACCTTGGACATAGATGCTTTTAGTAATCCATGGTCACTTTCCATTTAGGCTTTGGTACAATCATATGTGTGACCTTTGCATTTTGTGTCCAGAATACTACTGTGGTAAAATGTATATGTAGATCAGGTGACATAAGTATTTCTTCCACCATAAAGGGGAGTAATATTCTGGAAACTTATAAATTAGTACTGGGGATACAAATAGGTGTACCTTGTGTTGATGATTATTGAGATGATGCATGAATAGACCATATTGTGAATAAAGTATGTAACTGGATCCAACATTAAATAATGGATTGAGTTTGCATCTGAAAATATATTGGAAATCTTATATTGATATATATACCATCATTCCAACGAGTTATATATGCAATGGTATTATTAGGGTTACGGTTTGTCGTGAAGAGTGAGTTTTGCTTCAAAAATGATTATGGAATCGAAAATAATGTGTTTAGAAAGAAGTCTAGTGAAAAGACCAGTAAAGAAACATGGAGGAATACATGTGTTCTGAAGTAGTAAGTAATTGAAAGTGAACCAAATGCCAAAAAAATTTGTGAAGTTCTGGATGAAAAAATACATCCTATGATGTCCATAAACTGAAGAAATAGTAATGTACCAGTGTTGAGTAAAAATGAACTTCAAATTACACATCATGTCCCATAGCAATCTACTTGCATTGATGTTAAACTGGGTCAGTTACTGTAGAAATATTAGGATTTTTAAGCACCATCCACTGAACTAAGTTTTCAGTAGTAGGAAACCAAAATATATTTCAGGTTTATGAATATTTCTGAGAATAATCTTGTGAAAATTTGAATTTAAATGAACATAAATGAATATGAATGAATTAGGGAGTGTATAATAAGACACATATTTTTCATATTTTTTTAAAATCCGTAGAATATACACACACACACACACACACACACACACACACACACACATGCACACACACACACATTAATATTTAGCAATATATATGCCAATCGATATTCATCATGAAATATAATTCATTCACAAATCCAAAAATATTCATTTTACTGAACATGGATTTATGTATAGTGTTTTTCACTAGGAAGCTCACCCATAGGTGGAATTTTCAGTTCCATCATTATTTAGGGAGAGTCATCTCTTCTCACAATTTTTATATTCCAAAGTCAGTGATCTTACAAGAATGTACGTGTGATACCAGGTAGGATATTGTATATGCATAAAAAAATTACATGTGCTGAATAGGATACAGAGAAAGGGAGACAGGAATTTACATATGTGATAACTTTAAAAAATCATGGAGAAATATTAAAATGAAAAGTTTACTAAATTTAAAACACATACTCTTGATAAAGAGGAAGACAAATACAAATATACACCATGCTTCCTATAAAAGGACTGTACTTCTATTCAGTTAGGTTTTTTTTTTCTCCATGATATTAGGATTAGTAGTCAGAGTCTAGTAGGGTATGGGTTAGTGTCAGGGATTCAGTATTTCAAATGGAAAATAGGAAAATGAATCTAATGTGTATGCAAACATGTGATACACAAAAATCTTCCCTCTCTTATCCAGAACAATACCTTGACATAACCATCGCTAAAAGTAAGACACAATTAGAGGAGAGGAGTTAGAAAACCTGTGAATACATATGTGGAATGAAAAATGCTCAGGAGTTCACAACACTGGAGGTGGTAAAACAGTTTACAAAAGTATGGGAGATGGTAAACACTTCAGAAACATGGAGCTGTGCTGACCTAAAGACTTATTGAGAAACTTCCTCTGAGGTTAGGCACAAGAAATATATGTATGGCAATATTTAAATCAATGGTTCTGCAACTGATGTGATTCTGCAATCTGGGTCTGCATCTATGTGACCTGGAGGACATGGTTCTTTATTTTGTAATGAACATGAGGCAGCAGGTCTGAAAACTCCCTTTGTAGGTAAACTGTTGCTACTGGGAGCTAAGAGTCTTCCCGTGTGGTCTGTGAAGCCATTTGGTCATCCTCCACTTTTCAGGGTGTTTCTTACTGCTGCACTGGGAATTTGGTATTTGCTTCATGAAATACAATATGTTCAACTGGGACACAATGCTGGAGGGAGTTCTGTCATGTGTGGTTGGTCAGGGTCGGCAAGAGAATGTACGAACCAGGCTTCTATCCCACATAGCTTTCCCCTTGACTATAGCAACCTGATTCTGAACATTGCCCTGAAACCTCTACATATAACAAGATGCCTTTACATATAAAGGTCTGCTGCCTGCACCATGTCAGTCGCAAGATTTGGAAGCCAATGGAAGATCCAGGTGGTCCTACCAAAAATATTTATTTACACACCTATAGTCCACTGCTCTACACCCACTACCCAGCAGGCTCCAACTTACTGGCATTTCTGTTCTACACCATTTTCACGAAACTCAGTCAATCAAGGCACTGTTTGTTATACTCATGATCAGCAACAGGATATCTAAAGGTTATCCAGTGCCACCTGGTCATGGGGATTTCAAAAATTTCATGGTATTAATCTAGTCATTTTTCAAGGATGAAGTTGGAGGCACTGTGGGTTTCATTTAATTCAGGAACCATTAAATGGTGAGGAAGCTCATTTCAATGAAAGCTCTGGAGAACACTCACAGGCAAGCCTTCCCAAAGAGTGGCCAAAAGGACACATGAATCCAGGCCCATTGAGGTATACAATGTGAGGTCCATGTGTGTTTGGACTCTCAATTATGGCTACCAAGTCTTTAAGAATTAAAACATGTGATATCCTGGCTCAGAATCCCTGAGCTCTGTGGAAAGCCATCCTGGGCCTAGATCTCAGTTTCCAAAAGCGATTCTCATGCGTGGTCTCCTAAAATCCCAACACTATTCATGGCAATACTTCTCTGAGGTCAGTTCCAGAACTCAGTCTCTAAGGGGAATCACACCAGAGTTCAAGCCCTGGTGGACCCAGTCATCTCTTCCAACTACCACACAAATTACCACAATTAAAACAAGAACCCTCCCATATGGCCCTCATCTACTTTCATATAGACACTCATCATAATCTGGCTGGAGGTTTCCATGAGGGGTGCAGACCAAGACAGTGTCCCAAATAAGCTCCTTTGCCCCTCATTTGCCTAAAGTCAAGGTGGCCTGGACACCCATCCTGTGAACCAAAAGTGATCAAATAGGCCTGCCGTTAATACCGCTCCAATTTGAGGACTACTGTCTGTGGGGTTTAGATTCTTTATGTGAATTTTAGTCATGAGAAAACCCAAGCACAATGGGCTAGCCTCTGCAGGTTTTGTAGAACTCTTTTGACCCAAAGGATCCCATTCTCACTTGATGGAAGTCAGGAACCTTACAGAGGAAGTCGAGAGACTTCCTCCCAATAATTGCTCTTTTGGCGAATTTTCTTTTGGATGCACACATGGTAACTTTCTTTAGATCCATCAGGTGCTGAGAATCTAAGCCACAGCCACACACAGGGCCAAGGGCATGAATCAGACACATCCCTTTCCAAAGCAATTAAGGAAAGTGCCACAGGTATGCCCATTCATTTCCATTTGAAAACTGTTTTCTTCAGGCTTCACAAAGGGGTGGCCTGAGGCAAAGAACTTCCTGACATTCAGGGCAACAGAACAATAGGTAAGCAAAAGGCCGAAAGCAGGGTTTCTCCTCTGAGACTTTCCTGGTCACACTGATATCTGAGTTTTCTGAGATGCTCGCCATCCCCTACAGCTATCCAGTACATGGCCATGTCACAGAGCTTGTAGGTGGTACATATCTTGGACACAAAACCATGGGCCTATTCTTGAGATTGGCCGGAATTCAGGACGAAAATAGAAACTTAGGAAGGTAGCAGGTGTTGCTCATCGATAAGGCAAGCTACAGTCCATTCATAAATGGGGCAATATGAATGCTGAGAAGATTTCTACTAGACACGACATATCCATTGATGGATTCTCTTTTCTAATGTCTACAACCACGGAAACAGTGGAATACACAGACATAGAAACACTCGCCCTGTGAAAAGACTTACTAGAAACAGTCCACTTCAAATGAAACAAACCGACTGTCCTACCTATTCTCAGAAAATGAGACAAAACCACAAACCCACAACCACACCCACAAAGGCACCTCCTTCCCCTAAGTAGGTTTGTGACTATCCAGAGTGTCCTCTAACTTGTGGGCCATAATATGTTCCCCCAAAATGGCCTTTCCTGTCTCAGATCTTGTCTCCTTGGCCAACTCTGTGAACTTCTTAGGAGCCAACGGTGAGCTACTACCTGCTTTCTCATGAAAAGCCCTGCATCCGAGCTTTCCTGGCATTTGGCCTTCCTCACATCTGTAGGTACCAAAAAATACTGACCCTGTCCTTGGTAAATCCAAACAAGTGAGACCACTGGGACTGGGACTGGGACTGGCTCTGTGTGCCTGGCTTCCTGGATCCCACGTTCAGAGAGTTCCATCACCAAGAAAGTGAGGTGAGGTCACTTCCTTCCTGAACTGAATGAGGGCACTGTCTTGGCAGCCACTTTGTCCTAACTGTTGCTTCCAAGGGTCCCAAGAGATTGAGGCTGCCCCTACTTCCTGTGACATTTTCACAAGTTAGAATGGTATATCAACCAAAGGCACCCAGGAATAGATCTCCACACAGGCCTGGTTTGGTCCATGATCTCTACATTAAAAAAAAATCTGATTCAGACACAACCTTTTATCCTGACCGGGTTGTTTGCCATGGAAGATGACTTTTGGTCTCTCAGGTCCTTTATTCCTTCCTACATCTTCTCCAGGGATCATTTCTGCATGGACCTTTGAGGTTCTCAGCAGGTGGAAGTTTTTCTACATTTCTGTATTGTAATATCAACTCCTGCCCTGCTCTTCTGTAAAGTTAGATTGAGGGAACAGTGTCCGGTTATGGTTAAAAACATGCTCGATTTGGGTTAGAAATCATTTTGCTGGATGAATGATCGTATTGGGAACTTGCTATGTGTAGAAGAATATATAGGTGAAATATATGTATGAAAAAAGAAATTTAAGTCTGATTTGAAGCCCAGAAGGGCATTGGGCCCTTGATAGGGATACGTGGTGTTGAATTACGTTCTGCAGAGTTGTCTCAGATAAATCGATATACAATGGCATAGCACCTTGTACGTTGCATGAATTAATGTAGAAGGAACATCAAGTCAAAAAGGCATAGTCGGTAGTGAAAGGTTAATAAAATTAATAAAATAGGTACTTGTCACTTCCTGTTTTTCTGTATGCTTAACAAAACACTGTTGAAATCTTGAGAAATGTTTGCTAATCTTGTTCTAGAATGTACTGTTCCCAACAGCCGAACTGCAGAATGTACTCCCTCACTCGGTGTCATGCAAACCGCCCACTCGCCCTTACACATCACTGAACTTCCCTCTCTTCCCTCTCCAAGGAAAGTATATAAGCTCTGCTTAAGCTGTTCTCAGAGGTCTCTGCTCTATTTAATTTAGCTCTGAGCTCCAGCATGCTGGACCACAAATAAACCCTTTGCTGTTGCATGAGACAGTCTCTTGGTAGTATCTTCCTCTGACACTCGCCTGACCTTTACATATTGAGTTTCCACTGAGTTCCAGCAGTGGCGGACGAGAGAGAGACCCCAACGGGCTCCTCTCGGAGCAAGTAAGGTGCCTCTTTCTGGTTTCAGGTTTCTTGTTAGGGCTTGGCAAAATTGCTGGCGATGAAGAGCCTGGGCTCTCTCCGACGGTGGCTGAGAGACATGTCACAGAGACAAAGGGCACCTCTCTGGAGGACCCCACAGAGAACTCGGGAAATCAAGGAACAATAGTCTTCTCGACTCAGTGATATTTTCTTTTAGATTCGTTATTGCCATACCATTGGGTTTTGCCGGCTACTCATTCCTGGTCTCAGTGTTGGACGTTCATTGCCTGTCTTTATGGTCTTGTCTTATCTGTGTCGTGTGTCCTTGCTTTTACTGTTTGTGGAACTTTCATTATGTAACGGAGCACGTCAATGCCTCTGTCCCTGACCCTTGATCACTGGACCAAAGTCCGCTTAAGGGCTCAGAATCTTTCTTTTTTTAGTAAAACACTGGACCTGGCAGAATCTCTGTGCCTCAGAATGGCCCATCTTTGGAGTCGTATGGCCCCTAGAAGGATCTTTCTACTTCCCACTAATTTAAAAAGTCAGAGGTATTGTCTTTCAGCCAGCGCCACATAGCCATCTGGATCAACAGCCATATATCTTAACTTGGCAGGACCTCTGCAAATCTCCTCCTCCATGGGTGAAGCCTTTCCTTGCCCCTACCTCTGCTCCTACTCCTTCCCCCATGATCTCTCAAACCCTCTCAACCTCCTCCTCCTCCACCCTCTGTTCTCCCTGAGTCACAGATTTGACTCTACTGGACTCTTCTCCCCCTCCTTATACCCTGCCCTCGTCCCCTAACACACAACACACTCTAAGTGATTCCGCTGCTGCTGACTAAGCCTCTCTACCATTGGAGGAAGCTAAGCCGGTAATAGGATCTGACAATGGACCGATGTTCATGACCCAGGTAAGTCAGGGGTTAGCCAGGAACCTGGGGATTAATTGGAAGTGAAATTGTGCTTATAGACCACAGAGTTCAAGACAAGTAGAAAGAATGAATAGAACTATTAAAGAGACCTTAACGAAATTAAGCTTAGAGACCAGCATAAGATTGGACTATGCTCCTGCCTTATGCAATGTTTCATGCAAGAAAAAATCCCTTTGTTTCTTTGAGTAACCTTACCACATGTGAAATTCTTTATGGTGGCTGTCCTCCAGTAGGGGACCTAAGCCCAACTGTAAGACCTAAAGATCCTTTCCACACCCCCTTGCTTGACAGACTTAAAGATCTTGAAAGAACTCAGTAATACCTGTGAAAACAGCTGGCCACTGCCTACCCAACTGGGAACCAGGGGATTCCACATCCATATCAAGTAAGAGATTTCATCTATGTAAGATGATATCAGGTGTCATCCCTGGTACCCCGCTGAAAAGGACCATACCAGGTGCTATTATAACACCTACAGTGGTAAACGTAAACAGAATCACTTCCTGGATCCATACCTCTCATCTCAAGCCTGCTGCCTGTACAGAATCTTTCTGGAAACTGAAAAAGACTGGTAACAGTTTCAAATTGTGTATTCGCAATGTGAATAAGGTTATATACTCTCCCCTTGGCTACAAGTAGTCCTAACCCTCATCAGCCCATTAAGCAGTGATGGCTGATCACAAATCCTACTGGAAAAGAAGTATGGTCTATCTCGCATACAGCCAACTTAGGGACCTGGTGGCCATCTCTCCACCCAGACATTTGTTAGCTGGCTATAGGTATTTCCTATTGTGATATCCCTGATGAAGAGGATCCCACTAAAATACCATTAAATCCCTTCTGTACCATAGATAATGGAAACAAACCTTATGGATGTAGGGACACGCGTGCCAGATGCAGGTTGGCTAGTCTAGATTACTAAGTTTGCCTGGCAGACTATCAAAGCCACAAAGAGTAATGGCTGTGTGGGGGAAAAGCCGACTTTTTCTGTATGTCATGGGAATGTGTGCATACAGGGGCTGCCTGATGGAACCCCAATTCTTCATCAAATTCAGTACACAGCATTGGCCACATTACCAATTAGACAACCAAAAACTATGGCACCCAGAGGGGTCTCTAGATCCTCAAATTTTGCATGACCTTTTTAACTTCTGCAAGTGCTCAAAAGAGTGAAAGGAAATTCCCCTATGTGGAAGCCTTTTCCCTCCCTCACTCACATCCTGAACTATGCTTCTCCAATAGATCATTATCCTCAGCCTTCTGCTCCAGACCCTCTGATGTCACTCCCATCTCAGCAACTTGATTTCTCCCCTCCAATAACTAGATCAGAAACCCAAAGCTCCACCAGTTCTCAGACCATCGCCCCCTTTCTGAGGTAGCAGGTACATAGGTACCGCTCCACCGACTCATTCCTCTCATCTCCTGTCAGTGCCCTCACCGGGTCCCACCAGGTCCTCTTACCAGCTAACCCAATGCTCAAACGAGCTGAGGAGAGCCCTGAGACCCTTATCCAAGATGTAATATAATTGGCCTTTAAAGTTGCTTTGTCATCACTGAAAACAGGTTACTAAAATTTAAAGTCCCTCACAGGATTTTGGGATCCTCACTCCCGTCTTTCACTCTGCTCTACCTGATCTACTGCTCAAGTTTGCTGCTAGGAAATTCCCAATACCCTTTCGCATTATTCTTTTACATCTCTCTTTTCCCTCATTCTCAGATCCTCGGAGGTGCTCTCAGCCCCACCTTCCCTGTCTTTCCCCCTCTGTACCAGGCCCACAGAAAAGTCTTAAATGACCTTCTTCAGAAGTCTTCACCATGGCTGAGTTTTGAACTTTCAGCAAAACAGTCCCAATAAAGACTTTAATGTAGATAAACTTTCTCTTTCGTATTGCCCTGTTCTACTTGGCCACTGGCTAAAAATCTCAGTACTTCTAAGCTAGACAACCCCTAACTAGTTTTTCACAAAATATGTGAACAAGTCCTCTGGCCTTCAGCTGGGGCTTCACAGAGATGGCTACATTTCTAAGATAAAGAAATTATCAACCGGGCTCCATGGTAACAGCTGGCAGGGGGAAAATAAGAAATGGAAGAAAAAGCTCTCCTCCTCCCAGGTGTCCTTGAAAAGTTAACTTGCCCAGAACAGAAGGAAAAACAGAAACAAATACTGCTTTTTTAAACTTCTGAAGACTGTGAACTTCTGAGCCCCATCCCTTATATGTTGGGTACAAAATTCTGAAACTACCTAAACTTGAGTTTCATGGGATTAATTGATTACAATATAAGCAATGCCCTCTGAATCCGGTTGCAACCAAATAGGACTGTTTCCCTCTCTTGAGTGCTATCTTAGGTGCCTTGCTTTGTCAGTGCCTACAACAGCATAATTCTATATACTTAAACATCGTTTATGTTTTCATGAAATGATCAGGATATGTGATAAATTGTGTAATGGTGCAGATGTTTCCCAGAGTGCTCTATCATGATGCAGGTTCATTTGAAGATCAAATAGGGGGGGCATACAACCGGTTCCACTGGGAACATATATCCCTCACTTTAGCCATCCTATTAGGAATAGGAGTTGCTGCACGGGTGGGCAGAGGAACCAGTGGCATTGTCCATGGGACACAAAAGATGACCCAATTAGAAGCAGCAATAGAGCAAAAGTAAGATATTAGAAACCTCCTTCAGGGCTTTGCATGAAACTTTAACCTCTCTCTCTGAAGTTGTTTTACAGAACAGTTGAGGGTTGGACCTCCTCTTCATTAGAGAAGGGGGGCTTTGTGCTGCATTGAGGGAAGAATGTTGTTTTTATGCTGACTATACTGGAGTCGTAATAAAATCTATGAGTAAATTTAAAAGACACCTTGAAGAGCATCAACAAATGAGAGAGGGCCCAAAAGGGTGGCTTGAGTCTTGGTTCACACAGTCCCCCTGGTTAACTACGTTTTTATCAACCCTGGCCGGTCCAATAATAATCCTCATATTATTGCTAACTATAAAACCCTGTTTGCTCAACCGTGTAATATCTTTTCTCCAGGCTCAAATTGGAGGAGTTAAACTTATGGTAATACCCCACTAGCAGACATTGAATGTGACACCCTCCAATGATCATTTTTATGATTAAAATTAGCCAGAAGAAGAAGTGGGGAATGAAATATTAATAAAATAGGTACTTGTCACATCTTGTTTTTCTGTATGCTTAACAGAACACTGTTGAAATCTTGAGAAATGTTTGCAAAATTTGTTCCCAGAATGTTCTATCCCCAGCTGCCAAATTGCAGAATGTACTCCCTCTCCCAGTTGCATGCAAACCGCCCACTCGCCCTGACCCATCAATACAATTCCCTCCCTTCTCTCTCCAGGGAAAGTATATAAGATCTACTTCAGCTATTCTCAGGGCTATCTGCTCTATTCAGGTGAGCTCTGAACCCCAGCATTCTGGACACCCAATAAACCCTTTGATGTTGCATGAGATAGCCTGTTGGTAGTCTCCTCCTCTGAAGCTCGCACCACGTTTACTTGGATGATTGAATGTAGAAGAGAACATCCAGTCAAAAAGGGATAGTCTGTAGCATTAGGAAGATAGTCAGTAAGTTTAGGAAGAAGGGTGAGTATAAGATTTGGAACAAAAGTTTCTTAGCAATAGGGTTTCGATTAGAGAGTGAATCTAAATGTCAGCACAAGTGAAGAGTCAGTCACAATGATGAAGTGGGGAAAATATGTAGGAAAGCATATATCAATAGAGACATTACAAAATCAGGCAAAGTATAAAGTGTGTGATAGGATTAGACATTTTGAACAGGGTTGAGTTTAAATATATAATCTTAGGAAGAAACAAATATGTAGTCACAAATAGGATTGACATTTGAGAGCATTGGGCAAATTTCAGGTGGATGAATATTTTGAGAATAATCTTGTGAATAGTTGATTATAAATCCACATACATGAACATGAATGAATTTAGGGAGTGAATATAAGACACATATATTTCATATTTTGAAAAATCTGGAGAGTGTGTATATATATATATATATATATATATATATATATATATATATATACATATATATACATATACATAAAACAAACACACAGACAAAAAAGTAGCAATATATATGTCAATCAAAATTCATTATAAAATATATACCATCCACAGATCTAAAAATATTCATTTTACTGAACATGGATTTATGTATAATGCTGTTCAACTAGCAAGCTCACCCATAGGTTCAATATTCAGTTCCAACAGGGTTTAGTAGGAGTGATCTCTTCTAACAATTTGTATCTGCCAAGTCAGCCACCTCACAAGAATGTACGTGTGGTACCAGATAGGAATCTATATGTGCATATAAGAATACAGAGAAAGGGAGACATCAATTCACATATTTGTTAACCTTAAAGATACAAGGACAACTATTTCAACAAACAATTGACTAGATTTATAACTCCAACTCTGTATCATGCAAAAGGCAAGTCCATCTATACACCATGCCTACTCTGAACTGCTTGTATTTCTATTCTTTATGGGTTATTTTTCTCCATCATATTAGGATTAGTAGTCAGAGTCTGGTAGGGTATGGGTTAGAGTCAGGTATTCAGTATTTTGAATTGAAAATAGGACACTGAATCCAATGTGTATGCAAATATATGCTACGGAAAAATCTTCCCACTCTCCTCCAGAACAATGCCTTGACATTACCTTCGCCCCAAGTAAGACCCAATTAGAGGAGAAGAGTTAGAAAATCTGTGAATACATATCTAGAATGGAAAATGCTCCAGATTTCACATCTTTGGAGGTGGTAGAGGAGTTTCCAAAAGTAAGAGACAGGGTAAACACTCCACAAACATGGAGCTCTGCTTTCCAAAAGACTTTTTGAGAATCTGCCTCTGAGGTTGGGCACTTGAAATATATGTTGTTGTCAGGAGCTTTAGCTTTATTTGTAGTGAAACCATCAAAGCTGGATCTGCATCTATGTGACCTGGAGGAAATGATTACTTATTTTCAAATAAAAATGAGGCAGCAGTGATGAATTCTCTTTTTGTAGGTAAACATTGGCCACTGAGGGCTAAGGGTCTTCCCGTGTGGACTGTGAAACCAATGGTCATCCTCCAATTTTCGTGGTGTTTCTTGCTGCTGCACTGGGGGTTTGGTATTTGCTTCATGAAATACAACGAGTTCAAATGGGACACAGTGCTGAAGGGAGTTCTGTCAGTTGTGGTTGGCAGGGTCTCCAGGAGAATGCACCAACCAGGGTTCTATCTCAAGTAGCTTGCCCCCTTGACAATAGCAACATGATACTGAACATTGCTCTGAAACCTCTCCATATAAAAATATGCCTTTACATATATGGGTGTGATGGTTGCACCATGTCAGTCACAGCCATTTGGAAGCCAATGGAAGATCCACATGGCCCCACCACAGATGTTTTATCACACATTTGCATAACACAGCTCTAGGCCCACTACTTACCAGGCCCCAACTTACTGGCATCTCTGTTCTACACCATTTTCATGAAACCCAGTCAATCAAGGCCCTGTCTGGTATACTCATGATCATCAACAGGACATCAAAGGTCCTCCAGTGCCAGCTGGTCATCGGAATTTCTAAAATTTCATGGTAATTATCTAGCATTTTTTCACAGATGCATTTGGAGGCAATGTTGGTTTCAATTCATTCAGGAACCATTAAATGGTGAGGAAGCTAATTTCAGGGAAATCTCTGGAGCACTCTCACAGGCAAGTCTACCCAAAGAGTGGCCAAAAAGTCACATGAAGCCAGGCCCATTGAGGTCTACAAAGCGAGGTCCAAGTGTGTTTTGAATCTCAATTATGCCTGCCAAGTCTTTCAGAATAAAATCATGTAATATCCTGGCTGTGATTCCCAGTGTTCTGTGGAAAGCCACTCTGGGCCTTGATCCCAGGTTCCAATGGCAACTCTCATTCCTGGCCTCCTAAAATCCCAACACAATTCATGTCAATACTTCTCTGAGGTCAGTTCCAGAACTCAGTCTCTAAGGGGAATCACAGCAGAATTCAAGCCCAGGTTTACCCAGTCACCTCTTCCAACTGCCACACAAATTACCACAATTATAACCAAAACACTCCTACATGGCCCTCATTTTCTACCATAAAGATACTCATCATAACATCTGGATGGAGGTTTTCATGAGAGGCACATCCCAAGACAGTGTCCAAAATAAGCTCCCTTGCCCCTCATTTGCCGAATGTCAGGGTGGCTTGGACACCCTTCCTGTGAACCAGGAGTGATCAAATAGGCCTGACCTTAATACTGCTTTGCTTCTCCAATTTGAGGCTCTCTGACTGTGGGGTCTAGATTCTTATTGTGAATTGGAGTCATAAGAAAAGCCAAGCCCCTCTGCAGAGATTTGAAGAACTCATTTCACCCAATGAATCCCTATTCTGACATGATGGATTTCAGAAACCTAACAAAGGAAGGCAATATAATTCATGCACATTGATTGAACGTTTTTCCATTTTGGTTTAGATGCACATATGGGATCTTTCTTTACATCCATCAGGTGCTGAGAATCTAAGTCACAGCCTAAAACAGGGCAAAGGGCCTGAATCAGACACATCCTTTTCCAATGAAATTAAGCAAAGAGCCAGAGGTGATGCACATTCATTTCCATTTGAAAACTGTTTTCTTCAGGCTTAACAAAGGGGTTGCATGAGACAAAGACCTTCCTGATATTCAGGGCAACAGAACAATAGGTAAGCAAAAGGCCCAAAGCAGGGTATCTCCACTGAGACTTTCCTGGTCACACTGATATCTGAGTTTTCTGAGATGCTGGCCATTCCATTCAGGTATCCAGTACATGGCCATGTCAAAGACCTTGGATTTGGTACATATCTTGGACACATAACCATGAGCCTATTCTAGAGAGTGGCCAGAATTCAGGAAGAAAACAGGGACTTAGGAAGGTATTAGGTGTTGCCCGTGCATAAGGCAAGCCACACTCCATTCATAAATTGGGCAGGATGAATGCTGGGAAGCTTTATACTAGACATGACACATCCATTGCTGCATTCTCTTTTCTCATGTCTACTACCACAGGCACAGTGGGATACACAGACATGGAAACACTCACCTCTTCAAATGACGTACCGGAAACAGTTCACTCCAAAACAAACAAACCGCCATTCCTACCTATTTTCAGAACATGAGACAAACCACAAACCCACACCCACTCCCAAAAAGGCACCTCCTTCCCCATAGGTGTATGACTAACCAGAGTGTCCTCTGACTGGTGGCCATACTCTGTTCTTCCGAATTGGCCTGTCCTCTCTCAGATCTGTTTTCCTTGGCCAACTGTGTAAAGTTGTAAGGAAAAAGCGGAGAGCCACTACCTGCTTTCTCAGGAAAGCTCCCTATTCAGAGCTCTCCAGGCATTTGGTAATCCCACTTCAGTAGGTACCAAGAATGACTGACTCTATCTTTGGTAAATCCAAACAAGTGAGCCCACTGGGACTGGGCCTGGGACTGCCTCTGGGTGCCTGGCTCCTTGGATACAAAGTTCAGAGAGTTCCATCACCAAGGAAATGAGGTATGTCACATTCTTTGGAACTGAATGAGGTCACTGCCTTGGCAAATGTATATCTTATGATGTTCAAAAACTGAAGAAATAATAATGTACCAGTGTCGAATACAAATGAATGACAAATTACATATCATGTCCCATAGGAGTCTACTTGCATTGATGTTAGACTGGGTCAGTTACTGTAGAATAATTAGGATTTGTACGCACCATTCACTGAAGTTAGTTTTCAGTACTAGGAAACAAATATGTATTTCAGGTGGATGAATATTTCTGATTATAATCTTGTGAAAAGTGGATTATAAATCCACATACATGAACATGAATGAATTTAGAGAGTGTATATTAGACACATATATTTTATATTTTGAAAAATTTGGAGAGTATATCTATATCTATATCTATATCTATATCTATATCCATATCTATATATATACACACACACACACACAAACACACACACACAACACTCACAGACATTAAAAAGTACCAATATAAATGCCAATCGAATTCATCAGTAAATATGTATCATCCACAAATGCAAAAATATTTATTTTACTGAACATGAGTTAATGTATAATGTTGTTCTACTAGGACGCTCTCCTATAGGTTGAATTTTCATTTCCAACAGCATTTAGGAGGAGTGAACTCTTCTCACAATTTGTATCTGCCAAGGCAGCCACCTCACAAAAATGTACGTGTGATACCGGGTAGGATTCTATATATGCATATAAATAAACATGTGTGAATAGGCTACAGAAAAGGGAAACAAGAATTCACATATTTGTTAAGTTTAAAAACACATGGAGAATATTTCAATTAAAATTTGACTAGATTTATAACTCCTACCTTATATAATGCAAATGTCAAGTCCAACAATACAACATGTCTCCTCTGAAGTGCTTGTATTTCTATTGTGTTGGGTTAATTTTCTCCATTATATTAGGATGAATAGTCTGAGTCTACTAGGTATGGGTTAGTGTCAGGGATTCAGTATTTCGAATGGAAAATTGGAAAATGAATCCAATGTGTATGTAAATATATGCTGCACAAATATCCTAGTGCTCTCATCCAGAACAATGCCTTGACATTACCTTCACCACAAGTAAGACACAACTAGAGGAGAAGAGTTACAAAATCAGTGAATACATATCTGGAATGGAAAATGCTCAGGAGTTCACAACCTTGGAGGTGGTAGAGCAGTTTCCAAAACTAAGGGACAGGGTAAACACTCCAAAAACATGGAGCTCTGCTGGCCTAAAAACTTTTTGAGAAACTGCCACTGAGTTTTGCACTTGAAATATATGTTGTTTTCAGGAGATTTGGCTTCCTTTGTAGTGAGACCATCAAAGCTGGGTCTGCATCTATGTGACCTGGAGGACATGGTTTCTTATTTCGAAAGAACTAGATGAAGCAGTGCTGAATCCTCTCTTTGAAGGTAAACTGAGGCCACTGGGGACTATGTGTCTCCCCGTGTGGACTGTGAAGCCATTTGGTCCTCTTCCACTTTTTGTGGAGTTTTTGCTGCTGCACTGTGAGTTTGGTATTTGTTTCACGAAATACTAGGAGCTAAACTGGGACACAGTGCTGGAGGGAGTTCTGTCACGTGTGGTGGGTCAGGGTCTGCAAGAGAATGCACCAGCTAGGCTCCTATCTCTCACAGCTTGCCCCATTGCCCCCTTGTCCATATCAACCTGATTCTTAATTTTCCTCTGAAAACTCTCCATATAACAATATGCCTTTACATATAAGGGTCTGCTGGCTGCACCATGTCAGTTTCAAGCCATTTGGAATCCAATGGTATATCCACATGGCCCTACCACGGATGTTTTATCAAACACCTCCCCACCACTGCTCTAGACCCACTACTCAGCAGGCTCCAACTTACTGGCATCTCTGTTCTACACCATTTTCATGAAACTCAGTAAGTCAAGGCACTGTCTAGTATAATCTTGATCAGCAACAGGACATCCAATGTTTCTCCAGTGCCACCTGGTCATAGGAATTTCAAAAATTTCATGGTATTTATCTAGCCATTTTTCAAGCATGAAGTTGGAGGCACTGTGGATTTCAGTTCTTTCAGCAAACATTAAATGGTGAGGAAGCTCATTTCAATGAAATCTCTGGAGAACTCTCACAGGCACGGCTTCCCAAAGAGTAGACAAACGGTCACATTAGGCCAGGCCCATTGAGGTCTACAATGTGAGGTCCATGTGTGTTTTGACTCTCAACTATGGCTGCCATTTCTTAAAGAATAAAATCATGTGATATCCTTGCTGAGATTTCCAGTCCTCTGTTGAAATCCACCCGGGGCCTAGGTCTCAGTTTCCAAGAGCGACTTTCATGCGTGGCCTCTTGAAATTCTAACAAAATTCATGGCAATGCTTCTCTGAGTTCAGTTCTAAAACCCAGTCTCTAAGGGGAATCACACCAGAGTTCAACCCCACGTGTACCCAGTCATTTTTTCCAATGCCACACAAATGACCAAAATCAAAACCAAAACACTCCCACATGGCCCTCATCTTATTCCATATAGTCAATCATCTTAACCTCTGGCTGGAGGTTTCCATGAGGGGCGCAGCCCAAGACAGTGTCCAAAATCAGCTCCTTTGCCCCTCATTTGCCTAAAGTCAGGGTAGCCTGGACACCGTTTCTGTGAACCAGGAGTGAACAAATAAGCCTGCCTTTAATACTTCTTTGTTTCTCCAATTTCAGGCCTACTGATTTTAGGTATCAATTCTTTAGGTGATTTAGAGTCATGCAAAAACACAAGCACCTCTGCAGGGCTTTGAAGAACTCATTTGACCCAAAGAATCCCTATTCTCATTTGATGGAGTGCAGGAACCTAACAGAGGAAGGCAAGAGACTTCATCCACAATGAATGATATTTTTTGCCATTTTGGTTTTAGAAGCTCACATGGGATCATTCTTAAGATCCATCAGGTGCTGAGAATCTAAGTCACAGCCACACACAGGTCCAAAGGCTGATAAAGACACATCTCTTTCCAAAGCAATTAAGCAAAGAGCCACAGGTGAGGCCCATTCATTTCCATTTGAAAACTGTTTTCTTCAGGCTTCACAAAGGGGTGGCCTGAGGCAAAGACCTTCCTGACATTCAGTGCAACACAAGAATAAGTAAGCAAAAGGCCCAAAGCAGGGTTTCTGCACTGAGATTTTTTTGGTCACACTGATATCTGAGTTTTCTGAGATGCGCGCCATTCTCTTCAGGTATCCAGTACATGGCCATGTCACAGAGCTTGGCGGTGGTACATTTTTTGGACACAAATCCATGAGCCTATTCTGGAGAGTGGCCAGAATTCAGGAAGAAAACAACAACTTAGAAAGATAGCAGGTGTTGCACATCGATAAGACAAGCTGCAGTCCATTCATATATTGGGCAGGATGAATTATGGGAAGATTTATACTAGACAGGACACATCCATTAATGCATTCTCTTTTCTAATGTCTACAACAACAGACACAGTGGGATACACAGAAACAGAAACCCTCGCCGTGTCAAATGACTTACTAGAAACTGTCCACTCCAAACCAAACAAACCGCCTTTCCTATCTATTCTCAGAACATGAGACAAAACAACAAACCCACACCCACTCCCACAAAGGCACCTCCTTCCCCCAAGTAGGTCTGTGACTATCCGGAGTGTCCTCTGACTTGTGGGCCATACTATGTTCCCCCGAAATGGCCTGTCTTCTCTCAGACCTTCTTTCCTTGACCAACTCTGTGAAGATGTCAGGAAAAAGTGGTTAGCCACTACCTGTTTTCTCAGGAAAGGTCCATCTTCAGAGCTCTCCTGGCATTTGGCCATCCTCACATCATTAGGTACCAAGAAAACTGACTCTGTCCTTGGTGAATCCAAACAAGTGAGCCCACTGGGACTGGGACTGGGACTGCCTCTGGGTGCCTGGCTTCTTGGATACCAAGTTCAGAGAGTTCCATCACCAAGGAAATGAGGTATGTCACATTCTTTGGAACTGAATGAGGTCACTGCCTTGGCAACCACTTTGTCCTAACAGTTGCTTCCAAGGGTAACATAAGATGGAGGTTGCCCCTACTTCCTGTGACACTTTCATAAGGTAGAATGTATATCAACCATTTCACCCGGGAACAGCTCTCCACTCAGGCCTGGTTTGGTCCATCTTCTCTACAATAAGAAGAGAGAGATTCAGATTCAGACACATCCCTTCATCCTGACCAGGTTGTTTGCCATGGAAGATGACTTTTGCTCTCTCAGGTGCTTCATACCTGCCTACAACTTCTCCAGGTATCATTTGTGCATGGACATTTGAGGTTCTCATCAAGTGGAAGGTCCCCAACTTTCCTGTATTGTAAGAACTACTCTGACAGCTCTTTTGTCCATTTTGGTTTGGGATGCACACATGGGATTTTTCTTTAGACCCATCATGTGCTGTGAATCTAAGCCACAGCCTCACATAGGGCTGAGAGGCTGATTCAGAAACATCCATTTCCAAAGCAATTAAGCAAAGAGGCACAGGTAATGACCATTCTTTTCCATTTGAAAACTATTTTCTGCAGGCTTCACAAAGTGTGGCCTGAGGCAAAGACCTTCCTGACATTCAGGGCAACAGAATAGGTAAGCAAAAGGCCCAAAGCAGGGTTTCTCCACTGAGACTTTCTTGGGCATATTGATATCTGAGTTTTCTGAGATACTCGCCATTCCCATCAGCTATCCAGTACATGGCCATGTCACAGAGATGGAGGTGGTACATATCTTGGACACAAAATCATGAGCGTATTCTGGAGAGTGTCCAGAATTCAGGAAGAAAACAGGAATTTAGAAAGATGGCAGGAGTTGTCCATCCATACGGCAACCTGCAGTCCATTCATAAATTGCACAGGATGAATGCTTTGAAGCTTTCTCGTAGACAGGACACATCCATTGATGCATTCTCTTTTCTAATGTCTACAATCACTGACACAGTATGATATATAGACACAGAAACACTCACCTTGTCAAAGGACTTACTAGACACAGTCCACTCCAAAACAAACAAACCAGCTTTCCTAACTATTCTCAGAACATGAGACAAAACCACAAACTCACACTCACACCCAAAAAGTCACCTCCTTTCCCCAAGTAGGTCTGTGACTATCCGGAGTGTCCTCTGACTTGTGGGCCATACTATGTTCCCCCAAAATGTCGTGTCCTGTCTCCAATCTGGTCTCTTTGGCCAACTCTGTGAAGTTGTCAGGAGCCCATGGTGAGAAACTACCTGCTTTCTCTGGAAAGGCCAGTCTTCATAGTTTCCAGGCATTTGGCTGTCCTCACATCAGTAGGTACCAAGAAAGAGTGACTCTGTCTTGTTAAATCCAAACAAGTTAGCCCACTGGGACATGGAGTGGGTTTGACTCTGTGTGCCTGGTTTCCTGGATCCCAAGATCACAGACTTTCATTACCAAAACTGTAAGGTGATGTCACTTTCTTCAAGATCTGAATGAAGTCACTGCCTTGGAAACCACTTTGTTTTAACAGTTGCTTACATGGTTCCCAAAAGATGGAGGCTGCCTCTACTTGCTGTGACTCATTCATATGTTAGAATGGTATATCAACCATAGGCACCGGGGAACAGCTCTCCACACAGGCATGGTTTGGTCCATCTTCTCTACATTAGGAAGAGAGAGGCTAATTCAGACACATCCCATCAACCTGACCAGGTTGTTTGCCATGGAAGATGACTTTTGCTCTCTCATGTCCTTCATAGATGCCTACATCTTCTCCAAGGATCATTTCAGCATGGACCTTTTAGGTTTTCAGCAGCTGGAAGATCGCCTATATTCCTGTATTGTAAGACCAACTCTATCCCTGCTCTTCTGTAAAATTAGATTGAGGGAAAAGTGTATGGTTAGGGTTAATAACATGTTCAATTTGGGTTAGGAATCATTCTCTGGAATGAATATTTGTATTAGGAACCTGTGATATTTATAAGAATATATAGGTGAAATATAAGTATGAAAACAGAAATCTAGGTAAGTTTTGAAGCCCAGAAGGGCATTGGGCCCTTGATTGGGATACTTAGCATTGATTTATGTCCTGCACAGTTGTCTCAGTTAAATCAATATACTATGGCATAGGACCTTCTAATTTGGATGATTGAATGTGGAAGAGAACATCCAGTCAAAAAGGGATATTCAGTAGGATTAGGAAAATAGTCAGTAGGTTTAGATAAAAGAGTGAGTATAGGATTTGGACCAAAAGTTCTTTAGCAATAGGGTTTCAGGTAGAGAGTGAATGTAAATGTCAGCACAGGTGAAGAGTCAGTCACAATGATGAACTGGGTAAAATATGTAGGAAAGCAATATTTTGAAGACGTATAAATTAATTGGGGGTACAAATAGGTGTACCTTGTGCCTATGAATATAGAGATAATGCATGAATAGACCATACTGTGAATAAATAATATAACTGGTTCGAACTTTAAATAATGGATTGAATTGATTTCTGAAAATATACAGGAAACCTAATATTGATATACAATCATCCATTCCAAACAGTTATGCTTCTAATGATGATATTAGATTTATGGTTTATCATAAAAAGTGTGTGAGTTTTGCTTCAAAACTGATTATGAAATTAAAAAAAAAATGTGTTTGCAGAGAAGTCTCATGAAAAGACCAGTCAAGAAACCGGGAGGAATGCATGTGTTCTGAAGCAGGAAATGATTAAAAGTGAAAAAATACCTATAAAGTTGTGAACTTGTGGATGAAATATATATCCTATGATGTGCAAAAACTGCAGAAATATTAATGTAGCAGTGTTGAATATAAATGAACGTCAAAATACACATCATGTCCCATAGGAATCTACTTGCATTGATGTTAAACTGGGTCAGATACTGTAGAATTATTAGGATTTGTATGCACCATTCACAGAAGTGAGTTGTCAGTACAAGGAAACAAATATGTATTTCAGGTGGATGAATATTTCCAATAATAATCTTGAGAAAAGTTGATTATATTTCCTCATGCATACATGAAAGAATGTATGAATGTAGAGAGTATATATAAGACACATATATTTCATGTTTTGATAAATCAGGAGAGTATATATATATATATATATATATATATATATATATATATATATACCAAAAAAACACACAGAGAAACATAAAAAAGTAGCAATATATGCCAAATGAAATTTATAATGAAATATATAACATCTACTGATGCAAAAATATATACTTTACTGAACATGGAATTATGTATAATGTTGTTGTACTAGGAAGCTCACCCATAGGTTGAATTTTTAGTTCCAACAGCGTTTAAGAGGTGTAGTCTCTTCACACAATTTATATCTGCCGAGTCAGCAACCTCACAAAAATGTACGTGTGATACCAGGTAGGATTCAATATGTACATATAAAAATACATGTGCTGTATAGGCTACAGAGAAAGGGAGGCAGGGATTCACATATTTGTTAATTTTAAAAACACATGAAAAACTATTCCAAATAAAAATTCACTAGATTTATAACACCTACCATTTATTATGCAAAAGAAAAGTTCAAAAATACACCATGCCTCCTCTGACCTGCTTGTATTTCTGTTCTATTTGGGTTATTTTTCTCCATCATATTAGGATTAGTAGTCAGAGTCTAGTAGGGTATGTGTTAGTGTCAGGGATTCAGTATTTTGAATGGAAAATAGGAAAAAGAATCCAATGTCTATCAAATATGTGCTACACAAAATATTTTCCCTCTCTCATCCAGAACAATGCCTTGACATTACCTTCGCCCCAAGTAAGACACAATTAGTGGAGAAGAGTTATAAAATCTGTGAATATATAACTGGAATGGAAAATGCTCATGAGTTCACAACCTTGGATGTGGTAGAGAAGTTTCCATAAGTAAGGGACAGGTTAAAAACTCCACAAACATGGAGCTCTGCTGGCCTAAAGGACTTCTTGATAAACTGCCTCTGAGGTTGGGCACTTGAAATATATGTTGTTTTCAGGAGCTTTAGCTTCCTTTGTCGTGAGACCATCAAAGCTGGGTCTGATTCTATGTGACCTGGAGGACATGGTTTCTTATTTTCTAATGAACATGAGGCAGCAGTGGTGAATTCTCTCTTTTAAGTAAAATGTGACCAGTGCGTGCTAAGTCTCTCCCCATCTGGGCTGTGAAGCCATTTGGTCATCCTCCACTTTTTCATGGTTTTTCTTTCTCCTGCATTGGGAGTTTGGTATTTGCTTCACGAAATACAAGGAGTTCAAAAGGGACACAGTGCTGGATGGAGTTCTGCCACATGTGGTGGGTCAGGGTCTGCAGGAGAATGCACCAACCAGGCTTCTATCCCACATAGCTTTTTCCCTTGTCTATTGCAACCTGATTCTTAACATTGCCATGAAACCTCTCCATATAACAAGACGCCCTTACATATTACTGTCTGCTGACCTCACCATGTCTGTCACAAGCCATTTGGAAGCCAATGGCAAATCCATATGGCCACATCAGAGATGTATTATGACACACATACACACCACTGCTCTAGGCACACTACTCAGCAGGCACCAACTTACTGGCATGTTTGTTCTAGATCATTTTCATGAAACACAGTCAATCAAGGCACTGTCTAGTATACTCATGATAAACAACAGGACATCCAAAGGTTCTCCAGAGACATGTTGTATAGTTGGACTTGACATTTGCATTATATAAGGTAGGAGTTATAAATCTAGTCAAATTTTAATTGAAATATTCTCCATGTGTTTTTAAACTTAACAAATATGTGAATTCTTGTTTCCCTTTTCTGTAGCCTATTCACACATGTATATTTATATGCATATATAGAATCCTACCAGGTATCACACGTACATTTTTGTGAGGTGGCTGTCTTGGCAGATACAAATTGTGAGAAGAGTTCACTCCTCCTAAATGCTGTTGGAAATGAAAATTCAACCTATAGGAGAGCGTCCTAGTAGAACAACATTATACATTAACTCATGTTCAGTAAAATAAATATTTTTGCATTTGTGGATGATACATATTTACTGATGAATTTCGATTGGCATTTATATTGGTATTTTTAATGTCTGTGAGTTGTGTGTGTGTGTGTGTGTGTGTGTGTGTATAGATATAGATATAGATATAGATATACTCTCCAAATTTTTCAAAATATGAAATATATGCATATAATATACACTCACAAAATTCATTCATGTTCATGTATGTGGATTTATAATCCACTTTTCACAAGATTATAATCAGAAATATTCATCCACCTGAAATACATATTTGTTTCCTGAAAACTAACTTCAATGAATGGTGCATACAAATCCTAATTATTCTACAGTAACTGACCCAGTCTAACATCAATGCAAGTAGACTCCTATGGGACATGATATGTAATTTGTCATTCATTTTTATTCGACACTGGTACATTATTGTTTCTTCAGTTTTTGCACATCACAGGATATACATTTCATCCACAAGTTCACAAATTAATAAGCATTTGTTTCAACTTTCACCACTTCTTGCTTCAGAACACATGTATTGTCAGGGTTTCTTGACTGGTCTTTTCATGAGAGACTTCTTTCCAAACACATTATTTTGAATTTCCATAATCATTTTGAAGCAAAACTCACACACTCTTCATGATAAACCAAAACACAAATATTTCCATTACATATATACCTGGTTGGAATGAATGATTGTATATCAATATACGATTTCCTTTAATTTTTCAGATATCAGTTCTATTCATTATTTAAAGTTCAAAAAAGTTATATTATTTATTCACAGTATGGTCTATTCAGGCTTTTTCTCTATGTTCCAAGAAACAGGGTACACCTCTTTGTACCCCTGATTCTCATTTTACATCTTCAATATATTGCTCCCAGAAATGGTGAAAGAAATACTCATGTCATCTCATTATCACAGTAATATTCGGGACAAAAAAATGGAAAGGTCACACTTATGATTGTACCAAAGCCTAAATGGAAAGTGAACATGGATTTATAAAAACATCCATGTCCAGGTTGCCTAATGCTGTCAATTGTCAATCCTATTGGTGACTACATAATTGTTTTTTTCCTAATTTATATATTCAAACTCAACCCTGTTGAAAATGTCTAATTCTATCACTCACTTTATACTTTGCCTGATTTCGTAATGTTTCTATTGATATCTGCTTTTCTACATATTTTCCCCAGTTCAACATAGTGACTGACTCTTCATATGTGCTGACATTTACATTCACTCAACAACCGAAAGTCTATTGCTAAAGAACTTTTGGTCCAAATCCTATACTCACTCTTCTTCCTAAACCTACCGACTATCTTCCTAATCCTACTGAATATCCCTTTTTGACTGGATGTTCTCTTCTAAATTCAATCATCCAATGTACAAGGTCCTATGCCATTGTATATCGAATTATCTGAGGCATCTTTGCAGAACATCATTCAAAGCTAAGTATCCCAATCCAGGGCAAAACCCTTCTGGGCTTCAAATCATACCTAGATTTCTGTTTTCCTACTTATATTTCACCTCTATATTCTTGTAAATATTGCAGGTTCCCAATACCATTATTCATCACACAGAATCATTCGTAACCCAAATCAAACCTGTTTTTAACCAGAAGTATACACTGTTCCCTCAATCATTTTACAGAAGAGCAGGGACAGAGTGGTTCTTACAATACAGGAAAGTTGGGGACCTTCCACCTGATGAGAACCTCAAATGTCCATGCACAAATGATACCTGGAGAAGTTGAAGGCAGGTATGAAGCACCTGAGAGAGCAAAAGTCATCTTCCATGGCAAACAACCTGGTCAGGATGAAGGGATGTGTCTGAATCTGAATCTCTTTCTTCTTTTTGTAGAGAAGATGGACCAAACCAGGCCTGAGTGGAGAGTTGTTCCCGGGTGCCAATGGTGATATACATTCTACCATATGAAAATGTCACAGGAAGCGTGGGCAACCTCCATTTTATGTTACTCTTTGAAGCAACTGTTAGGACAAAGTGGTTGCCAAGGCAGTGACCTCATTCAGTTCCAAAGAATGTGACATACCTCATTTCCTTGGTGATGGAACTCTCTGAACTTGGTATCCAAGAAGCCAGGCACCCAGAGGCAGTCCCAGTCCCACTCCCAGTGGGCTCACTTGTTTGGATTTACCAAGGACAGAGTCAGTTTTCTTGGTACCTAATGATGTGAGGATGGCCAAATGCCAGGAGAGCTCTGAAGATGGACCTTTCCTGAGAAAACAGGTAGTGGCTAACCACTTTTTCCTGACATCTTCACAGAGTTGGTCAAGGAAACAATATCTGAGAGAAGACAGGGCATTTCGGGGGAACATAGTATGGCCCACCAGTCAGAGGACACTCCGGATAGTCACAGACCTACTTGGGGGAAGGAGGTGCCTTTGTGGGAGTGGGTGTGGGTTTGTTGTTTTGTCTCATGTTCTGAGAATAGATAGGAAAGGCGGTTTGTTTGGTTTGGAGTGGACAGTTTCTAGTAAGTCATTTGACATGGCGAGTGTTTCTGTTTCTGTGTATCCCACTGTGTCCGTTGTTGTAGACATTAGAAAAGAGAATGCATTAATGGATGTGTCCTGTCTAGTATAAATCATCCCATAATTCATCCTGCCCAATATATGAATGGACTGCAGCTTGTCTTATCGATGTGCAACACCTGCTATCTTTCTAAGTTGTTGTTTTCTTCCTGAATTCTGGCCACTCTCCGAAATAGGCTCATGGATTTGTGTCCAAAATATGTACCACCTCCAAGCTCTGTGACATGGCCATGTCCTGGATAGCTGAAGAGAATGGCGAGCATCTCAGAAAACCCAGATAACAGTGTGACCAGGAAAGTCTCAGTGCAGAAACCCTGCTTTGGGCCTTTGCTTACTTATTGTTGTGTTGCACTGAATGTCAGGAAGGTCTTTGCCTCAGGCCACCCCTTTGTGAAGCCTGAAGAAAACAGTTTTCAAATGGAAATGAATGGGCCTCACCTGTGGCTCTTTGCTTAATTGCTTTGGAAAGGGATGTGTCGTTATCATCCTCTTGGGCCTGTGTGTGGCTGTAACTTAGATTCTCAGCACCTGATGGATCTTAAGAATGATCCCATGTGAGCTTCCACAACCAAAATGGCAAAAAATTTCATTCATTGTGGATGAAGTCTTTTGCCTTCCTCTGTTAGGTTCCTGCACTCCATTAAATGACAATAGGGATTCTTTGGGTCAAATGAGTTCTTCAAAGCCCTGCAGAGGTGCTTGTGTTTTCGCATGACTCTAAATCACCTAAAGAATCGATACCTAAAATCAGTAAGCCTCAAATTGGAGAAACACAGAAGTATTAACGGCAGGCTTATTTGTTCACTCCTGGTTCACAGAAACGGTGTCCAGGCTACCCTGACTTTAGACAAATGAGGGGCAAACGAGCAGATTTTGGACACTGTCTTGGGCTGCGCCCTTCATGGAAACCTCCAGCCAGAGGCTAAGATGATTGACTATGTGAAATAAGATGAGGGCCATGTGGGAGTGTTTTGGTTTTAATTTTGGTCATTTGTGTGGCATTGGAAAAAATGACTGGGTCCACGTGGGCTTGAACTCTGGTGTGATTCCCCTTAGAGACTGGGTTTTGGAACTGAACTCAGAGAAGCATTGCCATGAATTTTGTTGGGATTTTAAGAGGCCACGCATGAAAGTCGCTCTTGGAAACTGAGACCTAGGCCCCGGGTGGATTTCCACAGAGGCCTGGGAATCTCAGCAAGGATATCACATGATTTTATTTTTAAAGAAATGGCAGCCATAGTTGAGAGTAAAAACACACATGGACCTCACATTGTAGACCTCAATGGGCCTGGCCTAATGTGACCTTTTGTCCACTCTTTGGGAAGCCATGCCTGTGAGAGTTCTCCAGAGATTTCATTGAAATGAGCTTCCTCACCATTTAATGTTTGCTGAATGAACTGAAACCCACAGTGCCTCCAACTTCATGCTTGAAAAATGGCTAGATAAATACCATGAAATTTTTGAAATTCCTATGACCAGGTGGCACTGGAGAAACATTGGATGTCCTGTTGCTGATCATGAGTATACCAGACACTGCCTTGATTTACTGAGTTTCATGAAAATGGTGTAGAACAGAGATGCCAGTAAGTTGGAGCCTGCTGAGTAGTGGGTCTAGAGCAATGGTGGGGAGGTGTTTGATAAAACATCCGTGGTAGGGCCATGTTTATCTACCATTGGATTCCAAATGGCTTGTAACTGACATGGTGCAGCCAGCAGATCCTTATATGTAAAGGCATCTTGTTATATGGAGAGTTTTCAGAGGAAAATTAAGAATCAGGTTGATATGGACAAGGGGGCAATGGGGCAAGCTGTGAGAGATAGGAGCCTAGTTGGTGCATTCTCTTGCAGACCCTGACCCACCACACGTGACAGAACTCCCTCCAGCACTGTGTCCCAGTTTAGCTCCTAGTATTTCGTGAAACAAATACCAAACTCACAGTGCAGCAGCAAAAACACCACAAAAAGTGGAGGAGGACCAAATGGCTTCACAGTCCACACGGGGAGACACTTAGTCCCCAGTGGCCTCAGTTTACCTACAAAGAGAGGATTCAGCACTGCTTCATCTTGTTCATTGGAAAATAAGAAACCATGTCCTCCAGGTCACATAGATGCAGACCCAGCTTTGATGGTCTCACTACAGAGGAATCCAAATCTCCTGAAAACAACATATATTTCAAGTGTGGAAGCTCAGAGGCAGTTTCTCAAAAAGTTTTTAGGCCAGCAGAGCTCCATGTTTGTGGAGGGTTTACTCTGTCCCTTAGTTTTGCAAACTCCTCTACCACCTCCAAGGTTGTGAACTCCTGAGCATTTTCCATTCCAGATATGTATTCACTGATTTTGTAACTCTTCTCCTCTAATTGTGTCTTACTTGGGGTGAAGGTAATGTCAAGGCTTTGTTCTGGATGAGAGCGGGAGGATATTTGTGCAGCATATATTTACATACACATTGGATTCAGTTTCCAATTTTCCATTCGAAATACTGAATCCCTGACACTAACCCATACCTAGTAGACTCAGACTATTCATCCTAATATAATGGAGAAAATTAACCCAACACATTAGAAATACAAGTACTTCAGAGGAGACATGTTGTATAGTTGGACTTGACATTTGCATTATATAAGGTAGGAGTTATAAATCTAGTCAAATTTTAATTGAAATATTCTCCATGTGTTTTTAAACTTAACAAACATGTGAATTCTTGTTTCCCTTTTCTGTAGCCTATTCACACATGTATATTTATATGCATATATAGAATCCTACCAGGTATCACACGTACATTTTTGTGAGGTGGCTGTCTTGGCAGATACAAATTGTGAGAAGAGATCACTCCTCCTAAATGCTGTTGGAAATGAAAATTCAACCCATAGGAGAGCGTCCTAGTAGAACAACATTATACATTAACTCATGTTCAGTAAAATAAATATTTTTGCATTTGTGGATGATACATATTTACTGATGAATTTCGATTGGCATTTATATTGGTATTTTTAATGTCTGTGAGTGTTTGTGTTTGTGTATGTGTGTGTGTGTGTATAGATATAGATATAGATATAGATATACTCTCCAAATTTTTCAAAATATGAAATATATGCGTCTAATATACACTCTCTAAATTCATTCATGTTCATGTATGTGGATTTATAATCCACTTTTCACAAGATTATAATCAGAAATATTCATTCACCTGAAATACATATTTGTTTCCTAGTACTGAAAACTAACTTCAGTGAATGGTGCATACAAATCCTAATTATTCTACAGTAACTGACCCAGTCTAACATCAATGCAAGTAGACTCCTATGGGACATGATATGTAATTTGTCATTCATTTGTATTCGACACTGGTACATTATTGTTTCTTCAGTTTTTGCACATCACAGGATATACATTTCATCCACAAGTTCACAAATTAATAAGCATTTGTTTCAACTTTCACCACTTCTTGCTTCAGAACACATGTATTGTCAGGGTTTCTTGACTGGTCTTTTCATGAGACTTCTTTCCAAACACATTATTTTGAATTTCCATAATCATTTTGAAGCAAAACTCACACACTCTTCATGATAAACCTAAACACAAATATTTCCATTACTTATATACCTGGTTGGAATGAATGATTGTATATCAATATACGATTTCCTTTAATTTTTCAGATATCAGTTCAATTCATTATTTAAAGTTCAAAAAAGTTATATTATTTATTCACAGTATGGTCTATTCATGCTTTTTCTCTATGTTCCTAGAAACAGGGTACACCTCTTTGTACCCCTGATTCTCATTTTACATCTTCAATATATTACTCCCAGAAATGGTGAAAGAAATACTCATGTCACCTCATTATCACAGTAATATTCTGGACAAAAAATGGAAAGGTCACACTTATGATTGTACCAAAGCCTAAATGGAAAGTGAACATGGATTTCTAAAAACATCCATGTCCAGGTTGCCTAATGCTGTCAATTGTCAATCCTATTAGTGACTACTTATTTGTTTTTTTCCTAATTTATATATTCAAACTCAACCCTGTTGAAAATTTCTAATTCTATCACTCACTTTATACTTTGCCTGATTTCGTAATGTTTCTATTGATATCTGCTTTTCTACATATTTTCCCCAGTTCAACATAGTGACTGACTCTTCATATGTGCTGACATTTACATTCACTCAACAACCGAAAGTCTATTGCTAAAGAACTTTTGGTCCAAATCCTATACTCACTCTTCTTCCTAAACCTACAGACTATCTTCCTAATCTTACTGAATATCCCTTTTTGACTGGATGTTCTCTTCTAAATTCAACCATCCAATGTACAAGGTCCTATGCCATTGTATATCGAATTATCTGAGGCATCTTTGCAGAACATCATTCAAAGCTAAGTATCCCAATCAAGGGCAAAACCCTTCTGGGCTTCAAATCATACCTAGATTTCTGTTTTCCTACTTATATTTCACCTCTATATTCTTGTAAATATTGCAGGTTCCCAATACCATTATTCATCACACAGAATCACTCGTAACCCAAATCAAACCTGTTTTTAACCCCAAGTATACACTGTTCCCTCAATCATTTTACAGAAGAGCAGGGACAGAGTGGTTCTTACAATACAGGAAAGTTAGGGACCTTCCACCTGATGAGAACCTCAAATGTCCATGCACAAATGATACCTGGAGAAGTTGTAGGCAGGTATGAAGCACCTGAGAGAGCAAAAGTCATCTTCCATGGCAAACAACCTGGTCAGGATGAAGGGATGTGTCTGAATCTGCCTCTCTCTCTTCTTATTGTAGAGAAGATGGACCAAACCAGGCCTGAGTGGAGAGCTGTTCCCGGGTGCCAATGGTGATATACATTCTACCTTATGAAAGTGTCACAGGAAGCGGGGGCAACCTCCATTTTATGTTACCCCTTGAAGCAAGTGTTAGGACAAAGTGGTTGCCAAGGCAGTGACCTCATTCAGTTCCAAAGAATGTGACATACCTCATTTCCTTGGTGATGGAACTCTCTGAACTTGGTATCCAAGAAGCCAGGCACCCAGAGGCAGTCGCAGTCCCAGTCCCAGTGGGCTCACTTGTTTGGATTTACCAAGGACAGAGTCAGTTTTCTTGGTACCTAATGATGTGAGGATGGCCAAATGCCAGGAGAGCTCTGAAGATGGACCTTTCCTGAGAAAACAGGTAGTGGCTAACCACTTTTTCCTGACATCTTCACAGAGTTGGTCAAGGAAACAAGATCTGAGAGAAGACAGGCCATTTCGGGGGAACATAGTATGGCCCACCAGTCAGAGGACACTCCGGATAGTCACAGACCTACTTGTGGGAAGGAGGTGCCTTTGTGGGAGTGGGTGTGGGTTTGTTGTTTTGTCTCATGTTCTGAGAATAGATAGGAAAGGCGGTTTGTTTGGTTTGGAGTGGACAGTTTCTAGTAAGTCATTTGACACGGCGAGTGTTTCTGTTTCTGTGTATCCCACTGTGTCCGTTGTTGTAGACATTAGAAAAGAGAATGCATTAATGGATGTGTCCTGTCTAGTATAAATCATACCAAAATTCATCCTGCCCAATATATGAATGGACTGCAGCTTGTCTTATCGATGTGCAACACCTGCTATCTTTCTAAGTTGTTGTTTTCTTCCTGAATTCTGGCCACTCTCCAGAATAGGCTCATGGATTTGTGTCCAAAATATGTACCACCTCCAAGCTCTGTGACATGGCCATGTCCTGGATAGCTGAAGAGAATGGCGAGCATCTCAGAAAACTCAGATATCAGTGTGACCAGGAAAGTCTCAGTGCAGAAACCCTGCTTTAGGCCTTTTGCTTACTTATTGTTGTGTTGCACTGAATGTCAGGAAGGTCTTTGCCTCAGGCCACCCCTTTGTGAAGCCTGAAAAAAACAGTTTTCAAATGGAAATGAATGGGCCTCACCTGTGGCTCTTTGCTTAATTGCTTTGGAAAGGGATGTGTCTTTATCAGCCTCTTGGGCCTGTGTGTGGCTGTGACTTAGATTCTCAGCACCTGATGGATCTTAAGAATGATCCCATGTGAGCTTCCAAAACCAAAATGGCAAAAAATTTCATTCATTGTGGATGAAGTCTCTTGCCTTCCTCTGTTAGGTTCCTGCACTCCATCAAATGACAATAGGGATTCTTTGGGTCAAATGAGTTCTTCAAAGCCCTGCAGAGGTGCTTGTGTTTTCGCATGACTCTAAATCACCTAAAGAATCGATACCTAAAATCAGTAGGCCTCAAATTGGAGAAACAAAGAAGTATTAACGGCAGGATTATTTGTTCACTCCTGGTTCACAGAAACGGTGTCCAGGCTACCCTGACTTTAGGCAAATGAGGGGCAAACGAGCTGATTTTGGACACTGTCTTGTGCTGCGCAGCTCATGGAAACCTCCAGCCAGAGGTTAAGATGATTGACTATATGGAATAAGATGAAGGCCATGTGGGAGTGTTTTGGTTTTAATTTTGGTTATTTGTGTTGCATTGGAAAAAATAACTGGGTCCACGTGGGCTTGAACTCTGGTGTGATTCCCCTTAGAGACTGGGTTTTGGAACTGAACTCAGAGAAGCATTGCCATGAATTTTGTTAGGATTTTAAGAGGCCACGCATGAAAGTCCCTCTTGGAAACTGAGACCTAGGCCCCGGGTGGATTTCCACAGAGGCCTGGGAATCTCAGCAAGGATATCACATGATTTTATTCTTAAAGAAATGGCAGCCATAGTTGAGAGTCAAAACACACATGGACCTCACATTGTAGACCTCAATGGGCCTGGCCTAATGTGACCTTTTGTCCACTCTTTGGGAAGCCGTGCCTGTGAGAGTTCTCCAGAGATTTCATTGAAATGAGCTTCCTCACCATTTAATGTTTGCTGAATGAACTGAAACCCACAGTGCCTCCAACTTCATGCTTGAAAAATGGCTAGATAAATACCATGAAATTTTTGAAATTCCTATGACCAGGTCGCACTGGAGAAACATTGGATGTCCTGTTGCTCATTATGAGTATACCAGACACTGCCTTGATTTACTGAGTTTCATGAAAATGGTGTAGAACATATTTGTGTATGCAAATATGTGCTACACAAAATCTTCCTACTCTCATTCACAACAATACCTTGACACTATCTTTGCCCCAAGTAAGACAAAATAAAAGAAGAAGAGTTAGAAAATCTGTGAATACATATCAGGAATGGAACATGATTGCGAGTTCACAATCTTCGAGGTGGTAGAGGAGTTTCCAAAAGTAAGGGACAGGGTAAATATTGCACAAATATGGAGATGTGCCAGCCTAAAGACTTCTGGAGAACCTGCCTCTGAGGTTGGCCACTTGAAGTATATGTTGTTGTCAGGACCTATGGCTTCCTTTCTAGTGAGACCACCAAAGATGGGTCTCCATCTATGTGACCTGCAGAACATGGTTTCTTATTTTCCAAAGAAGGTGAGGCAGCAAGGCTGAATTCTCTCTTTGTAAGTAAACTCTTGCCACTGAAGGCTAAGTGTGGCCCCGTGTGGACTGTGAAGCCATTTGGTAATCCTCCACTTTTCATGGTGTTCTTGCTGCTGCACTGGGAGTTTGGTATTAGCTTCAGGAAATACAAGAAATTCAACTGGGTCACAGTGCTGGAGGGAGATCTGTCACGTGTTGTGCGTCAGGGTCTGCAGGAGAATGCACCAACCAGGCTTCTATCCCACATAGCTTGCCCCCTTGACCATAGCAACCTGATTCTGAACATTGACCTGAAACCTCTCCATTCAACAAGATGCCTTTACATACAAGGGTCTGCTGGCTGCACCATGTCAGTTACAAGCCTTTTGGCAGATCCACATAATCCCAACACAGAAGTTTTATCACAGACCTGCAAAACACTCCTCTAGGCCCACTACTCAACAGACTTTAACTTATTTGCATCACTGTTCTACACCATTTTCATGAAACCCAGTCAATCAAGGCACTGTCTGGTACACTCATGATCAGCAACAGGAAATCCAAAGTGTATCCAGTGACACCTGGTGATGGGAATTTCAAATTTTTATGATGTTTATCTAGCCATTTTTCAAGGATGAGGTTGGAGGCACTGTGGGATTTAATTCATTCTGGAAACATCAAATGGTGAGAAAGCCCATTTCAATGAAACATCTGGAGAACTCTCACAGGCAAGACTTCCCAAAGAGTGGAAAAATGATCAAATGAAGCCAGGCCCATTGAGGTCTACAATGTGAGGTCCATGTGTGTTTTTACTCTCAACTATGGCTGTCAAGTCTTAAAGAATAAAATCATGTGATATTCTGGCTCAGATTCCCAGTGCTCTGTGGGAAGCCCCCTGGACCTAGATCTCAGTTTCCAAAGGCCACTACCATGTGTGGCCTCCAGAAATCCCAACACAATTCATGGCAATACATCTCTGCAGTAATTTCCAAACTCAGTCTCTAAGAAGACTCACACCAGAGTTCAAGCCAAGGTGGACCCAGTCATCTCTTCCATCAGCCAAACAAATGACCACAATTAAAACCAAAATACTCCCACATGGCTCTCAACTACTTCCACATAGACACTCATCATTACCTCTGGCTGGAAGTTTCCATGAGGGGCGCAGCTGAAGACAGTATCCAAAATATGCTCCCTACCCTCATTTGTCTAAAGTCACGGTGGCTTGACAACCTATCTGTGAACAAGGAGTGATCAAATAGGCCTGCCATTAATACTGCTCTGCTTCTCCAATTTGAGCCTAATGTCTGTGGGGTTTAGATTCTTTATGTGAATTGGAGTCATGAGAAAATCCAAGCACCTATGGGCTTGCCTCTGCAGGGCTTTGAAAAACTTTTTGAACCAAAGGATACCTATTCTCACTTGATGGAAATCAGGAACCTTACAGAGGAAGGCGAGAGACTTCATCCACAAGACTGCTCTTTTTCCATTTTGGTTTTGGATGCACACATGAGTTCTTTCCTTAGATTCATCAGGTGGTGAGAATCTAAGTCACAGCCTCACACAGGGCCAAGAGGCTGATTCAGACACATCCCTTTCCATGGCAATTAAGCAAAGAGCCACAGGTGATGCTCATTATTTTCCATTAGAAAACTGTTTTCTTCAGGCTTCACAAAGGGGTGGACTGAGGCAAAGACCTTCCAGACATTCAGGGCAACGGAACAATAGGTAAACAAAAGGCCCAAATCAGTGTTTCTCCACTGACACTTTACTGGTCACACTGATATCTGAGTTTTCTGAGTTCCTCTCCATTCCCTTCATCTATCCAGTACAAGGCCATGTTACAGAGTTTGGAGGTGGTACATATCTTTTACACAAAACCATGAGCCTATTCTTGAGAGTGGCCAGAATTCAGGAAGAAAACAGGAACTTAGGAAGATAGCAGGTATTGCCCTTCATAAGGAAAGTCGTAGTCCATTCATAAATTTGGCAGGATGAATGCTGAGAAGCTTTCTACTAGACAGAACACATCCATTGATGCATTCTCTTTTCTAATGTCTATAACCACAGACACAGTGGGATACACAAACCCACAACCACACCCACAAAGGCAACACTTTCCTCCAAGTTGGTCTGTGACTATCCAGAGTGTCCTCTGACTGGTGGGCCATACTATGTTCCCCAAAATTGCTTGTTCTGTCTCAAATCTGCTTTCCTTTGCCAACTCTTGAAGTAGTCAGGAGTCAGCGGTGAGCCAATACCTGCTTTATCAGGAAAGAACCATCTTCAGAGCTTCCCTGGCATTTGGCAATCCTCACATCAGTAGGTAAGTGCCGTAGCCTGGCTGGCTGGGCAAAATAACTGGGGGGGTGACGAACAACTTGTGTAGACTGATGCAGCAGGCCTGGAAGCCGTTTATTGTTGAATAAGAGCGGTATTTATACATTTTACACAGCCTATCTAATTAGCATGAAATAGATACAGCAGTCAAACAATAAGGAATCTCCACACTTAATGGCTCGCTTTTGTTACTTCACAAACCACTCCCTCTGGCATTTTGCCAGGCGCCATCCAGACTTCTTTACAGGCTCTAACATTTCTCTGGCAAAATAACAGGTGCCAATCTGACTTGTTTACAGACGTTAACATTTCCCCCTTTTGTTTAATTTAAATAAGGACCATAGTGTTTTTTACAGAAACACCATAAATAACCTGCTAGAAACAGAAAGGGAGGATACAAAATGTTACAATACCAATCCAATTGATGGCTCCATGCAAGAAGCCCTTGGAAAACTTATACCAGCAATGACACCGTTAGCAAAGATACCGAGTTACAAGTTGTTGTAGATTACAGTCTGTTGTCTCAGTCCAGATAAAGCAGTGTCTCAATAGATTAACTCAGAGTTCAGGTAAATCACAGTCCAGGTAAGTTCTCCAGGCAGCTAGCTTAAGTTGTAGTAGCAGAAACAGCGATAGCTCCGAAGTCTCCTCGGGTTCTCAGCCGAAGTTTCCTCCAGTTCTCAGCAACATTGTAAATTCTTCCACCTTTGTTTTCACCGGCACTTGGACGAAGGCAGGAACTCCGGATGGCTAAAGAAAATCCTGTAGCATTTCACTAAGAAAACAACCTTCTGAACAATTTTAGTACATTATCTCAAGGTTTTTTACATTTGAAATAAGCCTTAATAGTACTCATTACTCATCAGCCTGCAGGTGTGGGAGACCCATTGTAGTTACTGGCCTTGGAAATGATCAAACTTCAGGGATGCCAGTGGCATCTTCTGCCAGCTGTAGCATCCTGGGCAGCCCCAGATGGCCCCAGGGAGAGTCCTGGGCTCAAACTTCTTCCGGGCACAGGGAGCAAAAGCCTGCGAGACTGTGCCTCCAGGTCAGGTCTAGATTTGGGCTCACAGTGGTGATCCGCTCCCCCGGGCAGGGGGGCGGGGAAGAGCCCTCAACTGCCTCTTGGAAAATTCTTACTGCGCCATGATCGGCTTGGGCAGGTGGCAGCCGCCTTGTCATTTCACGCACCCTCCAGTATCGAAAAGTATTCAGTAATAGCCTTTTGCTGCAACTTTTTTCCTGATAATCCTTCTTCTTCTGAACTTTCTTTTTCTTTCTGACTAGAGTTTCTGGGCTTTTATCAACACATGCCCTAACTATTCTTGGTTCCACTGGGGTGCCTTTTTCTCTTATCAATTTACTTCTCACCCCTTCCATATTTTCATCACAAAGACAATACAACATTTCAAGACAAAACAAGACACAAACATACTGCATCAATCTTCTCCATTTTCTCGAAATGGTCATTTTTCCTATCGCCCTATCTGCCTAGGGACGAGCAGATTGCTCCCGTCCTATCTATGGACAGAAAGCTTTTTTCGACCCTTACCCGTGAGTGTCCCAGGGCTCCCCGTAACGGGCCACCATCTGCCGCAGTCCCGCTGCAGCAGAATAACCTGGGGGGTGACGAATAACTTGTGTATGTTGATGCAGCAGGAATGAGAGCCGTTTATTGTAAGATCTGAGCGATATTTATACATTTTACACAGCCTATCTCATTAGCATAAAATAGATACAGCAGTCAACCAATAAGGAATCTTCACACTTAATGGCTCGCTTTTGTTACTTCACAAACCACTCCCTCTGGCATTTTGCCAGGCACCATCCAGACTTGTTTACAGACTCTAACATTTCTCCAGCAAAATAACAGGTGCCAATCTGACTTGTTTACAGACCTTAACAGGTAAGAAGAAAGACTGACTCTGTCTTTGTTAAATTCAAACAAGTGAGACCACTGGGACTGGGATTGGTAATGGCTCTGGGTGCCTGGCTTCCTGGATCCCAAGTTCAGAGACTTTCATCACCAAGGAAGTGAGGTGTGGTCACTTCTTTCAGGAACTGAATGAGGTCACTGCCTTGGCTACCACTTTGTCCTAACAGTTGCTTCCAAGGGTTCCATGAGATGGAGGCTGCCCCTACTTCCTGTGACAATTTCATATGTTAGAATGGTATATCAACCATACGCACCTGGGAAGAGCTTTCCACACAGGCCTGGTTTGGTCTACTCTACATTAAGAAGAGTGAGGCTGATTCAGACACATTCCTTCATCCTTCCAGGTTGTTTGCCATGGAGATGTCTTTTGCTCTCTCAGGTCCTTCATAGCTGCCTACATCTTCACCAGAGATCATTTCTGCACGTACCTTTGATGTTCTCAGCAGGTGGAAGATCCCATACATTCTTGTATTGTAAGACCAACACTGTCGCTGCTCTTCAGCAAAGTTAGATTGAGGGAACAGTGTATGATTAGTGTTATTAACATGTTCGATATGGGTTAGGAACCATTCTGCTGCATGAATAATGGTATTGGGAACCTGTGATATTTACAAGAATATACAGGTGAAATATATGTACGAAAACAGAAATCTAAGTAAGATTTGAAGCCCAGAAGGTCATTTGTCCCTTGATTGGGATACTTAGCGTTGAATTACATTCTGCACAGATGTTTCAGATAAATCGATATACAATGGCATAGGACCTTTCACCTTGGATGATTGAATGTAGAAGAGAACATCCAGTCAAAAAGTGATAGTGGGTAGGATTAGGAAGATAGTCGGTAGGTTTAGGAAGAAGAATGAGTGTAGGATTTGGAACAAAAGTTCTTTACAAGTAGGGTATCGCTAAGAGAGTGAATGTAAATATCAGCACATGTGACGAGGAAGTCACAATGATTAACTGGGGAAAATATGTAGGAAAGCAGATATCAATAGAGACATTACAAAATCAGGCAAAGTATAAAGTGAGTGACAGGATTAGACATTTTCAACATGGTTGAGTTTGAATATATAATCTTTGGAAGAAACAAATATGTAGTCACCAATAGGATTTTCATTTGAGAGCATTAGGCAACCTGGACATGGATGTTTTTAGTAATCCATGTTCACTTTCCATTTAGGTTTTGTACAATCATAAGTGTGACCTTTGCTTTTTGTGTCCAGAATATTACTGTGATAAAATGTATATGTAGATCAGGTGACATGAGTATTTCTTCCACCATTTCTGGGAGCTATATTTTGAGGACGTATAAATTAGTATTGGGGGTACAAAGAGGTGTACCTGTGTCTATGAATATAGAGATAATTCGTGAATAGACTGTACTGTGAATAAATAATATAACTGGTTCCACTTTAAATAATGGATTGAATTGATATCTGAAACTAAGTAAGAAATCTTATATTGATATAGAACCATTCATTCCAACCAGTTACACATCTAATGGTAATATTAGTGTTATGGTTTATTGTGACGGGTTTGTGAGTTTTGCTTCAAATGTGATAATGGAAATCGAAAATAATGTGTTTGGAAAGAAGTCTCATGAAAAGAGCAGTCAAGAAACATGGAGGAATACATGTGTTCTCAAGCAGGAAGTGATTGAAAGTGAAACAAATGCCTCTAAATTTGCGAAATTTTGATGAGACATATATGCTATGATGTGCATAAACTGAAGAAATAGTAATGTACCAGTGTTGAATAAAAATGAACGTCAAAATGCACATCATGTCTACTTGCATTGATGTTCAACTGGGTCAGTTACTGTAGAAATATTAGGATTTTTGGGGGGGATTAATAATACAATTTATTTTAGCACTAGCATGCCACAGAATGTAGAGGAAAGATCAATGGATTTTTAGTTATAGCACTAATAATCTAACATTTAGTGACTATTTTGGATAGTCTAAAATTACATAAGGCTATGTAACATAATTTTTTTTATTTAACATTCATCAAAGCTTGGAATTTTCATAATATTTCTTCTTTTTTCTTTTTTATTTTTTCAGTTGTTGATTGACCTTCATTTTGTTTATTTGTATGTGGTGCTGAGAATAGAACCATGTGCCTTACACATGCTAGAAAAGCATGTTACCACTGAGCCACAAACCCAGCCCCTCCACTTTTATCTTAACATCATACACTCATGTCCCTCTTCTTTACTCACTTTCTTCCCCATTTTCCCCCTTCTCTCCCTTCCTTTTTCGTTTCCCCTCCATATCTATTTTTCTCTCATGTCATTACAAACAGTAGTATGCTATGAAATTTAAGTTTAAGACTGTTTTTTATAGTCATTCTTTTTCTTGAGAAAATCTAAAAATTATAATCACCTGATAGATATATTACAATACATTTATTACACATATGTATCTATATTCATGCATATGCATTATATATATTATATATATATACATATATATTTAAAAGTACTTTGATTTTCCTGTTAGAAATAATATAGACCAAGTCTTTCTTAATTCTCAATTCTTCCATAATTAACATCTTACAGTGAAAATCAAATAAACATATTTAAGTAAAAAGGTATCATTCTTATTTATCAATACTGATAATTTAAGGTTTTATATCACATTAAGCTGTAATATGGCATATTAACTCTTATGAATTAGAGAAATTTTATTTGAACAACCTATTATTTAAGGACCATATGCACTGACATTTTAAATGGCATTCTTGTGATTTCTATTTCTATCAATTGTGTATTAATTGCCAAATACTTATTTTAGTACTTTTCATGTTCATAATTGATATAAAGTCAATTGTTTAATTCTTCTTGTAAGTAGTTACTTATTACAGTAGGGACATTATTAATAATACAACATCTTTATAAGAAAAATGGTACAAATTTATTTTCATGCAAAATTAAGAATAATTGCATGCTCTAAATGTTTGATTGTTGATACATATAATAAAGAGCTTTTGATGAGTCTCTTCCCCAGTAAAACATAAAATGCAAAGATAATGTCCAAATAAAGATAAGAAAAATACACATTATCAGCTAGAAACTATTAAATAAAAGATGAAAAGAACAATCCAACACATTGTACGAACTTGTCAGATGAGGTAGTATTCTGGAAGAATAGCCTAAGACTAGACCTTGTCCATGTCAAAATATTCATGAAAAAAATGTAGTATGAAAAGTGTAGAAAATGCTATGAATTTTTCATGAAGATAGGTGAATTATCCTTTCATCTCAATTTATGTGCATTTTCTGGTAAAATAAATTTGTGATATTTACAACTACACAAAACAAAGTTTCTGCATAGCAAAATGAATACATCTGAACCCATTTTTAGCTGATTTCTTCCCACTAAATTTTAAACCTTTATTTATTTATTTATTTATTTTTATTGGTTGTTCAAAACATTACAAAGCTCAAGATATATCATCTTTCATACATTTGACTCAATTGGGTTATGAACTCCCATTTTTTCCCCAAATACGAATTGTAGAATCACATCGGTTACACATTCACACTTTTACATAATGGCATATTAGTGACTGTTGTATTCTGCTACCTTTCCTATCCCCTACTATCCACCCTCTCCTCCCCTCCCATCTTCCCTCTCTACCTCATCTGCTATTGTTCAATTCTCTCCATTGTTTCCCCCCCACTTCCCCTCACAACATTTTATATGCGATTTTGTGTAACATTGAGGGTCTCCTACAATTTTCATAAGCTTTCCCTTCTCTCTCCCTTTCTCTCCCCCCATTCGTCTTTGTTTAATGTTAATATTTTCCTCATGCTCTTCCTCCCTGTTCTGCTCTTATTTGCTCTCTTTATATCAGAGAAGACATTTGGCATTTATTTTTTAAGGAATGGTTAGCTTCGCTTAACATAATATGCTCTAATGCCATCCATTTCCCTGCAAATTCTATGATTTTGTCATTTTTGTGCTGTGTAATACTCCATTGTGTATAGATGCCACATTTTTTTAACCATTAATCTATTGAAGGGCATCTAAGTTGGTTCCACAGTCTAGCTATTGTGAATTGTGCCGCTATGATCATTGATGTGGCAGTATCCCTATAGTACGCTCTTTTAAGATCCTCAGGGAACAGTCCAAGAAGGGTGATAGCTGGGTCAAATGGTGGATCCATTTCCAGCTTTCCCAGGAATATCCATACTTCTTTCAAAATTGGCCTCACCAATTTGCAGTCCCACCAGCAGTGTACAAGTGTACACTTTTCCCCACATCCTCGCCAACACTTATTGTTGTTTGACTTCGTAATGGCTGCTCATCTTACTGGAGTAAGATGGTATCTTAAGGTGGTTTTGATTTGCATTTCTCAGACTGCTAGAGATGGTGAGCATTTTTTCATGTATTTGTTGATTGATTGTATGTCCTCCTCTGTGAAGTGTCTGATTAGGTCCTCGGCCCATTTGTTGATTGGGTTATTTGTTATCTTATTGTTTAATATTTTGAGTTCTTTGTATATTCTGCATATTAGGGCTCTATCTGAAGTGTGAGGGGTAAAAATTTGTTCCCAGGATGTAGGCTCTCTATTTACCTCTCTTATTGTTTCTCTTCTTGAGAAAAAAACTTTTTAGTTTAAGTAAGTCCCATTTGTTTTTTTCTTGTTATTAACTCTTGGGCTATTGATGTCTTATTAAAGAATTTGGAGCCTGACCCCACAGTATATAGATCGTAGCCAACTTTTTCTTCTATGAGACGCAGTGTCTCTGATTTGATATCTAGCTCCTTGATCTATTTTGATTTAACTTTTGTGCATGGTGAGAAAACGGGATTCAGTTTCATTTTGTTGCATATGGATTTCTAATTTTCCCTGCACCATTTGTTGAAGATGCTATCCTTCATCCATTGCATGTTTATAGCCACTTTATCAAATATAAGAAAGTTGTAATTTTGTGGATTGGTTTCTCTGTCCTCCATTCTATACCATTTGTCCACCTGCCTGTTTTCGTACCAGTACCACACTGTTTTTGTTACTATTGCTTTGTAGTAAAGTTTGAACTCTGGTATCGCTATACCTCCCGATTCACACTTCCTGCTTAGAATTTCTTTTGCTATTCTGTGTCTTTTGTTTTTCTATAGGAATTTCATGATTGCTTTATCATTTCTACAAGAAATGCCATTGGGATTTTGATTGGCATTGCGTTAAACCTGTATAGAACTTTGGGTAATTTCGCCATTTTGATGAATTTAGTTCTGCCTATCCATGAACAGGGTACATTTTTCCATCTTCTAAGATCTTTTTCTATCTCTCTCTTTAGGGTTCTGTGGTTTTCACCTCTTTTGTTAGGTTGATTTCCAAGTATCTTATTTTCTTTGAGGATATTGTGAATGGAGTGGTTTTCCTCATTTCAATTTCAGAAGTTTTGTTGCTGATATACAGGAATGCCTTTGATTAATGCGTGTTGGTTTTATATCCTTCATTTATTAACTCTAGCAGTTTCTTTGTAGACCCTTTTGGGTCTGTTAAATATATTACCATGTCATCCACAAATAGCGATAATTCAAGTTCTTCTTTTCCTATTTTTATGCCTTTAATTTCTTTTGTCTGTCTAATTTCTCTGGCTAGTATTTCAAGAACTAAATTGAATAGAAGTGGTGATAGAGGGCATCCCTGTCTTGTTCCAGATTTCAGAGGGAATGCCTTCAGTTTTCTCCATTTAGGATGATCCTAGCCTGAGGTTTAGCATATATAGCTTTTACAATGTTGAGGTAAGTTCCTGTTATTTCTAGTTTTTCTAGTGTTTTGAACATAAAGGGATGCTGAACTGTGTCGAATGTTTTTACTACATCTATCGAGATGATCATATGGTTCTTGTCCTTAAGTCTATTGATGTGGTGAATAGCATTTATTGATTTCCGTATATTGAACCAGCCTTGCATTCCAGGGAAGAATCCTACTTGATCATGGTGCACAACTATTTTGATATGCTTTTGGATTCAATTCACACGGATTTCATTGAGAATTTTTGCATCCAAGTGTATTAGAGATATTGGTTGTAGTTTTCTTTTTTGAAGTGTCTTTGTCTGGTTTTGGGATCAGGGTGATTTTGGACTCCGAGAATGAATTTGGAAGAGCTCCTTATTTTTCTATTTCTTGATATAGCTTGAAAAGTATTGGTACTAATTCTTCTTTGAAGGTTTTTTTGAACTCTGCTCTATACCCATCAGGTCCAGGGCTTTTTTTGGTTGGTAGTATTTTGATGGCTTCTTCTATTTCTTCCTTTGTTTTTGGTCTGTTTAAATTATGTGTGTCTTCCTGACTGAATCTGGGCAGATCGTATGACTTAAGAAATTTGTCGATATTTTAACTATCTTCTATTTTATTGGAATATAGGGTTTCAAAATACTTTCTAATTATCTTCTGTATTTGTGTACTGTCTGTTGTGATATTGTCTTTTTCATTCCATAAGTTAGTAATTTCAGTTGTCTCTCTTCTTCTCATCCTTAGCATGGCTAATGGCCTGTAAATCTTATTTATTTTTTCAAAGAACCAACTTTTAGTTTTATCAATTTTTTCAATGTTTTTTTTTGTTTCAATTTCGTTGATTTCTGCTCTAATTTTAATTATTTCTTGTCTTCTACTACATTTGCTGTTGTTTTGCTCTTTCTTTTCTAGGTTTTTGATGTGTACTGTGAGTTTATTTATTTGTTGTTTTATTCTTTTTTTGAGGAAAGAACTCCAAGAAATGAATTTCGCTCTTAAAACTGCCTTCTTTGTGTCCCATAGATTCCAGTACGATGTGTGTGTATTGTCATTTGATTCTAAAAATATTTTTATCTCCTCCTTTATGTCTTCTGTAACCCATTGATCATTCAGTAGAATATTGTTCATTTTCCATGTGATGTAGGATTTTTCCTTCCTTCTTTTATCATTGATTTCCAGTTTCATTCCATTATGATCAGATATGGTGCATGGTATTTTCTCCACGCCTTTATATTTACTAAGAGTTGCCCAATGGCATAATATATGGTCTAACTTGGAATAGGATCCATGTGCTGCTGAGAATAAAGTGTATCCACTTGATGATGGTTGATGTATTCTATATATGTCGGTTACGTCAAGGTTATTGATTGTGCTGTTGAATTTTATAGTTTCTTTATTCAGTTTTTTATAGAGGATCTGTCTAATGGCGAGAGCGGTGTGTTGAAGTCACCCATAATTATTGTGTTGTAGTCTATTTGACTCTTGAACTTGAGGCGAGTTTGTTTTATGAGCATTGCAGCTCAATTGTTTGGTGCATACCAATTGATAATTGTTATGTCTTGTTGGTGGATGGTTCCTTTTAACAATATATAGTGTCCTACTTTATCCCTTTTGATTAATGTAGGTTTGAAGTTGATTTTATATGATATGAGTATAGCCACTCCTGCTTGCTTCCGAGGGCCATATGAGTGGTATGATTTTTCCCAACCTTTCACTTTCAGCCTGTGTATGTCTTTACCTTTCATATGAGTCTCTCGAAGGCAGCATATTGTTGGATTTATTTTTTTGATCCAGGTTACTAGCCTATGTCTCTTGATTGGTGAGTTTAGATTTTTAACATTTAAGGTTACAATTGAAATATGATTTGTACTTCCAGTCATGTTTATTTATTTATTTATTTTAATTTGGGTAGTTTTTACTTTTTGGTTTTTTTCTTACCCCTTTACTGAGATACCTCCCGCTGTTAGTTTTGGGCACTATTTTTCAATTCCTCTTCTTGTAGTATTTTGCTCAAAATGCTTTGTAGTGCTGGTGTTCTGTCTGCGAATTCTTTTAGCTTTTATTTATCAGGAAGGACTTAATTTCATTGTCAAATCTGAAGCTTAATTTTGTTGGATACAGTATTCTTGGTTGGAATCCATTATTTTTCAGTGTTTGAAATACATTGTTCAAAGATCTTCTCGCTTTCAATGTCTGTGATGAAAAATCAATTGTTAACCTTATTGGTTTACCCCTGAATGTTATCTGCCTACTTTCTTTCGTAGCTTTTAATATTCTCTCCTTGTTCTGTATGTTGGCTATCTTCATAATTATATGTCTTGGAGTTTGTCTATTATGGTTTTGAATGTTTGAGGTCCTGTAGGCTTCCAGGATATGGCAATCCATTCCATCTTTCATCTCTGGGAAGTTTTCTAGAATTATTTCATTTAATATGTTGTTCATTCATTCGGTTTGAATTTCTATGCCTTCTTCTATCCCGATGACTCCCAATTTTGTTTTTTTTATGACATCCCATATCTCTTGAATAGTTGCTCATGGGATTTAAGCATGTTTTCTGTGTTGACTATATTCTTTTCAAGTTGACAAACTTTGTCTTCATTATCTGATGTTCTGACTTCTACTTGATCTAGTCTATTTGTAATATTCTTGTTTGAGTTTTTAATTTGGTTTATAGTTTCCTGCATTTCTAGAATTACTGTATGATTTTTTAAAAGATCTCTATCTCCTGGTAAAGCTTGTTCTTTGCCATTTGAATTTGTTTGTTTAATTCATTTTCAAAATATACTTTTATCCTTAGACTTGCTGCCTCATGTCTTCTCTCTTATTCCTTTCCATCTGAGTTAGGTATGACTTAAGTTTTTTCCCTATCCCTGTTTCTGATGCTTCTAGGTTCTCCTGTAGTATTAAGTTGTCCTTCATTGTTTGTACACCTTGTTTTCCCTTGTTTTTTCATGATGTTCACGTCATTTTCCAGCTCTATTTGATTGCTGTGTTTCTGCTCTCTTCTATAGATTTGTTATGGGTTTATATATCTCTGTTTTCTCTCCTTTGTGTTGGTAGACTATGCCTGCTTAAGTGGATTCCGCTGTTAAGGAATTCTGACGGCCGAGCTCCAGTGATGTCACCTCTCTGCTGTGGTGGGCCCCAGGCTCCTTGCCAGAGTGTCCGAATTGGGTGGGTGGACTGGATTGTCTCTGGTTGGTTTCAGCTCCTGGTCGCTGGCAGGCCGGCAGTCTCCAGCCACCCAGTAGTGCGGGCAGCTTGTGGTCTGTCTTCAGCTGGTGGGTGATCTCTAGCCACACAGTTGCGCGTTCGGTCGCCGGCAGGCGCGCGTTCTCCAGCCGTAAAGACATAGCGTCAGCAGGTGGGCTGGCGCCAGCAGGAAGGTGGTCTCCAGTTGCCCAGTCACACTGGCAGTGGGCCGGCGTTCTCCAGCCAGCCAGTCAGGAGGGCCTGGCCTCTAGTCCCCTGGTTTATCCTGCTAGTCCTGATTTCTCCTGCTAGACCAGATTTCTCCTGAGTGATGCTTCTCGGCAGCTCAAACTGTTCTCTAGGTCTGCCGTTTGTTGGGTGGGGAGGGTGTCTATTGGGAACCCTGGAACTCTATTGTTTTAATTTTTTTCGCTTGCCCATCGCCCCGCACTGGCTAGACAAGTATCATTTTTGCCGCTGATGGGAAGGGGAGATGAAGGTCAGGTGCCTCTAGTTTTCCCCCAGTCTTTATGCAGACTTGCTCTGATTATTCCTCCCCCAAAAGCCTAGGAGATATTTTATGCGAATTCCCCTCTGTATGTGAGATGAGCTGAGAAACACACACCTGTTTTATTCTTGCAATCTGTCAGGGAATGGTGGTGGTTACTTCAGCTCTCCAAGATGGTGGCTGTTGGTTTCCTTTGTGGAGTTTCTGCTTTGGGGCATAGAAATGTACTGCTAACTTCCCCGTCTGAAATCCCGAATTCAGCTGGGGGCTCAGTGGATGCTCAGCCAGCAGGATTCCACAGAATCCGCAGCAACGTTTCTCCCTGCTTGCTGGTCGGTTCTCGGTGGTGCCTCACCATTTGTAGACACAGGGCAGGTCACGCGGATCAATCAGAATGGATCTCCAGTTGCACAAGTGGCTTGTGTTTGAGACTCAATTACCGGACCTTGGTGGTGGAAATCATTCTTCTAGGTTTCGGTAAACACCCATTTTCCTGTAAGATCCTAACAAGATAGTTTTTCATTGCTCTAACTCGTTATTCACTTGCGCAGTGGCAGGGTACACTGGGTGTGATACACTGTCTTCACAGCCATCTTGCAATGCCGAAATATTAGGATTTGGATGCACCATTTACTGAAAACTGTTTCAGTACTAGGAAAAAATATGTATTTCAGGTGGATGAATATTTCTGAGAATAATTTTTTAAAAATTGGATTATAAATCCACATACATGAATATGAATGAATTTAGGGAGTGCAAAATAAGACACAAATATTTCATATTTTGAAAAATCTGGAGAGTATATATATATATATATATATATATATATATATATATATATACACACACACACACACACACACACAGACATTAAAAACTAGCAATATATATGCCAATCAAAATTCATCATGAAATACATATCATCCACAGACCCAAAAATATTCTTATACTGAACATGGATTTATGTATAATGTTGTTCAACTAGGAGGCTTACCCATACGTTGAATTTTCAGTTCCAACAGCATTTAGGAGGAGTGATCTCTTCTCACAATTTGTATTTGCCAAGTCAGTCACCTCACAAAAATGTACGTGTGATACCAGGTACAATTCTATGTGTGCATATAAAATTACATGTGCTGAATAGGCTACAGAGAAAAGGAGACAGAAATTCACATATTTGTTAACTTTCAAAACACACGGAGAACTATTTCAACAAAAAAAATGACTAGATTTATAACTCCTACCCTATATAATGCAAAAGGCAATTCCAACTATACACCATGCCTCCTCTGAACTGCTTGTATTTCTATTCTGTTTTGGTTATTATTCTCTATCATATTACGATTAGTAGTCAGAGTCTAGTAGGGTAGGGGTTAGAGTCAGGGATTCAGTATTTCGAATGGAAATTTGGAAAATGTATCCAATGTGTATGCAAATATGTGCCACACAAAATCTTCCCACTCCTCCAGAACAATGGCTTGACATTATCTTCGCCCCAAGTAAGACATAATTAGAGGAGAAGAATTAGAAAATCAGTGAATACTTCTCTGGAATGTAATATGCTAAGAAGTTCACTACCTTGAAGGTGGTACAGGAGTTTCCAAAAGTAAGGGACAGGGTGAACACTCCATAAACATGGAGCTCTGCTGGCCTAAAGACTTCTTGAGAAATTTCCTCTGAGGTTGGGCACTTGAAACATATGTTGTTATGAGGAGCTTTAGCTTCCTTTGTACTGAGATCATCAAAGCTGGGTCTGCACCTATGTGACCTGTAAAACATAGTTTCTTATTTTCCAATTAACATGAGACACCAGTCCTGAATTTGATCTTTGTAGGTAAACTGTGGCCACTGGGTTCTAAGTGTCTCCCTGTGTGGACTGTGAAGCCATTTGTTCATCCTCCAATTTTCATGGTGTTTCTTGCTGCTGTATTTGCTTATGAAGTAAAAAAAAGATCACCTGGGACACAGTGCTTGAGGGAGTTCTGTCACGTGTGGTGGGTCAGGGTCTGCAAGAGAATATACCAACAATGCTTCTATTCCACATAGCTTTTCCCCTTGACCACAGCAACATAATTCTCAACATTGCCCTGAATCCTCTCTATATAACAAGATACCATTACATATAAGGGTCTGCTGGCTGCACCATGTCAGTCACAAGGCATTTGGAAGCCAATGGAAGATCAACATGGCCCCACCACAGATGTTTTATCACACACCTCCCCTCCTCTGATCTAGGCCCACTACTCAGCAGCCTCCAATTTACTGGCATCTCTGTTATACACCATTTTGATGAAACCTAGTCAATCAAGGCACTGTCTGGTATACTCATGATCAGCAACCGGTTTTCCAAATTTTCTCCAGTGCCACCTGGTCATGGAAATTTCAATAATTTTATTGTATTTATCTAGCCATTTTTCACGGATGAAGATGGAGGCACTGTGGATTTCAATTTGTACAGGAACCATTAAATGATGAGAAACCTCATTTCGATGAATGCTCTGTAGAACTGTTAAAGACAAGGCTTCCCAGGGAGTGGCCAAAAAGTCACATGAAATCAGACCCATTGAGGTCTACAATGTGAGGTCCATGTGTGTTTTGACTGTCACCTATGCCTACCAAGTCTTTCAGAAAAAAAAATCATGTGGTATCCTGGCTGAGATTCCCAGTGCTCTGTGGAAAGCCACCCTGGGCCTAGATCTCAGTTTCCAAGGGAGACTCTCATGCGTGCCCTCCTAGAATCCCAACACAATTCATGGCACAAGTTCTCTGAGATCAGATCCAGAATGCACTCTCTAAGTGTAATCACACCAGAGTTCAAGCCCATGTGGACCCAGGCATCTCCTTTAACAGCCACATAATGACCACAATTAAACCAAAACACTCCCACATGGCCCTCATCTTTTTCCATATAGATACTCATCATAACCTCTGGCTGGAGGTTTCCATGAGGGGCACATTCCAAGACAGTGTCCAAAATAAGCTCCCTTGCCCCTCATTTGCCTAAAGTCAGGGTGGCCTGGACATACTTCCTGTGAACCCGGAGTGATCAAATAGGCATGCCGTTAATACTGCACCGCTTCTTCAATTTGAGGCCTACTGAGTTAGAGGTATAGATTCTTTATGTAAATTAGAGTCATGAGAAAACCCAAGCACCTTTGCAGGGCTTTGAAGAACTCAATTGACACAAAGGATCCCTATTCTCACTTGATAGAGGTCAGGAACCTCACAGAGGAAAGCGAGACTTTATCCACAATGACTGGTGTATTTGCCATTTTGGTTTTGGATGCACACATGGGATCTTTCTTTAGATCCATCTGGTGCTGAGAATCTAAGCCACAACCTCACACAGGGCCAAGATGCTAATTCAGACACATCCCTTTCCAAAGCAATTAAGCAAAGAGCCACAGGTGATGCCCAATCATTTCCATTTGAAAACTGTTTACTTCAGGCTTCACAAAGGGGTGGCCAGAGCAAGAACTTCCTGACATTCAGTTCATCAGAACAATATATAAGCAAAATGCCCAAAGCAGGGTTTTTCCACTGAGATTTTCCTGGTCACACTGATATCTGAGTTTTTTGAGATGCTCGCCATTCCCTTCAGCTATCCAGTACATGGCCATGTCACAGAGCTTGGAGGTGGTATATATGTTGGACACAAAACCATGATCCTATTCTGGAGAGTGAACAGAGTTCATGAATAAACCTGGAAATTAGGAATGTATTAGGTTATGCCCATCTTTAAGTAAAGCCGCAAACCATTCATAAATTGGGCAGGATGAAATGGGAAGCTTTCTACTAGACAGGACACATCCATTGATGCACTCTCTTTTCTAATGTCTACAACCACGGACACCATGGGATACACAGACATAGAAACACTCTCCTTTTCAAACAACTTACGAGAAACAGTTCACTCCAAACCAAACAAACCACCTTTTTTTTCCTATTCTCACAACATGAGACAAAATCACAAACTCACAACCACACCCACAAAGGCACCTTTTTACCCTAAGTAGGTCTGTGACTCTATGGAGTGTCCTCTGACTGGTGGGCCACACAATGTTCCCCCGAAATGTCCTGTCCTGTCTCAGATATGGTCTCCTTGGCCATCTCTATGAAGTTGTCAGGAGCCAGCGGTGGGCCACTATCTGCTTTTTCAGGAAAGGCCCCTCTTCAGAGCTCTCTTGGCTTTTGGCCATTCTAACATCAGTAGGTACAAAGAAAGACTGACTCTTTCCTTGGTAATTCCAAACAAGTGAACCCACTGGGACTGGTACTGGGACTGGCTCTGTGTGCCTGGCTTCCAGGATCCTAAGTTCAGAGAGTTCCATCACCAAGGGAGTAAGGTGAGGTCACTTCCTTTAGGAACTGAATGAGGTCACTGCCTTGGCAAACACTTTATCCTAACAGTTGCTTCCAAGTGTCTCATTAGATGGAGGCTTCCCCTACTTCCTGTGAAACATTCACAAGTTAGAATGGTATATCAACCATAGGAACCCGGTAATAGCTCTCCACACAGGCCTGGTTTGGTCCATCTCCTCTACATTGAGAAGAGAGGTTCTGATTCAGACACATCCCGTCATCCTGACCAGGTATTTTGCCATGGAAGATTACTTTTGCTTTCTCAGGTCCTCCATAGCTGACTACATATTCTCCAGGGATCATTTCTATATTGAACTTGTGGTTCTCAACAGGTGAAAGATCCCCTACATTCCTGTATTGTAAGACCAACTCTGTCCCTGCTCTTCTTTAAATTTACATTGAGGGAACAGTGTATTGTTAGGGTTAATAAAATGTTTGATTTGGGTTAGAAATCATTCTGCTGGATGAATAATGGTATTGGGAACCTGCGATATTTTTAAAAATATAGAGGTGAAATATATAAATGAAAAAAGAAAGTCTAGGTAATTTTGAAGCCCAGAGGGGCAATGGGCCCTTCATTGGGATACTTAGCTTTGATTTATGTTGTGCACAGATATCTCAGATAAATCGATATACAATGGCATAGGACCTTGTTCCTTTTATGATTAAAATTCGAAGAGAACATCCAGTCAAAAAGGGATAGTAAGTAGGATTAGATAGATATTCGGTAGGTTAACAAAGAAGAGTGAGTATAGGATTTGGAACAAAAGTGCTTTAGCAATAGGGTTTGGGTTAAAGTGTGAAAGTAAATATCAGCACACTTGAAGGGTCAGTCACAATGATGAACAGTGGAAAATATGTAGGAAAGCAGATATCAATAGAGATATTACAAAATCAACAAATGGGCCAAGGACCTGAACAGACACTTCTCAGAAGAAGACATACAATCAATTAATAAGTACATGAAAAAATTCTCACCTTCTCTAGCAGTCAGAGAAATGCAAATCAAAACCACCCTAAGATACCATCTCACTCCAGTAAGATTGGCAGCCATTAGGATGTCAAACAATAATATGTGCTAGCGAGGATGTGGGGAAAAGGGTACACTTGTACATTGCTGGTGGGACTGCAAAATGGTGCGGCCATTATGGAAAGCAGTATGGAGATTCCTGGGAAAGCTGGGAATGGAACCACCATTTGACCCAGCTATCGCCCTCCTCAGACTATTTCCTGAGGACCATAAAAGAGCATGCTATAGGGATACCGCCACATCAATGATCATAGCAGCACAATTCACAATAGGCAGACTGTGGAACCAACCTAGATGCCCTTCAATTGATGAATGGATAAAAAATAATGTGGCATCTATACACAATGGAGTATTATGCAGCACTAAAAAATGACAAATTCATGGAATTTGCAGGGAAATGGATGGCATTAGAGCAGATTATGCTAAGTGAAGCTAGCCAATCCTTAAAATACAAATGCCAAATGTCTTCTTTGATTTAAGGAGAGCAATTAAGAACTGAACAGAGGGAAAGAGCATGAGGAAAATATTAACATTAAACTGAGACAAGTGATGGGAGGGAAAGGGAGAGAGAAGGGAAATTGCATGGAAACGGAAAGAACCCTCATCGTTATACGAAATCACATATACGAGGTTGTGAGGGGAAAGGGGGGGAAGGGAGAGAACGGAACAACAACAGAAGAGGTAGAGAGGGAAGATGAAAGGGGAGGGGAGGGGGGATAGTAGGGGATAGAAAAGTCAGCAGAATACAACAGTCACTAATATGGCATTATGTAAACATTGTGAATGTGTAACTGATGTGATTCTGCAATCTGTATTTGGGGTAAAAATGGAAATGCATAACTCACTTGAATCAAATGTATGAAAGATGAAAAAAAAAATTAAAAAAGTACTAAATTGGCTCATCGTAACAATAAAAAAAGAGATATTACAAAATCAGGCAAAGTATAAAGTGAGTGATATGATTAGATATTTGCAACAGGGTTGATTTTGAATATATAATCTTAGGAAGAAACAAATATGTAGTCACCAATAGGATTGATATTTGAGAGCATTAGGCAACCTGAACATGGAAGTAATCCATGTTCACTTTCCATTTAGGCTTTAGTACAATAATAAGTGTGAACTTTGCATTTTGTGTCCAGAATATTACTGTGATAAAATGTATATGTAGATTAGGTGACATGAGTATTTCTTTCACCATTTCTGCGAGTAATATTTTGAAGACATATACATAAGTATTGGTTGTACAAAAAGCTGTACCCTGTGTCTATGAATATACAGATAATGCATGAATAGACCATACTGTGAATAAATAGTATAGCTGGTTCCACTTTAAATAGTGGATTGAATTGATATTCACAAAGGAGTGGTCTGAGGCAAAAACCTTCCTGAAATTCAGGGCAACAGAACAATAGGTAAACAAAACGCACAAAGCAGGGTTTCTCCACTGAGACTTTCCTGTTCACACTGATATCTGAGTTTTCTGAGATGCTCGCCTTTCCCTTCAGCTATCCAGTACATAGCCATATCACATAGCTTGGAGGTAGTACATATCTTGGACACAAAACAATGAGGCAATTCTGGAGAGTGTCCAGAATTCAGGATGTAAACAGAAACTTTGAAAGATAGCAGGTGTTTCCCTTCAATAAGGAAAGCTGCAGTCCATTAATAAATCAGGCAGGATGAATGTTGCGAAGCTTTCTCCTAGACAGGACACATCCATTGATGCATTTTCTTTTCTAATGTCTACAACCACGGACAGAGTGGGATACACAGACATAGAAGCACTCGCCTTGTCAAAGGACTTACTAGAAACAGTCCACGCCAATTCAAACAAACAGCCTTTCTTACATCTTCTCAGAACTTGAGAAAAAACCATACACACACCTACACCCACAAAGGCACCTCCTTTGTGGAGTGTCCTCTGAATGGTGGGCCATACTATATTCCCCCAAAATGGCCTGTTGTATCTCAAATCTGGTCTCCTTGGCCAACTCTGTGCAGTTGTCAGGAGCCAGCGGTGAACCAATACCTGCTTTCTCAGAAAGGTCTTTCTTCAGAGCTTTCCTGGCATTTGGCCATTCTCACATCTGTTGGTACTAAGAAAGACTGACTCTGTGCTTGGTAAATTGAAACAAGTGAGACCACAGGGACTGGGACTGCGACTGGCTCTGGGTGCCTCTCTTCCTGGATCCCAAGTTCAGAGAGTTCCATCACCAAGGAAGTGAAGTGAGGTCACTTCCTTCAGGAACAGAATGAGGTCACTGCCTTGGCAACCTCTTTGTCCTAACAGTAACTTCTAAGGGTCCCATGAGATGGAGTCTGTCCCTTCTTTCTGTCACACTTTCACAAGTTAGAATGGTATATCAACCATAGGCACCTGGGAAGAGCTCTCCACACAGGCCTGATTTGGTCCATCTTCTCTACATTTAGAAGATAGAGGTTGATTCAGACACATCCATTCATCTTGACCAGGTTGTTTACCATAAAAGATGACTTTTCCTCTCTCAGGTCCTTCATAGCTGCCTATATCTTCTCCAGGGATCATTTCTGCATGGACCTTTGATGTTCTCAGAAGGTGGAAGATCCCCTACATTCCTGTATTGTAAGACCAACTCTGTCCCTCCTCTTTTGTAAAGTTAGATTGAGGGAACAGTGTATGTTTAGGGTTAATAACATGTTTGATTTGGGTTAGGAATCTCTCTGCCCCATGAATAATGGTATTGGGAACCTGTGATATTTACAAGAATATATAGGTGAAATGTAAGTATGAAAACAGAAATCTAGGTAAGATTCGAAGTCAGAAGGGCATTGGGTCCTTGAGTGGGATTCTTAGGTTTGAATTATGTTCTGCATATATGTCTCCGACAAATTGAAATACAATGGTTTAGGACCTTATACCTTGGATGATTAATTGTCGAAGAGAACATCGAGTCAAAAAGCAATAGTCAGTAGGATTAGGAAGATAGTCAGTAGGTTTAGAAATAAGAGTGAGTATAGGATTTAGACCAAAATTTCTTTAGCAATAGGGTCTCGGGTAGACATTGAATGTAAATATCAGCATATGTGAAGTGTCAGACACAATGATGAACTGGGGAATATATGTAGGAAAGCAGATATCAATAGAGATATAAGGAAATCAGGCAAAGTATAAACTGAGTGATAGGATTAGACATTTTCAACAGGCTTGAAGTTGAATATATAATCTTAGAAAGAAACAAATATGTAGTCACCAATAGGATTTACATTTGAGAGCATTAGGCAACCTGGATATGGTTGTTTTTAGTAATCCATGCTCACTTTCCATTTAGGCTTTGATACAATCATGAGTATGACCTTTGTTTTTTGTGTCCAGAATATTACTGTGATAAAAAAAGAAATATATATATATATATATATATATATATATATATATATATATATATATATATATATATAGATAGATAAGGTGACATGTTTATTTCTCCTACCATTTTTGGGAGCAATGTTTTGAAGAGGTATAAATTAGTATTGGGGGAACAAAGAGGTGTACACTGTGTCTATGAATATAGAGATAATGCATTAATAGACCATACTGTGAATAAATAGCATACCTGGTTCCAACTTTAATAATGGATTGAATTGAAATGTGAAAATGTACAGGAAATCTTATATTGATATTCACACATTCATTCCAACCACTTATACATCTAATGGTAATATTAATGTTATGGTTTATCTTGAAGAGTGTGTGGGTTTAGCTTCAAAATTGATTATGGAAATCGAAAATAATGTGTTTGGAAAGAAGTCTCATGAAAAGACCAGTCAAGTAACATGGAGGAATACATGTGTTCTGAAGCAGGAAGTGATTAAAAGTGAAACAAATCCTATAAATTTCTGAACTTGTGAATGAAATATATAACCTATGATGTGCAAAAACTGAAGAAATAGTAATGTACCAGTGTTGAATTAAAATGAATGTCAAAATAGACATCATGTCCCATAGGAATATACTTGCATTGATGTTAAACTGGGTCAGTTACTGTAGAAATATTAGGATTTGTAAGCACCATTGATTGAAGTTAGTTTTCAGCACTGGGAAACAAATATGTATTTCAGGTAGATGATTATTTCTGAGAATAATCTTGTGAAAAGTTGATTATAAATCCACATACATGAACATGAATGAATTTACGGAGTGTATATAAGACAAATATATTTCATATTTTATAAAATCTGTAGAGTGTATGTATATATATATATATATATATATATATATATATATAGACAAAAAAACACAAAAATTCATTAAAAAGTATCAATATATATATGCCAATCGTAATTCATCATGTAATATATATATCACCCTCAGATGCAAAAATATTTATTTTACTAAACATGGGTTTATGTATAATATTGTTCTAATTGGAAGCTCACCCATAGTTTGGATTTTCAGTTCCAACAGCGTTTAGGAGGACTGATCTCTTCTTACAATTTGTTTCTGCCAAGTCAGCCAACTCATAAAAATATACGTGTGATACCAAGTAGGAATCTATATGTGCATATAAAAAGTACATGTGCTGAGTAGGCTACAGAGAAAGGGAGACAGGAATTCACATATTTGTTAACTTTAAAAACGCATGGAGAGAGCTGGGGATGTGGCTCAAGTCGTAGCGCGCTCGCCTTGCATGCGTGCGGCATGGGTTCGATTCTCAGCACCACGTGCAAACAAAGATGTTGTGTCCGCCGATAACTAAAAAAATAAATATTATAGAATTCTCTCTCTCCTCTCTAACTCTCTCTTTAAAAAAAAACACATGGAGGACTATTTCAATTAAAAATTGAGTAGATTTATAAAACCGACCCTTTATCATGCAAGAGGGAAGTCCAACTATACACCATGCCTCCTCTGAACTGCTTGTATTTTCATTTTTTTTGTTTATTTTTCTCCATCATATTAGGATTAGTAGTCAGAGTCTAGTAGGGTATGAGTTAGTGTCAGGGATTCAGTATTTCGAATGGAAAATTGGAAAATGGATCAATGTGTATGCAAATGTGTACTACAAAAAAATTTTTCCACTCTCATTCAGAACAATGCCTTGACATTACCTTCACCCCAAGTAAGACACAATTAGAGGAGAAGAGTTAGAAAATCTTTGAATACATATCTGAAATTGAAAATGCTTAGGGTTCACAACCTTGGAGATTGTAGAGGAGTTTCCAAAAGTAAGGGACAGTGTAAAAACTCTACAAACATGGAGGTTTGCCTGCCTAAAGACGTCTGGAGAAACTGTCTCTAGGTTGGGCACTTGAAATATATGTTTTTGTGAGGATCTTTAGCTTCCTTTCCAGTGAGACCATCAAAGCTGCGTCTTCATCTCTGTGATCTGGAGGACATGGTTTATAATTTTCCAATAAACATGAAGCAGCAGTGCTGAATTCTCTCTTGTATGTAAACTGTGGCCACTGGGGGCTAAGTGTCTCCCCATATGGACTGCGAAGCCATTTTATCATCCTCCACTTTTCCTAATGTTTCTTCCTGCTGCACTCGGAGTTTGGTATTTGCTTCACGAAATACAAGGAGTTCAACTGGGACAGAGTGTTGCCGCGAGTTCTGTCACGTGTGGTGGATCAGGGTCTGCAGGAGAATGCACCAACAGGGCTTGTATACCACATAGGATGACCCCTTGACCATAGCAACCTGATTCTGAACATTGCACTGAAACCTCTCCATATAACAAGTTGCCTTTACATATAAGGGTCTGCTGGCTGCACCATGTCAGTCACAAGCCATTTGGAAGCCAATGGCAGATCCACATGGCCCCACCTCAGATGTTTTATCACACATTTGCTCACCACTGCTCTAGGCCCACTACTCAGCAGGATCCAAATTATTGAGATCTCTGTTCTACACCATTTTCATCAAAACCAGTCAATCAAGGCACTGTCTGGTACACTCGTGATCAGCAACAGGACATCCAAATGTTCTTCATTGCCACCTGGTCATTGGAATTTCAAAAATTTCATGGTATTTATCTAGCCAATTTTCAATTATGAAGTTGGAAGCACTATGGCTTTCAAATCATTCAGGAATCATTCAATGGTGAGGAAGCTCATTTCAATGAAAAATTTGAAGAACTCTCACAGGCAAGGCTTCCCAAAGAGTGGCCTAAAAGTCACATGAATCCAGGCCCATCGAGGTCTACAATTGAGGTCCATGTGTGTTTTGACTAGCAAATATGGCTTCCAAGTCTTTCAGAAAAAAATAATTTGATATCCTGGCTGAGATTCCCAGTGCTCTGTGGAAAGCCACCCTAGGACTAGATCTCAGTTTCCAACGGAGACTCTCATGCATGGCCTCCTAAATTCTTAACACAATTCATGGCAATACTTCTTTGATGATTGATCCAGAACTGAGTGTTTAAGGGGAATGACACCAGAGTTCAAGCCCAGGTGGATCCAGTCATCTCTTCCAACTGCCACACGAATGACTACAATTAAAACCAAAACACTTCCACATGGTCCTCACCTTCTTCCAGAGAGACACTCATCATTACCTCTGGCTGGAGTTTTTCATGTGGTACGCATCCCAAGAGAGTGTCCGAAATAATCTTCCTTGCCCCTCATTTGCTTAAAGTCAGGGTGGCATGGTCATCCTTCCTGTGAACCTGGAGTGATCCAATAGGCCTGCTTCTCCAATTTGAGGCCTACTGACTCTCAGGGATAGATTCTTTAAGTGATTTGGAGTCACAAGAAAACACAAGCACCTCTGCAGTTCTTCAAAGAACTCATTTGACCTAAAGGATCCCTATTCTCACTTGATAGAGGTCAGAATCCTAACAGAGGAAGGCAAGAGACTCATCAACAATGACAGATTTTGGCCATTTTTGTTTTGATTGCACACATGCAATCTATCTTTAGATCCATCATGTGCTGAGAATCTAAGCCACAACCTCATACAGGGCCAAGAGGCTGATTTAGACACATCCTTTTACAAGCAATTAAGCAAAGATCCACAGGTGATGCCCATTCATTTCCATTTGAAAACTGTTTTCTTCAGGCTTCACAAAGGGGTGGCCTGAGGCAAAGACCTTCCTGACATTCAGGACAACAGAACCATAGGTAAGCAAATGAACCAAAGAAGGGTTTCTCCACTGAGAATTTCCGGGTCACACTGATATCTGAGTTTTCTAAGATGTTCCCATTCTCTACAGCTATCAAGTATATGGACATGTCTCAGAGCTTGGAGGTGGTACATATCTTGGAAACAAAACCATGAGACTATTCTGGAGAGTGGCCAGAATTCAGGAAGAAAACAGGAACTTAGGAATTTAGTAGGTGTTGCCCATCCATAAGGCAAACCAAAGTCCATTCTTCAATTAGGCAGGATGAATGCTGGGAAGTTTTCTACTAGACAGGACACATACTTTGATGCCTTCTCTTTTCTAATGTCTACAACCACGGACACAGTGGGATACTCAGGACTTAGAAACACTAGCCTTGTCAAACGACTTACTAGAAACAGTCCACTCCAACCCAAAAAAACTGCCTTTTCTATCTATTCTCAGAACATGAGAGAAAAGCACAAACTCACTGAACACCCACAAAGGCACCTCCTTAACCCAAGTAGGTCTGTGACTATCTGGAGTGTCCTCTAACTGGTGGGCCATACTATGTTCCCCTGAAATGGCCTGTCCTTTCTCAGATCTGGTCTCCTTGGCCAACACTGTGAAGTTGTCAGGAGCCAGTGGTGAACCAATACCTGCTTTCTCAGGAAAGGCCCCTCTTAAGAGCTCTTCTGCCATTTGACAATCCTCATATCAGTCGGTACCAAGGAAGACTGACTCTGTCCTTGGTAAATCCAAACAAGTGAGACCACTGGGACTGGGACTGGGACTGGCTCTGGGTGCCTGGCTTCCTGCATCACAATTTCAGATTTTTTGATCACCAAGGAAGAGAGGTGAGGTCACTTTCTTTAGGAACTGAATGAGGTCACTACCTTGGCCACCACTTTGTCCTAACAGTTGCTTCGAAAGGTCCCATGAAATTGAGGCTGCCCCTACTTCCTTTGACACTTTCACAAGTTAGAATGGTATATCAACCATAGGCACCTGTAAACAGCTCTCCACACAGGCATGGTTTCATCAGTTCTCTACATTACGAAAGGAGAGGCTGATTCAGACACATCCCTTCATACTGACCCTGTTGTTTGCCATGGAATATGATTTTTCCCCTCTTAGGTCCTTCATAGCTGCCTGCAACTTCTTCAGGGTATAATTTCTGCGTGGTCCTTTGATGTTCTCAGCAGGTGGAAGATCCCCTACATTACTGTATTGTAAGATAAACTCTGTCTCGGCTCTTCTGTAAAGTTAGTTTGAGGGAACAATGTATGGTTAGGCTTAATAACATGTTTCATTTGAGTTAGGAATCATTCTGCTTAATGAATAATGGTATTGGGAACTTGCGATATTTACAAGAATATATTGGTGAAATATAAGTTTGAAAACAGAAATCTACATAAGATTTGAATCCAGGAAGGGCATTGGGCTGTTGATTGGGATACTTAGCTTTGAATTATGTTCTGCACAGATGTCTCAGATAAATCAATATACAATGGCATAGGACCTTGTACCTTGGATGATTGCTTGTCGAAGAGATCATCCAGTCAAAAAGGGATAGTCTTTAGGATTATGAAGATAGTCGGTATGTTAGAAAAAAAGAGTGAGTATAGGATTTGGACCAAAAGTTCTTTAGCAATAGGGTTTCGGATAAAGAGTGAATGTAAATGTCAGCACATGTGAAGAGTCAGTCACAATGATGAACTGGGGAAAATATGTAGGAAAGCAGATATCAATAGAGACATTAGGAAATCAGGAAAATATAAAGTGAGTGATAGGATTAGTCATTTTCAACAGGGTTGAGGTTGAATATATTATCTTAAGAAGAAACAAATATGTAGTCACCAATAGGATTGATTTGAGAGCGTTAGGCAACCTGGATATGGATGTGTTTAGTAATCCATGCTCACTTTCCATTTAGGCTTTGGTGAAAGGTTAATAAAATAGGTACTTATTACTTACTGTTTTTCTGTATGCTTAACAAAACACTGTTGAAGTCTTGAGGACTGTTTGCTAATCTTTTTTCCAGAATGTGCTGTCCCCAACTGCCAAACTGCAAATGTATACCCTCACCCGTTTGCACGCAAACCACCCACTTGCCCTGACCCATCAATAAACTTCCCTCCCTGCCCTCTCCAAGGAAAGCATATAAGCTCTGCTTAAGCTGTTCTCATTGCTCTCTGCTCTATTCAAGTGAGCTCTGAGCCCCAGAATGCTGGACCCATAATAAACCATTTACTGTTGCTTGAGACATTCCTCTGGTGGTCTCTTCCTCTGATGCTTGCCCGACCTTTACATCTGGAGGCACGAGCAAGATCCGGCAGCGACGGATGAAAGATCCCCAAGGGGCTCTTTTCAGGGTAAGTAAGGGAACTCTTTTTGGTTTTAGGTTTCAGGTTAGGGCTTGGCAAAATGGCTATTGGTGATGAGCGTGAGCTCTCTCTGACAGAGGCTGACATACGTGTCACAGAGCCACAGGCCACGTCCCTGGGGGATGCCCCAGAGGACTCAGGAAATCGAGGAACAATAGTCTCCTTGACTCAGTGATATTTTGCTTCAGATTCAGTATTGCCAGCCCATCAGGTTTTGCCGGCTACTCACTCCTGGCCTCAGTATTGGACGTCCATTGCCTGTCTTTATTGTCTTGTCTTGTCAGTGTAGTGTGTGATTTCTTTCACTGTTTGTGTATCTCTCATTTTGGGACAGAGCACTTCAACACCTCTCTTCCTGACCCTTGATCACTGGACCAAAGTCTGTGCAAGGCCCAGAATCTTTCTTTTTCAGTAAATTGCTGGACCTGGCAGACCCTCTGTGCCTCAGAATGACCCACCTTTGGAGTTGGATAGCCCCTAGAAACATCTACTTCCCACTAATTTGAAACGTCAGAGATTTTGTCTTTCAACCGGGGCCACATAGACATCCAGATCAACAGCCATATATCTTAACTTTGCAGGACCTCTGCAAATCTCCTCCTACATGGGTGAAGCCTTTCTTTGTCTCTGCGCCCACTCCTACTCCTTCCACCATGATTCTATCTCACAAACCCTCTGCTCTTCCTCCTCCAACCTCTGTTCTCCCTGAGTCTCAAGACTCTACTGGACTCTCCTACCCTTCTTATCCGCTGCCGTCGTCCACCAACCCCCAACAACCTCTAAGTGATTCCTTTGCTGCTGACTCAGCCTCTCCGCCATTGGAGAAAGCTAGGCCGGCCCAGCGCCCACCAGATGACTCCCCCTTGTCACACACACAGCCCCTCCTTCCCTGGAGAAAGCTGGCCCGGCTAAAAGAACTCAAAGAACTCCCTGGCGTTTTCACACCTGCCTACTTGGGATGACTGCCAACAAATCCTAGGGATTCTCTTCATGACAGAGGAACGAGAGAGAAACTTTCTGGAAGCTAGAAAAAAATATCCTCGGACCAGATGGGTGACCAACACAACTTCCCAACATAATCAAAGCCGGCTTACCCTTGAACTGACCCAACTGGGACCCCGACACCTTTGAAGGTAGGGAGCATCTGTCCACTTATTGCCGGGCCCTAATAGTGGGTTTCCAACCGGCCGCTAGCCAACCAAATAATTTGGCCAAGGTAAGAGAGATTATTCAAGGGCCTGATGAATATCCCTCTATGTTTCTAGAGAGAATTATGGAGGCGTATAGGAGATATACTCCTTTCGATCTTCAGGCAGAGGATCAAAAGACATATGTCATGATGGCCTTCATTGGGCAAGCTGATCTTTATATTAAAAGAAAGTTACAATACTTAGATGGATTACAAGATATGACTTTGAGAGATTTACTCAGGGTAGCCGAGAAAGTATCCTATAAGAGAGAAACAGAGAGAACGAAAGGGAGCAAAGGGAGGATGACAGATGAAAAAGACAGATGAAGGTATTAACTAAGGTCCTGGTCACAACAATAAATAGGCCAGAAATTAAGAAACAGGGAGACAAGAAACGATACCTGGGTCCCCACCAGAGGCCACCCTTGGCCTCAGATCAATGTGCCTACTGTAAAGAAAAAGGACACTGAGCCAAAAAGTGCCCTAGAAAGAGACAGCCACGCCAGACAGCCTTTCTGACTCTGGAGGTTGACTGAGAATGTCGGGGCTCAGATCCCTTCCCCGAGCTCAGGGTAACTTTTGAAGTGAAGGGGACCCCATAAACTTTGAAGTGGATACAGCAGCAGTATACTCAGCCCTTAAGGCCCCACTGGGCCCTCTATCAAATAAAAGGTCTCTAGTTCAAAGGGCTAACAGCAGTAAATATCAGACTTAGACAACTAAGAGGACCATGGACATGGGGAAAGGAAAAATCCAACATTCCTTCCTAGTAATCCCAGAATGCCTGGCCCCATTGATGGGCAGAGATCTGCTCAGTAAGCTCCGGGCCAAAACAACTTTTAACCCCGAAGGCCCCAAAATGAAATTTCTAAATCCTTCATTAAAAACTCCTATAGTCATGGCTTTATAAATGTCAGTCAAAGATGAACATCCACTTTTCACACACCCCAAGAATGATCAAACAGGCAAGCTACCCCAGAAATGGATAACAGATTACCCAGATGCCTGGGCAAAAATTGTTGGGTTAGGACTAGCCATGAAACAACCTCCAAGAACAGTGGAGTTAAAAACCTCAGCCTCCCCAATCAATGTCAAACAACATCCTCTGAGCAAAAATGCTAAAGATGGGTTAAGGCCCCATATTCAGAAATATCTGGCTTTAGGGTCCTAAGGCCCTGTCAATCGGCCTGGAACACTCCCCTGCTACCAGTAAAAAATCCAGGAACTGGGGACTATCCCCGTTCAAGAGCTAAGAGAGATCAACAACAGGGTGCAGGACATTCACCCCACGGTAAATAATTTGTACAATCTGCTTATCACTCTGAACCCTGAGTAGAAATGGTATGGACATAAAGATGCTATCTTTTGCATGCCTCTGCATAAAGACAGTCAGTTTCTGTTTGCTTTTGAGTGGGTAGACCCAGAAACCGGAACGTATGGTAAACTAACATGGACTAGACTCCCACAGGGGTTCAAAAACTCCCCCACTCTCTTTGATGAAGCCCTCCACAGAGATGTCAACAACTTCAGAACTATGCACCCCGAAGTCACCCAGCTTCAATACGTGGATGACCTGCTACTGCAGCCAACACCAAGGAAAACTGTGAGTCTGGGAACCAAGCACTATTATGTAAGCTTGCTCAACTCGGGTATAGAGCTTCTTCCAAAAAACCCCAAATTTGCCAGCAAGAAGTAGTATTCCTGGGCTATTCCCTTAGAGGTGGTAAACGTTGGCTCACTGAGCCCAGAAAACAAACGGTTGTGCAGATACCCCCCCCCCCCAGCAGCAGACAACACAAAGAGTTTCTTGGGACTACTGGGTTTTGCAGGTTATGGATTCCTGTGTTTGTGTCCTTAACTTCTCCTTTATACCCGCTGTTAAAGGGAGATGCCCAATTCCAATGGACCCCTGAGCACCAGCAAGCTTTTGATAACATCTTACGACACTGGCACTGAACTCCTCAACTTCACTGAGCCAAGCCTGCAATTTCAGAAAGCCCTACACTACGTTAAAAATGTACATCAATTCACACACCTTGGTCCAAAGAAACTGCAGGCATTCCTGAAGGATCAAGAACAGAGTTTTCCACTAACCGACTCACAGCGAAAGGACATAACTGAACGGGTAACAAAACCCTGTCCGTTCTGTCAATAGAACAATTACCCTTCCAAGCTTCCTGTAGGAAAGCGCCTATGAGCAACCAGACCAGGAAATTCTGGGAAGTGGACTTTACTGAAATTTAGCCAGCAAGGTATGGACTTCAATATCTCCTAGTGTTTGTAGATATATTTTCAGGATGGATTGAAGCCTTCCCCACAAAAAAAAAGGCACAAATGGTGGTAGAAAATCCTGAAAGATATTTTTCTATGATACGGCCTACCTAAGGTAATAGGGTCTGATAATGGACCGGCGTTCATGGCCCAGGTAAGTAAGGGGTTAGCCAGGATCCTGGGGATAAATTGGAAGTTACATTGTGCTTATAGACCGCAGAGCTCAGGACAGGTTAAAAAAATTAATAGAACCATTAAAGAGACCTTAACGAAATTAAGCTTAGAGAGGGCATCAAAGATTGGACTATGCTCCTGCCTTATGCACTGTTTCATGCAAGAAATACTCCCTCTGTTTCTTTGTGTAACCTCACCTCCTATAAAATTCTCTATGGGGCCCCTCCTCCAGTAAGGACCTAACCACAACTCTAAGACCTACCGATCCCTTCCACACCCCCTTGCTTGACAAACTTAAAGCTATTGAAAGAACTCAGGGATACCTGTCAAAACAGCTGGCCACTGCCTACCAACCTGGTGAAAAGGAGACTCCACATCGATATCAAAAAAGAGACTTCATCTACATAAGATGACATCAGGTGTCATCCCTGGAACCCCGCTGGACAGGACCATACCAGGTGCTAATTATAAAACCTACAGTGGTAAAGGTAGACGGAATCACTTCCTGGATCCTAATTCTCATCTCAAGCCTGTGCCCTGTCCAGACACTGGCTTGAAAGTGGAAAAGACTGGTAACCCTTTCAAATTGCATATTTGCCATGTGGATAAGGCTATAGACTCTCCCCTTGGCCACCACTAGTCCTAACCATCATCAGCCCATTCAGCAGCGATGGCTGATCACAAATCCAATTAGACAAGAAGTATGGTCTGTCTCACATACAGCCCCCTTAGGGACCTGGTGGCCAACTCTCCACCCAGATATTTGTCAGCTGGGTATACGTCTTTCCAATTGGGATATCTCTGATGAAGAGGATCCCACTAAAATTCCATTAAATTTCTCCCGTACCATAGATAATGGAAACAAACATTATGGATGTAGGAACACGCAAGCCTGATGCAGGTTGGCTAGCCTAGATTACTATGTTTGCCCGGTGGACTATCAAAGCCACAAACAACCACGGCTGTGTGGGGGAAAAGCCATCTTCTTCCGTAAGTCATGGGGATGTGAGCATACAGGGGCTGCCTGGTGGAACCCAAACTCCTCATCAAATTCAGTTCACAGCATTGGCCATATTACCAATTAGACAACCAAAACCGATGGCCCCCAGAGGGGTCTCTAGATCCTCAAATTCTGTGTGACTATTTCAACTTCGGCAAGTGATCAAAAGGATTGAAGAAAATTCCCCTATGTGTAGGCCTTTTCCCTCCTTTGCTCACATCACGAAATATGTTTCTCCAATAGATCCTTCTGCTCCAGATTCTCTGCTGTCACTCTCACATCAACAACCTGATTTCTCCCCTCCAATTACTAGATCAAAACCCCAAACCTCCTCTGGTTCTCAGACCATTGCCCCCATGCTGAGGCAGCAGGTACTGAGGTACCCTTCCACCCACTCACTCCTCTCTTCTCCTGTCAGTGCCCACACCGGGTCCCACCAGGTCCTCTTACCAGCTAACCCAAAGCTCAAACCAGCTGAGGAGTGCCCTCAGACGCCTATCCAAGATGTAATGAAAATGGCCTTTAAAGTTGCTTTGTCATCACTAAAAACAGGTTACTAAGAATTTAAAGTCCCTCACAGGCTTTTTAGATACTCATTCCCGTCTTCCCATCTGCTCTACCTGTTCTACTGCTCAAGTTTTGTTGCCAGGAAAATCCCAAACCCTTTTCCCATTATTCTTTTATATCTCTTTTTCCTCATTCTCAGAACCACAGAACTGCTCTCACCCCCCGCCTTCCCCGTCTTCCCCTCTGTACCAGGCCCACAGAAAAATCTTAAATGGCCTTCTCCAGAAGTCTTCATCGTGGCTGACTTTAGGACTTTCAGCAACAAAGTCTTTATAAAAGAGTTCAGTGTAGATAAACTTCCTCTTTTCGTGTTGCTCTGTTATACTTGGCCACTGGCTGGAAAAATCAGCCCTTCTAAGCTAGACACCCCCTTACTAGTTTTTCACAAAATATGTGAACAAGGCCTCTGACCTTGAGCTGAGGCTTCCAGAGATGGCTACATTTCCAAGATAAAGAAGTTACCAACTGGGCTCCATGGTAACAGCTGGCAGGGAGAAAATAAAAGAGAAGAAAAAAGCTCTCCCCCTCCCAGGTGTCCTTAATAAGTTATCTTTCCCAGAGAAGAGGAAAATAAAAACAGAACCAAAAACTGCTTTTTGTCAACTTCTGCAGACTGTGAATTTCTGAGTCTTTTCCCTTACATGTTGGGTACAAAATTCTGAAACTACCTAAACTTGGGATTCAGGGGATTAATTGATTACAACAGAAGCAATGCCCTCTATATCCGGTTGCAACCAAATAGGACTGTTTCCCTATCTTTGGTGCTATCTTAGGTGCCTTGCCTTGTCCATACCTACAACAGTATAATTCTATATACTTAAACATTGTTTATTCAAAAAATTATCAACAGATGTGATTAATTATGTAATGGTGCAGATGTTTCCCCGAGTGCTCTATCATGAGGCAGGATCATTTAAATTTCAAATAGGGGGGCATACAACCCGGTTCCGCTGGCAACCTGTATCCTTCACTTTAGCCATCCTATGAAGAATAGTAGTTGCTGCAGAGAAGGGCACAGGAACCACTGCCCTAATCCATGGGACACAACAAATGACCCAATTAGAAGCAGCAATAGACCAAAACTTAAAGATATTAAAAAACCACCATCACAGCTTTACAAGAATCTTTAACCTCTCTCTCTGAAGTTGTTTTACAGAACAGGCGAGGGTTCGACCTCCTCTTCATGAGAGAAGGGGCCTTTGTCCTGCATTGAGGGAAGAATGTTGTTATTATGCCTACCATACTGGAGTTGTAAAAGAATCTATGATTAAATTAAGAAGACGCATTGAAGAGCATCAACAAGAGAGAGAGGCCCAAAAAGGGTGGTTTGAGTCTTGGTTCACAGAGTCCCCCTGGGTAACCATGCTTTTATCAGCCCTGGCCGGTCCATTAATAATCCTCACATTATTGCTAACTGTAGGACCCTGTTTGCTCAACCGTGTAGTTTCCTTTCTCCAAGCTCAAATTGGACAAGTTAAACTTATGGTAATCAGAAATCAATATACCACACTAGCAAACATAAAATGTGACATCCTCAATGATCACTATTATGATTTAATGTAACCAAAAGAAAGTGGGGAATGAAAGGTAAATAAAATAGGTAATTGTCACTTCCAGTTTTACGGTATGCTTAACAAAACACTGTTGATATCTTGAGAACTGTTCGCTAATCTTGTTCCCTGAATGTTCTGTACCAACTGCAAAACTGCAGAATGTACTCCCTCACCCATTTGCACGCAAACTGCCCACTCGCGCTGACCCATCAATAATCTTCCCTCCCTGCCCTCTCCAAGGAAAGTATATAAGCTCTGCTTAAGCTGTTCTCAGGGCTCTCTGCTCTATTCAAGGGAGCTCTGAGGCCCAGCATGTTGGACCCCCATAAACTTTTGGCTGTTGCATTAGACAGTCCCTGGTAGTCTCTTCCTCCGATGCTCGCCTGACATTTACATTGGTAAAATAATAAGTGTGACCATTGCTTCTGTGTCGAAATGTACAAATTATTATTGGGGGTACAAATAGGTGTACCCTGTGATATGAATATAGAGATAATGTATGAATAGACAATACTGTGAATAAATAATATAATGGATTCCAAATTTAATAATGGATTCAATTGATATCTGAAAATATAAAGGAAATCTTATATTGATATACATACATTCATTCCAACCAGTAAAACATCTAAACGTTATATTAGGATTATGATTTATCATGAAGAGTGTGTGAGTTTTCCTTCAAAATTGATTATGGAAGTTGAAAATAATGTGTTTGGAAAGAAGTCTCATGAAAAGACCAGACAAGAAACCTGGAGGAATCCATGTGTTCTGAAGCAGGAAGTTATTGAAAGTGAAACAAATGCCTATAAGTTTGCTAACTTGTGGATGAAATATATATCTTATGATGTGCATAAATTGAAGAAATAGTAATGTAGCAGTGTTGAATAAAAATGAATGTCAAAATACACATCATGTCCCATAGTAATCTACTTGCATTGATGTTAAACTGGGTCAGTTACTGTACAAATTTAGTATTTGTATGCAACGTTAACTAAAGTTAGTTTTCAGTACTGGTAACAAATATGTATTTCAGGTGGATGAATATTTCTGAGAATAATCTTGTGAATACTTGATTATAAATCCATACACATGAACATGAATGAATTTAGGGAGTGTATATAAGACACATATATTTCATATTTTGAAAAATCTGGAGAGTATATATATACAAAAAACACACATGCAGAGACATTAAATTACCAATATATATGCCAATCGAAATTTATCATGAAATATATATCATCCACAGATGCAAAAATATTTCTTTTACTGAACATGGATTTATGTTTAATGTTGTTCAACTAGGAAGCTCACCCATAGGTTGAATTTTAAGATCCAACAGGGTTTAGGAGGAGTGATCTCTTCTCATAATTTGTATCTGCCAAGTCAGCCACCTCACAAGAATGTACATGTGATACCAGGTAGGATTCTATATGTGCATTTAAAAATACATGTTCTGAATAGGCTACAGGGAAAGGGAGACAGGAATTTATATATTTATTAACTTTAAAAACACAAGGAGAACTATTTCAATTAAAAATTAACTAGATTTATAACACCTACCCTTCATAATGCAAATGGCAAGTCCAAATATACACCATGCCTCCTTTGAACTGCTTGTATTTCTATTCTGTTTGGGTTAGTTTTCTCCATCATATTAGGATTAGCAGTCAGAGTCTAGTAGTTTATGAGTTAGTGTCAGGGATTAAGTATTTCGAATGGAAAATTGGAAAATGAATCCAATGTGTATGCATATATGTGCTACACAAAAATCTTCCCACTCTCATCCACAACAATGCCTTGACATTAACTTCGCCCCAAGTAAGACACAATTAGAGGAGAAGAGTTAGAAAATCTGTGAATGCATATGTGGAATGGAATATACTCAGGATTTCACAAACTTGGAAGTGGTAGAGCAGTTTCCAAAAGTAAGGCACATGGTAAACACTCCACAAACATGGAGTTCTGCTGGCCTAAAGACTTCTTGATAAACTGCCTCTGAGGTTGGGCACTTGAAATATATGTTGTTGTCAGTAGCTTTAGCTTACTTTCTAGTGAGACCATCAAAGCTGGGTCTGCATCTATGTGACCTGGAGGACATTGTTTCTAATTTTCCAATGAACATGAGGCAGCAGTGCGAATACTCTCTTTGTAGTTAAACTATGGCCACTGGGAGCTAAGTGACTCACCGTGTGAACTGTGAAGCCATTTGGTCCTCCTCCACTTTTCGTGGTGGTTCTTGCTGCTGCACTGGGACTTTGGTATTTTCTTCATGAAATACAAGGAGATCAACTGGGACACAGTGCTGGAGGGAGTTCTGTCACGTGTGGAGGTCATGGTCTGCATGTGAATGCACCAACCAGGATTCTATCCCACATGGGTTGCCCCTTTGTCCATAGCAACCTGATTCTGAACATTGCCTTGAAATCTCCCTATACAAAAAGATGCCTTTACATGGAAGGTTCTGCTGGCTGTACCATGTCATTCACAAGCCATTTGGAAGCCAGTGGCAGATCCACATGGCCCCACCACACATTTTATCACACACCTTCACACCACTGCTCTAGGCCCACTAATTTGCAGGCTCCAACTTACTGGCATCTCTGTTCTACACAATTTTCAAGAAACCTAGTCAGTCAAGGCACTGTCTGATACACTCATGATTAGCAATAGGACATCCAAAGATTCTCCAGTGCCACCTGGTCATGGGAATTCCAAAAATTTCATGGTGTTTATCTAGCCATTTTTTTGAGGATGAAGTTGGAGGAACTGTGGTTTTCAAAAACCATTAAAAGTTGAGGAAGCTCATTTCAATGAAACTCTGGAGAACTCTCATAGGCAAGGCTTCCCAAAGAGTTGTCAAAAGGTCACATGAAGCCAGTCCAATTGAAGTCTACAATGTGAGGTACATGTGTGTTTTGACTCTCAGCTATGGCTGCCAAGACTTTAAGAAGAAAATCATGGATTATCTTGGCTGAGATTCCCAGTGCTCTGTGGCCGTGATCTAAGTTCATAAGGGCTACTCTCATGCGTGGGCTCCTAAAATCCCAACAAAGCTCATGGCAATACTTCTCTGAGGTCAGTTTCAGAATTCAGTCTCTATAGGGATTCACACTAGAGTTCAAGCCCAGGTGGACCCAGTGATTTCTTCCAATCGCCACACAAATGACCAAAATTTAAACGAAAACACTCCCATATGGCCCCCATCTTTTCCACATAGACACTCATCATAACCTCTAGCTGGAGGTTTCTATGAGGGGCGCTGGACAAGACAGTGTCCAAAATAAGCTCCCTTGCCCGTCATTTGCCTAAAGTCAGGGTGGCCTGGAAACCCTTCCTCTGAACCAGGAGTGATCAAATAGGCCTACCATTATTACTGTTCCACTTCTCCAATTTGAGGCCTACTGACTGTGGGGTTTAGATTCTTCATGTGGATTGGGGTCATGAGAAAACCCAAGCACCAATGGGCTAGACTCTGAAGGGCTTTGAAAAACTCATTTGACCCAAAGGATTCCTATTCTCACCTTATGGAGGTCAGGAAACTTACAGAGGAAGGCGAGAGACTTCATCCATAATGAGTACTCTTTTGGCCATTTTGGTTTTGGATGCACACATGGCATCTTTCTTTAGATCCATCAGGTGCTGAGAATCTAAGCCACAGCCTCACACAGGGCCAACAGGCTGATTCAGACACATCCCTTTTGAAATCAATTACTCAAAAAGGGACAGGTGATGCCCATTCATTTACATTAGAGAACTGTTTTATTCAGGCTTCACAACGGGGTGGCCTTAGGCAAAGACCTTCCTGACATTCAGTGCTATAGAACAATAGGTAAGCAAAAGTCCCAAAGCAGGGTTTCTCCACTGAGACTTTCCTGGTAACATTGATATCTGAGTTTTCTGAGATTCTCGCCATTCCCTTCAGCTATCCAGTACATGGCCAAGTCACAGAGCTTGGAGGTGGTACCTATCTTGGTCACAAAATCATGAGCCTATTCTGGAGAGTGGCCAGAATTCAGGAAGAAAACAGGAACTTAGGAAGATTTCAGGTCTTGCCCACAAATAAGGCAACCCTCTGTCCTTTTATAAATTGGGCAGCGTGAATGTTGGGAAGCTTTCTCCTAGACAGGACACATCCATTGATGCATTTTCTTTTGTAATGTCTACACCCACGGACACAGTGGGATACACAGACATAGAAACACTTGCCTTGTCAAATGACTTAATAGAAACAGTCCACTCCAAACCAAACAAACCAACTTTCCTACCTATTCTCAGAACATGAGACAAAACCACAAACCCACACTCATTCCCACAAATGCACCTCCTTCCCCCAAGAAGGTCTGTTACTAACCGGAGTGTCCTTTGCCTGGTGAGCCATTCTTTGTTCACCCGAAATGGCCTGTCTGTTCTCAAATCTGGACTCCTTGGCCCACTCTGTGAAGTTGTCAGGAGCCAGCTTTGAGCCGCCACTACCTGCATTCTCACTGAAGACACCTCTTCAGATTTTTTCTGGCATTTGACCATCTTCACATCTGTAAGTACCAAGAAAGACTGACTCTTTCCATGATAAATCCAAAAAAGTGAGATCTCTGTGACTGTTACTGGGCCTGACCCTGGGTGCCTGGTTTCCGGGATCCCAAGTTCAGAGAGTTCCATCACAAAGAAGTGAGGTAGGTCACTTCCTTCATGAACTGAATGAGCTCACAGCCTTGGAAAACACTTTGTCCTAACAGTTTCTTCCTAAGGTCCCATGAGATGGAGGCTGCCCCTACTTCCTGTGACACTTTCACAAGTTAGAATGGTATATCAACAATAGGTACTGGGAGAGAGATCTCCACACAGGGTTGGTTTGGTCCATTTTGTCTACATTAAAATGTGAGAGGCTTATTCAGACACATCTCTTCATCCTGACCAGGTTGTTTGCCATGGAAAATGACTTTTGCTCTCTCAGGTCCTTCATAGCATTCTATATCTTCTTCAGGGATAATTTCTGCATGGATCTTTGAGATTCTCAGCAGGTGGAAGATCCCCTATATTCCTGGATTGTAAGACCAACTCTATCCCTGCACTGCTGTAAAGTTAGATTGAGGGAACAGTGTATGGTTAATGTTAATATCATGTTCTATTTGCGTTAGGAATCATTCTGCTGGATGAATAATGGTATTGGGAACCTGAGATATTTACAAGAATATATAGGTGAAATATAAGTATGGAAACAGAAATCTAGGGAAGACTTGAAGCCAAGTAGGACTTTGGGCCCTTGAGTAGCATACTTTGCTTTGAATTATATTCTGCACTGATGTCTCAGATAAATTGATATACAAAGAAATAGGATTGTATACACTAGATGATTGAATAACATACAGAATATCCAATAAAAAAGGGATAGTCTGTAGGATTAGCAAGATAGTCAGTAGGTTTAGAAAGAAGAATGAGTATAGGATTTGTACCAAAAGTTCTTTACAAATAAGGTTTCGGGTAGAGAGTGAATGTAAATGTCAGCACATGTAAAGAGTCAGTCACAATGACGAATTGGGGAAAATATGTAGGAAAGCAGATATAAATAGAGACATTAGGAAGTCAGTAAAAGTATGAAGTGTGTAATTTGTTTAGACATTTTCAACGGTTTGAGTCTGAATATATAACCTTAGGCAGAAACTAATATGTTGTCACAAATTGGATTGACTTTTGAGAGCATTAGGTAACCAGGACATGGATGTTTTTATTAATCCATGCTCACTTTTTATTTAGGCTTTGGTAAAATCATAAGTGTGACCTTTGCATTTTGTGTCCAGAATATTATTGTGATAAAATGTATATGTAGATCAGGTGACTTGAGTATTTCTTCCACCATTTCTGTAGCAATATTTTGTAGATGTATAAATTACTATTGAGGGTACAAATAGGTGTACCCTGTGTCTATGAATATGCAGATAATGCATGAATAAACCATACTGTGTGTAAATAATATAACTTGCTCTACTTTAAATAATGGATTGAATTGATATCTGAAAATATAAAAGAAATCTCATATTGATATACAATAATTCACTGCAACCAGTTATACATCTAATGGTAATATTATGGTTGTGGTTTATCCTGAAAGGTGTGTGAGTTTTGTTTCAAAAGTGATTATGGAAATCAACAATAATGTGTTTGGAAAGAAGTCTCATGAAAAGAATAGTCAAGAAACCTGTAAAAATACATGTGTTCTCAAGAAGGAAGTGATTGAACATTATATATCATACTATATATAATGTGCATAAACTGCAGAAATAGTAATGTACCAATGTTGAATAAAAATGAACATCAAAATACACATCATGTCCCATAGGAATCTAATTGCATTGATGTTAATCTGGGTCAGTTACTCTAGAAATATTAGGATTTTTATCCACCATTCACTGAAGTTACTTTTCAGTACTAGGAAAAAAGTATGTATTTAAGTTGGATGAATATTTCTGAGAATAATCTTGTGAAAATTTGATTATAAATCCACATAAATCACAAAACATTATAAACACAAAAGTCACATGGACATTAAAATCTAGCAATATATATGCCAATTTAAATCCATCTTGAAATATATATCATCCACTGATCCAAAACTATTTATTTAATGAACTTGTATTTATGTATAATGTTGTTCAGCTAGGAAGCTCCCCCATAGATTGAATTTTCTTTTCCAAATCAGTGTTTAGGAGGAGTGATCTCCTAAATGTGTATGCAAATATGTGCTACACAAAAATCTTCCCACTCTCATCCAGAACAATGCCTTGATATTACCTTCACCCCAAGTAGGACACAGTTGGAGGACATGAGTTAGAAAATCTGTGAATACATATCTGGAATGTAAAATGGTCAGGAGTTCACAACCTTGCAGGTTGTAGAGGAGTTTCCAAAAGTAAAGGACAGGCTTAATAGACCCAACCTGATCTTTTATTAGAATTGGGAGCCATCTTGCCAGAAAGCCATGAAAAGATAATTTGGGCTTTACTATAAATTACTGCAAATTCTGAACCTGCTTGGAATGCCTGTCCGTGCCTTGAACTCATCCATGCCTGGCTCTCTGACCAGATAACAGTGCTCTCTGAAACATTAGTGACACCTAATAAATATTGGCCTTCCCAGGCCAGACAACGACCCTCTCTGAGTCTCTAATGGTCCTCATAATTTCTGATGTTGGGGCCAGCAAAAAAAAATGTAAACTACCATCAGTGTGATGCTTTCAAAGTTCTGTTATCTGTAACCCCCTTTTTGTGTAACTTTCTGGGCTATATAGCTGGGCTGTAGGAAAGGTGGTGTTGCTGTCTTGTTCCCGCCATTTTTGGAGGGAGAGGCAGCCTGGCCAGTTTTAATAATAAGCCTGCCTTAATTTGATTTTAATTGGAGTCACTGGTCTTTTCTTGCATCCTATTCCAACATTTTGGAGTTCCCCAGTGAGATGACCCTGCCCGACCAGATCACAAGACCAGACTGCTGAAAATTCTGAAGCTGGCCTTCCCTCCAGGGCTACGGGCTGGGGAGCCACTCTAGGGGGTGCACAACTTGAGATGTTCCAAGGCCTTGGAGTGAGCCGTCGGTCTGGGGAGCACTGCAGTGAACCACCACACTGAAACTATTAGCAAGTACCTGGTGGAGGAGGCCTCCATAGGTAAGTGGCACCTTGATAACATCTTATATCTGGTTAAGGGAGATCTCTTCTAATGACAGAGAGGTGGCCTGGGGAGGCTCACATTCACTCCTGTCCAGGATAGTAATGAGAATCGTTCTGTCCTCTGTTCCGTTCTGTAGGGAATTCCTCTGGAAGGTTAGAGAGGTGCCGAGGGACACGCATGCGCTCCTACCCCAGAGCTTTAGCGAGACGTTGAATTGCTCATCTGTTTTTCTGTTTTGGCACCGGGATTCTGTTTTTTTTTTTTTTTTTTTTTTTTTTGTGTGTGTGTGTGTGTGTTTTGTTCTGTGTTCTATATGTTTTCTGTTTGTTTGTTTTTGTGCGTTTTGTTTTGTGATTTCTGTGATAAAATCTTAAGGATATTGAATGTGAAAATGGGTAACAAAGCAAGTAAGCCTGACACCCCTTTGGACTGTGTTTTAAGGAACTGTGATGAACTTTACCACCATTTGTTAAGCAGAATGAGAGAAGGCCCTAGCTGGCTGCCTGGAGCACACCCAGTGCAGATGGTAATGCCTGCTGGGGAATGAAGAACTGAGTATCTCCCAGTATCTGCCGAAGCCCTGTTGCTTCAGGGAATTCCCTCCTTCGTTCCCTGCACTGCAAGGATAATGCCACCTCTGTCTTCTTAAAAAAAGAGAAAAACAAAAAGGGGACACTAAATGCAGTAAAGTCGCCATGGAGACACTTTATTTTATATTTCAGGTAGCTCCTCTGTGAAAACATTTGGTCCCCTTGTGGGGACATCTGTGGTGCCACTGGAGAAGGAGATTTTTCTCTTATTTGCTCTGTTTTAAAGGGTTCTGTCTGTCAGCCATTGTCTGGAGTTCATTTCTGTCTGTCTTGTGCCTTTTTTCTAGCCCTTTAAGACATGTGCAATAATGTGTTAATATTATAAATTGTTTCTTGGAAATGATCTTAGCTGAATGTGTGTCTAAATGATGATGTTTCATTGTACCAATCTGGTATCTGAATGGGTTTTTGAAGCATTCCACAATCTTGCAGTTAAAAGTCGGGTTTAGGTATTTGTTTAGTTCATGGTTTCAGATAATTCATGCCAGAGAACTTAAATACTTAGGATGGAAAATAAAGAACTCTACTTCCAAGTTGGCAAGTAACTTCCCAATCATTCAGTCTTTTTTTCACCAATTTTAAATTAGGTAGCCTGGGAAAATGTCACTGTGTGTACCAGTGCATTAATTTGGACAAGGATACTAAATCATAGTATGATATCTGTTGACAAAACAACTTGTAAAGATATAAAATTTTGTGAATTGTATCTTAAACTTGTATCATAATTTTCAACATCCTAACATGAAAATTATGTTTAAAATACCTTAGGCCTAAGGTTTCTGCTCAGAATAGCCTTTTTTCCTTCTTCTTCCAGACCTCAGCCAGGACTTATTTTGAAATGCAAATGAAAGAAGCCTGTAAGCTTAGTAGGAGACTTATTTGAGGCCTAAGGGAAAAAAAATGTAAATTGTATGGTATTTACCAATTACTGGCCAGTCATTTTTCTAGGACTCATAATTTTTTCCTTAGGTTCTTTATTTATTTTTTGAGCTCATGATTTTGCTCCTACAGACCTAGGTTAATGTTTTTCTGATCAGTAATATCTTTGACCAACTGTGGAATTTTTAAATCATTGCAATGGAGATTTCACCTGTGAAAAGCTACAAGGCCTTCACTTTTATTATGTGTGCACAATTTGTTATGTGTTGTATGTTTATATATATATATATATATATATATATATATATATATATATATATATATCCATATATCATATATATGATACACAAATTAACTTATATAAGGAGCACTCATATTAAAAAGAACTCATAAAAACAATTTTAAAAAGTGGATCCAAAGATCTTTAATTCACGTGATTTAAATGTTTCAATTTAAATTGGGTAAACAGATAAATATAAATGTCTTTAAATTTAAGCTTACAAGTTTTTCTAGGTGTTCAAAAATCTAATAAACTATTAATGTCTACAAAAGGTCTAATATGCCTTTGTTCCAGGACTTTTCTTTCAATCAAAAAAATGGTTTACAGTGTTCAAAAAATTTGTCTAATATTTTGATAAATAAGTAAAGTAAATTTGATATGGGATTACTCATTCATGAGTACTTTTGTTTGATATCTGATTGATATACTAAGGTCTGTATAAGTTTGTACTAAAGTCTGTATAAGATTGTAAAAATCAGTCATGTGTAAAAGAGACAAAAATTTCTTAAACATAAGTTTACCCATAACATTAAGTTTATTAAGATTTAAATTTTCTAGAGCAAGCAACCATAAAAATTAAACAAATGTTTAAATAAGAACTGTTATTTAAGAGCACTGTACTGCCATTTCTTTAAAAGCTAAACTTGGTTAATGTAGAAACTTCAATGCAATTGTGATGCTATTAATGTGCTCATATTTTCCAGTTATACAACTCTATAAGGTAGAAACTTTAAAAGAGCATTATATCAAGCAGGTGTTCTGAAGTTGTATGGTAAATAAAATATATATTGGGGATTTATTTACCTGTTATCAATAATATATGTAAAGTTTTATGTTACTTTTTACATTGTGGAACAATTTAAATGTATTTTTAAGTTAATGAGACCCTAATCTATGTAAAGGTTAAAATCTTTCAGCCATACTTTAATTCATGTTTTAAATGTGATATCATATGGTGTGAGCTAATGTTCATGTGACCTCAAACAATTTATGTAAACTTTGTAAAATGATATTTAAAAAAAAGATCAGCTTGAGAACTAAAGCATTTAAGATTTATAAGGAGCCCTGCTTACCTGAGATAAGACTCTTTGTCCCATCTTACTACATGTGAGAATGACTACGAAAGCAGTAGGTCAGATTTTATTTCATTTAAAGTTATGTTCAAATTTTTTTTTTCTGTCAAGATTACTAGGATCTCAAAAAGGTGATATAAAATATAACTCACCAAAAAATTCAGGGTAGCTATTACATGAACTAAGTATTTTTACTCTTGTTAAAAAATTTTATTTTTTAATTTCTTTTTAAGTGATCTAAAGATTCCCTGTTGGTGTTTTACAGAAGTGTTGCTTTAAGAACACAACATGGGTTAATTTAAGAAAATAAGTCATCAACTACAAGACAGACAGAATAATAAGATCCCAATTAATAAAATATAAATAATTATAAACTTATAGACATTAAAGTGCAGTACTCTTAATATATGGCTGTTAAAATTTATTTGCTGGTTGTTTCAGATTAGGATTGAAAATTAAAGTTAAATGAAAAGGGCCAAAAAAAAAAAAACAATATTTGACTCTTGCCCTTTGAGTCAGTCTGAATCCAGGGAACAGGGGACTTCTCTATGAGCTTTGCAACTCTGGGCCACATAACCTCCCGATCAGGGAGATTAATGAGACCACTGGAGAACAGAAAGCCAATCAGTGCATTTGCTACAAAGAGGAGAGTCATCAGGAAAGGGAGACATCCCTGATGCTTCTGAGGGAAGCCACATGGTCAAGCAAGACCTGAACCCACCTAGCTCAAATTGCACTAGCAGAACTGAGAAGCTGCTCTCAAGTTTCCCAAGGAATGACTCCCATAAAAGCTCAGCTGACTGCTAACAATAGATAGAAACAAAAGTCATTTGACTGCTTCATCTTAAACACTTAGCAAAGACAGTTAAAACCAAAATACAGCCATTCCTGGGCATTTTAAATAATAATAATAATAATAATAATAATAATAATAATAATAATAATACTATTTTAAGGTATACACTTTATGTTAGCCTCCCAAAATAAGTAAAACTGTTGGCTACAAAGACTATCAAGAGGAGCTGCCAGAGGCAGAAGTTTTTAGTTTAAGGCCTACAGATATTCCTAACCTACAGGTAGGCTTGGTATTTGCAAGTACGATTATCCAGCCCTGAGTAACATAATTAAATGTTTCTCTATTAGACACAGAGGTCATACTACTGAAAGGATTTTGCAAAATCAGATGACATTAAATTATTAAACTGTATATTATGGGGAGGGACAACTGTAACACTTAAAGTTAAATATTAAGTTGACAGTCCTGATAATTGGGGATATTAAAGACTGGTGAGGGTACTTCATAGAGTGACATGATCCAGCTACTGCAACATTTATTCAATACTCATGTTTTTTGTTTCTCTCATAGAAGAACCCATCCCCAGATGACTTTACAACCTGTTCTTCCTCAACAAGACTTCAAAAAGAACTGACTTCTAAAAGGCAACTCATATTCCTCAACTGACTTCAAAAAGGCAACTCATGTCTCTCACGCCATGCACACTCATGTCACCCTCTCTCAGCTGAGAAGAAGGCAAAATGAGAGACGACTCTCCACTTACACCAATGGAGCCCAAAATAAATAGACTATCAATATAAGTAATTAATTAAGTCAGGTAATATCAGGGAGACTGGTTTTCGGTGAGTTCTAAAAATTTGGAGACTGTTAACTGAGGGATTAAAATTTCCTCAGTGCTTTTCCACTAACTTATCAAGGATTACAAAGGGACACATAAGAAAAGGGGGGAATGATAGACCCAACCTTATCTTTTATTAAAATTGGGAGCCATCTTGCAACAAAACCATGAAAAAATCATTTTGGCTTTACTGTAAATTACTGCAAATTCTGAACCTGCTTGGAATGACTGCCCGTGCCTTAAACTCACCCGTGCATGGCTCTCTGACCAGATAGCAGCCCTCTCTGAAACTTTGTCACACCTCATAAATATTGGCCTTCTGTGGCCAGACAATGACCCTCTCTGAGGCTCTAATGGTCCTCATAAATTTTGATGTTGGGGCTAGCAAAAAAAAAAAAAAATGTTAACTCCCATTAGTGTGATGCTTGTCAGAGTTCTGTTATCTGTTACCCCATTTTTGTGTAACTTTCTGGGCTGCAAACCTGGGCTGTAGTAAAGGTGGGGTTGCTCTCTTGCTCCCGCAATCTTTGGAGGGAGAGGCAGCCCAGCCAGTGGAAATAATAAGCTAACTTTAATTTGATTTTAACTGGAGTCAGTGTTCTTTTCTTACATCCTGGTCTAAGAGGTAAACACTCCACAAACATAGAGCTCTGCCGGCCTAAAGACTTCTTGAGAAACTGCCTCTGAGGTTGGGTACTTTAAATATATTTTGTTGTCAGAAGGTTTAGCTTCTTTTTTATTGAGACCATCAAAGCTGGGTCTGCATCTATGTGAATGGAGAGCATGGTTTCTTATTTTCCAATGAACATGAGGCAGCAGTGCTGAATTCTCTCTTGGTAGGTAAACTGTGGCCACTGGGGGCTAAGTGTCTCCCCGTGTGGACTGTGAAGCCATTTGATCATCCTCCATTTTTGTGGTGTTTCTTGGTGCTGCACTGGGAGTTTGGTATTTGCTTCACGAAATACAAGGAGTTCAACTGGGACACAGTGCTGGAGGGAGTTCTTTCACGTGTGGTGGGTCAGGAACTGCAGGAGAATGCACCAACCAGGCTTCTATTTCACACAGCTTTTTCCTTGACCATACCCACCTGATTCTGAACATTGCCTTGAAACCTCTCCATATAATAAGATGCCTTTACATGTAAGGTTCTGCTGGATGCACCATGGCAGCCAAAATGCATTTGGAAGTCAATTGGAAATCCACATGGCCCCACCTCAGATATTTTATCACACACCTGCACACCACTGCTCTGGGCCCACTACTCAGCATTCTCAACTTACTGGCATCTCTGTTCTTCACCATTATCATGAAATCCAGTCAATCAAGGCACTGTCTGGTACACTCATGATCAGCAACAGGAGATCCAAAGGTTCTCCAGTGCCACCTGGTCATGGGAGTTTCAAAAATTTCAGGGTATTTATCTAGCCACTTTTCAAGGATGAAGTTGGAGAAACTGTGGGTTTCAATTCATTCAGGAACCATTTAATGTTGAGGAACCTCATTTCAATGAATGCTCTGGAGAACTCTCAAAGGCAAGGCTTCCCAAAGAGTAGCCAAATAGTCACATGAAGCCCAGCCCATTGAGGTCTACAATGTGAGGTCCATGTGTGTTTCGACTCTCAACTATGCCTGTCAAGTCTTTCATAATAAAATCATGTGATATCCTGGCTGAGATTCCAAGTGATCAGTCGAAAGCCACCCTTGGCCTAGATTTCAGTTTCCAATGGCGACTCTCATGCGTGGCCTTCTAAAATCGCAACACAATTCATGACAATACTTCTCTGAGGTCAGTTCCAGAACTCAGTCTCTAAGGTGAATCATACCAAAGTTCTAGCCCTGGTGGATCCAGTCATTTCTTCCAACCACTACACAAATGAACACAATTAAAACCAAAACACTCCCACATGGTCCTCACCTTCTTCCATATAGACACTCATTATAACCTCTGGCTGGAGGTTTCCATGAGGGGCGCAGCACAAGACAGTATCCAAAACAAGCTTCCTTATCCCTTATTTGCTTAAAGTCAGCTGGGCCTGGACACCATTCCTGTGAACCAGGAGTGATAAAATAAGCCTGGCCTTAATACTGCTCTGCTTCTCCAATTTGAGGCCTACTGACTGTCAGGTATAGATTCTTAATGTGATTTAAAGTAATGAAAAAACCCAAGTTCATATGGGCTAGCCTCTGCAGGGCTTTGAAGAACTCATTTGACCCAAAGGATCCCTAGTCTCATTTGATGGAGATCAGAAACCTATCAGAGTAAGGCAAGATACTTCATACACAATTACTGATATTTTTGCCATTTTGGTTTTGGAAGCACACATGGGATCTTTCTTTAGTTCCATCAGGTGCTGAGAATCTAAGCCACTGCCTCACACAGGGCCAAGTGGCTGATTCAGACACATCCCTTTCCAAAGCAATTAAGCAAAGATACACAGGTGATGCCCATTCATTTCCATTTGAAAACAGTTTTCTTCAGGCTTCACAAATTGGTGGCCTGAGGCAGAGACCTTCCTGACTCTCAGAGCAACAGAAAAATAGGTAAGCAAAAGGCCCAAAGCAGGGTTTCTCTACTGAGACTTTCTTTGTCACACTGATATCTGAGTTTTCTGAGATGCTTGCTATTCCCTTCAGCTATCCAGTATATGGCAATGTCACAGAGCTTGGAGGTGGTACATATCTTGGACACAAAACCATGAGCCTACTCTGGAGCGTGGCCAGAATTCAGGAAGAAAACAGGAACTTCGGAAGATAGTAGGTGTTGCCCGTCCCTAAAGCAACCTGCAGTCCACTCATAAATTGGGCAGGATGAATGTTGGCAAGCTTTCTACTATACAGGACACATCCATTAATGCATTATCTTTTATAATGTCTACAACCACGGACACAGTGGGATACACAGGCATACAAACAATCACCTTGTCAAATGACTTACTATAAACAGTCCACTCTAAAGCAAACAAACCGCCTTTCTTACCTATTCTCAGAACATGAGACATAACCACAAAATCACAATCACACCCACAACGACACCTCCTATATTCAAGTAGGTCTGTGACTAATTGGAATGTACTCTGAATGATGGGCCATACTATGTTTCCTTGAAATGGCCTGTCCTTCTCAGATCTGGTCACCTTGGCCAACACTGTGAAGTTTTCAGGAGCCAGTGGTGAGCCACTACCTGCTTTCTCATGAAATTCCCCTTTTTAGAGCTCTCTTGGCATTTGGCAATCCTCACATCAGTAGGTACCAAGGAAGACTTACTCTGTCCTTGGTTATTCCAAACAACTGAGCCCACTGGGCAAGAAACTGGGACTGACTCTGGGTGCCTGGCTTCCTGGATCCCAAGTTCAGAGAGATCCGTCATCAAGGAAGAGAGGTAGGTCACCTCATTCAGGAACTGAATGAGGTTACTGCCGTGGCAACCACTTTGTCCTAACAATTGCTTTCAAGGGTCCTTGTACCATGGATGGTTAAATGTAGAAGAGAACTTCCAGTCAAAAGGGATAGTTGGTAGGATTCGGAAGATTCTCGGTAGGTTTAGAAAGAAGAGTGAGTATAGGATTTGGACCAAATGTTGTTTAGCAATAGGGTTTCTGGTAGACAGTGAATGTTAATGTCAGCACAAGTGAAGAGACAGTCACAATGATGAACTGGGGAAAATAGTTAGGAAAGCTGATATCAATAGAGACATTACAAAATCAGGCAAAGTATAAAGTGAGTGATAGGATTAGATATTTTCAACAGGGTTGAGTTTGAATATATAATCTTAGAAAGAAACAAATGTGTACTGACCAATAGAATTGACATTTGACAGCATTAGGCAACCTGGACATGGATGTTTAGTAATCCATGCTCACTTTTCATTTAGTCTTTGCTACAATCTTAAGTGTGACCTTTGCTTTTTTTGTCCAGAATATTACTGTGATAAAATGTATATGTAGATCAGGTGACACTACTATTTTTCCACCATTTCTGGCAGCAACATATTCAAGACGTATAAATTAGTAATGGGGGTAAAAAGAGGTGTACCCTTTGTCTGTGCATATAGAGATAATGCATGAATAGACCATACTTTGAATAAATAATATATCTGGTTCCGACTTTAAATAATGGATTGAAATTATATGTGAAAAAATACAAGAAATCTTATATTGACATACAAACATTCATTCCAACCAGTTATATATCTAATGGCCACATTAAGGTTATGGTTTATCATGAAGGGTGTGTGAGTTTTGCTTCAAAAGTGATTATGGAAATCTAAAATAATGTGTTTGGAAAGAAGTCTCATGAAAAGACCAGTCAAGAAACCTGGAGGAATACATGTTTTATGAAGCAGGAAGTGATTGTGAAACAAATGCGCATAAATTTGTGAACTTGTGGATGAAATATATATATTCTATGATTTGTAAAAATTGAAGAAATAGTAATGTACCAGTGTTGAATGAAAATAAACGTCAGAATACACATCATGTCCCATACGAATCTACTTGATTGATGTTAATCTGGGTTAGTTACTGTACAAATATTAGGATTTGTAAGCACCATTTACTGAAGTTAGTTTTCAGAACTATGAAACAAATGTGTATTTCAGGAGGATGAATATTTCTGAGAATAATTTTGTGAAAAGTTTATTATAAATCCACATTTTTGAACATGAATGAATTTAGGGAGTGTATTTAAGATACATACATTTCATATTTTAAAAATCAGGACAGTATATATATATATATATATATATATATATATATATATATTCATAATTATATATATGTGTATATACATATATATGTGTGTATATATATATATATATATATATATATATATATATATATACACACACACACAAAACACACACACAGACATTAAAATGTAGGAATATATACGCCAATCTAAGTTCATCATAAAATATATAGCATCCACAGATGCAAAAATATTTATTTTACTGAACAAGGATTTATGTATAATGTTGTTCTACTAGGAAGCTCACCCATAGTTTGAATTTTCAGTTCCAACAGCGTTTAGAGTAGTGATCTCTTCTCACAACTTGTATCTGCCAAGTCAGTCACCTCACAAAAATGAACGTGTGATACCAGGTAGGATTCTATAAAGCATATAAAAATACATGTGCTGAATAGGCTACAGAGAAAGGCAGACAGGCATTTACATATTTGTTAACTTTAACAACACATGGAGAACTATTTCAATTAAAAATTGACTAGATTTATAACACCTACCATTTATCATGAAAAAGGCAAGTCCAACTATACCCCACGCCTCCTCTGAACTGCTTGTATTTCTATTCTGTTTGGGTTGTTTTTCTCCATCATTTGGATTAGTAGACAGAGTATAGTAGGGTATGGGTTATTGTCAGGATTCAGTATTTTCAATGGTATATAGGAAAATGAATCCAATGTGTATAAAAATATATGCTACACAATTATCTTCCCACTCTCATCCAGAACAATGCCTTTACATTACCTTCACCTCAAGTAAGACACAATTAGGGTAGAAGAGTTTGAAAATCCGTGAATGCATATCTGGGGTGGAAACAGTACTAAGAAACAAATACGTATTTCAGGTGGATGAATATTTCTGAGAATAATCTTGTGAAAAGTTGATTATGAATCCACAACATAAATATGAATGAATTTAGGAAGTGTGTAATAAGACACATATTTCATATTTTGAATACTCCTGAGAGTGTATCTATATATATATTTATATACACACACAGAGACAGACATTAAAAATTGCAATATATATGCCAAACGAAATTCACCATGAAATGTATATCATCCACAGATCCAAATATATTCATTTTACTGAACATGGATTTATGTATAATGTTGTTCAACTAGGAAGCTCACTCACATTTGAATTACCAGTTCAAGCAGCGTTTAGGAGGAGTGATCTCTTCTTCCAATTTGTATCTGCCAAGTCAGCCACCTCACAAGAATGTACGTGTGGTACCAGGTAGGATTCTATATGTGCATATAAAAATACGTGTGCTGAATAGGCTACAGAGAAAGGGGGACAGGAATTCACTTATTTGTTAACTTTAAAAACACATCGAGAACTATTTCAACAAATAATTGACTAGATTTATAACTGCTACACTATACCATGCAAAAGGCAACTCCAATTATAAAACATACCTCATCTAAACTGCTTGTATTTCTATTATGTTTGTGTTATTTTTCTCCATCATATTAGGATTAGTAGTCAGAGTCTAATAGGGTATATGTTAGTTTCAGGGATTCAGCATTTCTAATGGAAAATAGGAAATTGAATCCAATGTGTATGCAAATATGTGCTACACAAAAATCTTCCCACTTTCATCCAGAACAATGCCTTGACATTACATTCTCCTCAAGTAAGACACAATTAGAGGATAAGAGTTAGAAAATCTGTGAATATATATCTGGAATGGAAAATACTCTGGAGTTTACAACTTTGGAGGTGGTAGAGAAGATTCTAAAAGTAAGGGACAGGGTAAACATTCCACAAACATGTAGCTCTGCTGGCCTAAATACTTTTTGAGAAACTGCCTCTAAGAGTGGGCACTTGAAGTATTTGATGTTCTGAGGAGATTTAGTTCCTTTGTAGAGAAACCATGAAAGCTGGGTCTGCATCTATGTTACTTGGAGGACATGGTTTCTTATTATCCAATGAACATGAGGCAGCAGTGCTGAATTCTCTCTTTGTAGGTAAACTATGGACACTGGGGTCTAAGTGTCTTTCAGTGTGGACTGTGAAGCCAATTGGTCATCCTCCACTTTTCGTGGTGTTTCTCGCTGCTGCACTGGGAGTTTGGTATTTGCTTCAAAAAATACAAGGAGTTAAAATGGGACAGAGTGGTGGAGGGAGTTCTTTAAGGTGTGGTGAGTCAGGGTCTTCAGGAGAATGCACCAACCAAGGTTCTATCCCATGTAGATTGCCCCCTTGAGAATAGCAACATGATTCTGAACATTGCAGTGAATCCTCTCCATATAACAAGATGCCTTTACATATATGGGTCTGCTGGCTGCACCATGTCAGTCACAAGCCATTTGGAAGCCAATGGCTGATCCACATGGCCGCAACACAGATGTTTTATCACACAATTGCATACCACTGCTCTAGGCCCACTACTCACCAGGCTCCAACTTACTGGCATATCTGTTCTACACCATTTTCATGAAACAAAGTCAATCAAGGCAGTGTCTGGTATACTCAGGATCAGAAACAGGACATCCAAAGTATTTCCAGTGCCAGCTGATCATGAAAATATCAAAAATTTCATGGTAATTTTCTAGCCATTTTTCACGGATGAAGTTTGAGGCTCTGAGGGATTCAATTAATTCAGGAACCATTAAATGGTGAAGAAGCTAATTTCAATGAAAGCTCTGGAGCACTCTCACAGGCAAGGTTTCCCTAAGGGTGGCCAAAATGTCACATGAAGCCAGGCCCATTGAGATCTACAATATGAGGTCCATGTGTGTTTTAAACTCAAATATGGCTGCCAAGTCTTTAAGAAAAATTGTATGTTATATCCGGGCTGAAATTCCCAATGTTCTGTGGAAATCCAACCTGGGCCTAGATCTCAGGTTCCAAGGGCGACTCTCATGTGTGGCCTCCTAAAATCCCAACACAATTCATGGCAATACTTCTCTGAGGTCAGTTAAAGAACTCAGTCTCTAAGGGGAATCACACCAGAGTTCAAGCCCAGTGGAACAGTCATCTCTTCCAACCGCCACACAAATGACCACAATTAAAACCAAAACACTCCCACATGGTCCTCATCTTTTTCCATATAGACACTCCTTATAACGTCTGGCTGGAGTTTTCAATGAGGTCCACAGCCCAAGTCAGTGTCCAAATTAAGGTCCTGTTCCCCTCATTTGTCTAACATCAAGGTGGCCTGGACACACTTCCTGTAAACCAGGAATGATCAAATAGGCCTGCCATTAATACTGCTTGGCTTTTTCAATTTGAGGCCTTCTGACTCTGTGGTTTAGATTCTTTATGTGAATTTGAGTCATGAGAAAATCCAAGCCCCTCTGCAGAGATTTGAAGAACTCATTTGGCCGAAAGGATTCCTATTCTCACTTGATGGAAGTCAGGATCCTAACAGAGGAAGGTAAAAGAATTCATTCACAATGAGTGAATATTTGCCATTTTGGTTTTGGATGCACACATTTGATCTTTCTTTTGATCCATCAGGTGCTGAGAATCTAAGCCACAGCCTCACACAGGGCCAAGAGGATGATTCAGACACATCTTTTTCCAAAGCAATTAAGCAAAGAGACACAGGTGATGCCCTTCATTTCCATTTGAAAAATGTTTTCCTCAGGCTTCCCAAAGGGGTGCCCAGAGGCAAAGACATCCTGAGATTCAAGGCAACAGAACAATAGGTTAGCAAAAGGCCCAAAGCAGGGTTTCTCCACTGAGACTTTCCTGGTCACACTGATATCTGAGTTTTCTGAGATGCTGGCCATTCCCTTCAGATATCCAGTACATGGCCATGTGACAGAGATTGGAGATGGTACATATCTTGGACACAAACCCACTAACCTATCAAGGATTACTGTGATAAAATGTATATGTAGATCAGATGACATGATTTTTTCTTCCACCATTTCTAGGAGCAGTATTTTGAAAACGTATAAATTAGCATTGGGGGTAAAAAGAGGTGTACCCTGTTTTTATGAATATACAGATAATGCATGAATAGACCTTAATTTCAATAAATAATACAACTTGTTCCACTTTAAATAATGGATTGAATTGATATCTGAAAATATATAAGAAATCTTATATTGATATGCAATCATTCATGACAACCAGTTATACACCTAATGTTAATATTAGGGTACGATTTATCATGAAGTTTGTGTGAGTTTTGATTCAAATGTGATTATGGAAATCGAAAATAATGTGTTTGGAAAGAAGTCTCATGAAAATGCCAGTCAAGGAACACCGAGGAATTCATGAGTTCTGAAGCAGGAAGTGATTGAAATTGAAAAAAATGACGATAAATTTCCTTACTTGTGGATGAAATATTATAATATGATGTGAATAAACTGAAGAAATAGTAATGTACCAGTGCTGAATAAAAATGAACATCAAAATACACATCATGTCCCACAGGAATCTTCTCGCATTGATGTTAAACTGTGTCAGTTACTGTAGAAATATTAGGATTTCTTTGCACCATTCACCAAAGTTAGTTTTCTTTTTTTTAATTTTTATTTATGCTTGTTCAAAACATTACATAGTTCTTGATATATCATATTCCACACTGTGATTCAAGTGGGTTATGAACTCCCATTTTTACCCCATAAACAGATTGCAGAATCACATCAGTTACACATCCATTGATTTACATATTGCCATACTAGTGTCTGTCGTATTCTGCTGCCTTTCCTAACCTCTACTATCCCCCTCCCCTTACCTCCCCTCTCCTCTTCTCTCTCTACCTCTTTACTGTAATTCATTTCTCCCCCTTGTATAATTTTTTCCTTTCCCTCACCTCCTCTTGTATGTAATTTTGTATAACCCTGAGGGTCTCCTTTTATTTCCATGCAATTTCCCTTCTCTCTCCCTTTCCCTTCCTCCTCTCATCCCTGTTTAATGTTAATTTTCTTCTCATTCTATTCGTCCCTACTCTGTTCTTAGTTAATCTCTTTATATCAAAAAGACATTTGGCATTTGGTTTTAGGGATTGGCTAGCTTCACTTAGCATAATCTGCTCTAATGCCATCCATTTCTCTGTAAAAATTTTGTCATTTTTTAATGCAGAGTAATACTCCATTGTGTATAAATGCCTCATTTTTTATCCATTCATCTATGGAAGTGCATCTAGGTTGGTTCCACAGTCTTGCTATTGTAAATTTTGCTGCTATGAACATCAATGTAGCAGTGTCCCTGTAGCATTTTTTTTAGGTCTTTAGGGAATAGACTGAGAAGGGGAATACCTGGGTCAAATGGTGGTTCCATTCCCACCTCTACAAGAAATCTCCATACTGCTTTCCAATTTGGCTGCACCAATTTGCAGTCCCACCAGCAATGTACAAGTGTACCCTTTTCTCCACATCCTCGCCAGCACTTGTTGTTGTTTGAGTTCATAATAAATATCTGGAATGGAAAATGCTCAGGAGTTCACAACCTTGAAGGTGGTAGAGGAGTTTCCAAAAGTAAGGGACAGGGTAAATACCACAAACATGGAGCTGTGTCGGCCTTAAGACTTCTTGAGAAAATGCCTCTGAGGTTGGGCACTTGAAATATATGTTGTTGTCAGGAGCTTTAGCTTCCTTTGTAGTGAGACCATCAAAGCTGAGTCTGCATCTATGTGACCTGGACGACATGTTTTTTTTTTTTTTTCCTATGAACACGAGGCAGCAGTACTGAATTCTCTCTTTGTAGGCAAACTGGGGCTACTGGGGGCTAAGTGTCTCCCCATGTGGACTGTGAAGCCATTTGATCATCCTTCACATTTAATCATGTTATTTGATGCTGCACTGAAAGTTTGGTATTTACTTTATGAAATAAAGGAGTTTAACTGTGATACAGTGCTGCAGGGAGTTCTGTCATGTGTGGTGGTCAGGATCGGCAGGAGAATGTACCAAGAAGGCTTCTATCACACATAGTTGCCCCCTTGACCATAGCAACATGATTCTGAACATTGCCCTGAAACCTCTCCATACAACAAGATGCCTTTACATCCAAAGGTCTGCTAGCTGCACCATGTCAGTCACAAACCATTTATAAGCCAATGGCAGATCCACGTGGCCCCACCACAGATGTTTTTTCACACACCTACACTCTACTGCTCTTGGCCCACTACTCAGCAGGCTCCAACTTACTGGCATATCTTTTCTACACCATTATCATGAAACTCAGTCAAACCAGGCACTGTCTTGTATACTCATGATAAGCAACAGGACATCAAATGGTTTTCCAGTGCCAGCTGGTCATGGAAATTTCAAAAATTTCATGGTATTTTCTAGCCATTTTTCAAGGATGAAGTTGGAGTTACTGTGGGTTTCAATTCATTCAGGAACCATTAAATATTGAGGAATCTCATTTCAATGGAAGCTCTAGAGAACTCTCACAGGCAAGTCTTCTGAAAGAGTGGCCCAAGGTCACATAAAGCCAGCCACATTGAGGTCTACAATGTGAGGTCCATGTGTGTTTTGACTCTCAACTATTGCTGCCAAGTCTTTCAGAATATAATCAAGTGATATCCTCGCTGAGATTCCCAGTGCTCTGTGGAAAGCCACCCTGGGCCTAGATCTCAGTTTCCAAGGGTGACTCTCATGCGTGGCCTCCGAAAATTCCAACACAATACATGGCAATACTTCTCTAAGGTCAGTTTCAGAACTCAGTCTCCAAGGGGAATCCCACAAGAGTTGAAACCCAGGTGGACGCAGTCATCTTTTCCCACCGCCACACAAATGACAACAATGAAAACCAAAACACTCTCACATGGCCCTCATGTTCCTCCATATAGACACTAATCATAACCTCTGGCTAGAAGTTTCCATGAGGGGCGCAGACCAAGACACTGTCCAAAATAAGCTCCCTTTCCCCTCATTTGCCAAAAGTCAGGGTGGCCTACACACCCTTCCTGTGAACCAGAACTGATCAAATAGGCATGGCGTTAATACTGTTATGCTTTTCCAATTTGAGGCCTACTGACTGTCAGGTATAGATTCTTTATGTGATTTGGAGTCATCAGAAAACCCAAGCACTTCTGCAGGGGTTCAAAGAACTCTTTTGAACTAAAGGATCCTGATTCTTACTTGATGAAGGTCAGGAATCTAATAGAGGAAGGCAAGAGACTCATTTGCCATTTCTGTTTTGAATGCACACATGGAATCTATCTTTTGATGCATCAGGTGCTGAGAATCTAAGCCACAACCTCACACAGAACCAAGAGGCTGATTCAGACACATCCTTTTACAAAGCAATTAAGCAAAGAGCCACAGGTGATGCCCAATCATTTTCATTTGAAAACTGTTTTCTTCAGGCTTCACAAAGGGGTGGCCAGAGGCAAAGACCTTCCTGACATTTAGGGCAACAGAAGAACAGGTAAGCAAAAGACACAAAGCAGGGTTTCTCCACTGAGACTTTCCTGGTCACACTGATATCTGAGTTTTCTGAGATGCTTGACATTCATTTCAGCTATCAAGTACATGGCCATGTCACAGAGCTTGGAGGTGGTATATATCTTGGACACAAAACCATGAGCCTATTCTGGAGAGTGGCCAGAATTCAGGAAGAAAACAGGATCTTAGGAAGATAGAAGGTTTTGCCCATCCAGAAGGCAAGCCGCAGTCCATTAATCAATTGGGCAGGATGAATGCTGGGAAGCTTTCTACTAGACAGGACACATCCATTAATTCATTCTCTTTTCTAATGTCTACAACCACAGACACAGTGGGATACACAGACATAGAAACACTTACATGTCAAACGACTTACTAGAAACAGTCCAATCCAAACCAAACAAACCACATTTCCTACCTATTCTCAGAACATGTGACAAAACCACAAAACCACAACCACTCCCACAAAGGCACCTCCTTCCCCCAAGTAGGTCTGTGACTATCCAGAGTGTCCTCTGACTGGTGGGCTATAAAATGTTCTCCCGAAATCTCCTGTCCTGACTCAGATCTGGTCTCTTTGGCCAACTTTGTGAAGTTGTCAGGAGCCAGCGGTGAGCCACTACCTGCTTTCTCAGAAAAGGTCCCTCTTCAGAGCTCTTCTGGCCTTTGGCCATCCTCACATAGGTAGGTACCAAGAAAGACTGACCCTGTCCTTGGTAAAACTGAACAAGTGAGCCCACTGGGACTGGGACTGAGACTGGCTCTGGGTACCTGTCTTCATGGATCCCAAATTCAGAGAATTCCTTCACCAAGGAAGTGACGTAGGTCACTTCCTTCAGGAACTGAATTAGGTTACTGCCTTGTCAACCAATTTGTCCTAACAGTTGCTTCCAAAGTCCAATGAGTTGGAGGCTGCCCCTTCTTCCAGTGAAACTTTCACAAGTTTGCATGGTATATCAACCATAGGCACCCAAAAAAAGCTCTCCAGATAGGCCTGGTTTGGTCAATCTTCTATACATTAAGAAAAGAAATGTTGATTCAGACACATCCCTTCATGCTAACCAGGTTGTTTGTCATGGAAGATGACTTTTGCTCTCTGACGTCATTCATAGCTGCCTACATTTAATCCAGGGATCATTTCTTTAATGACCTTGGAGGTTCTCAGCAAGTGGAAGATCCCCTAATTTCTGTATTGAAAGACCAACTCTGTCCCTGCTTTTCAGTAAAGATAGATTGAGAGAACAGTGTATGGTCAGGGTTAATAACATGTTCCATTTGGGTTAGGAATCATTCTGCGGGATGAATTATGGTATTGGGAATGTGCGATATTTATAAGAATATAAGTGAAATATAAGTATGAAAACAGACATCTAGGTAATATTTGAAGCCCAGAATTGCATTGGACCCTTGGCTGGGATTCTTAGCTTTGAATTATATTCTGCACAGATGTCTCAGATAAATCAATATACAATGGCATAATTCCTTGTACCTTGGTTGATTGAATGTTGAAGAGAACATCCAGTCAAAAAGAAATAATTTGTAGGATTAGTAAGATTGTTGGTAGGTTTTGAAAGAAGAGTGAGTATAAGATTTGGATGAAAAGATCTTTAGCAATAGGGTTTCGGATAGAGAGTGAATGTAATTGTTAGCACATGTGGAGAGTCTGTCAAAAGGATGAACTGGGGAAAAAAGTAGGAATGCAGATATCAATTGACATTAGGATATCAGGCAAAGTATAAAGTGAGTGATAGAATTATACATTTTCAACAGGGTTGAGTTTGAATATATAATCTTAGGAAGAAACAAACATGTAGTCACCAATAGGATGAACTTTTGAGAGCATTAGGCAATATGGACATGGATGTTTTCCGTAATCCATGCTCACTTTTCATTTAGGCTTTGGTACAAACATAAGTTTGACCTCTTCTTTCTGTGTGCAGAATATTACTGTGGTAAAATGTATATGTAGATCAGGTGACATGAGTATTTCTTCCACCATTTCTGAGAGCAATATTTTGAAGACGTATCAATTATTTTTGGAGGTAAAAATGGTGTACACTGTGTCTATAATTATAGAGATAATGCATGAATAGACCATACTGTAAAGAAATATTATAACTGGTTCTAACTTTAAATAATGGATTGAATTGATATCTGAAAATATACAGAAAATCTTACATTGATATACAATCCTTCATTCCAACCAGTAATATATCTAATGGTTATATCAGCATTATGGTTTTTCATGAAGAATGTGTGAGTTTTGCTTCAAAAGTGATTCTGGAAATCGGAAATAATGTGTTTGGAAAGAAGTCTCATGAAAAGACCAGTCAAGAAACCTGGAGGAATACATGTGTTTTGAAGCAGAAAGTGATTGAAAGTGAAACAAATGCCTATAAATTTGTGAACTTGTGGATCAAATATATATACTATGATGTGCGTAAACTGAAGAAATAGTAATGTACCACTGTTACATAAAAATGAACGTCAAAATACACATCATGTCCTCTCCCACAGGAATCTACTTGCATTGATGTTAAACTGGGTCAGTTATTGTAGAAATATTAGGATAATGCCGCAGTCTTGCTGGGCACAATCAGCAGCCACTTGTCAAAAGAAACTAACTTTATTTTTAGAACCACACATGCCAAACAAAACAGCCTCTCAGGAAAAAACCTTCAGAGCCCCAACTGCCACCACTGGCTTCCCAAAACCTCTCCCTCCCACAGGAGCCTCTCTCCGCCTCCCACAATACTCCTGCTCTTGAGGGCGATTGGCTGGGTCATGTGGGCGGAGTCAAAAAAAGTCCCCCAGTGAGCAGTTTTGTGGTCTGAAAGGGCAGGGAAACAGCCCATTGAGCATCACCGCAGAGGAGCCAATCAGCTAGGTGTTGCTGGGGCCGCTGTGAGCCAATCATCAGCCGGCAGCTGGAAGTTTGCTGGCAGCAGGAATTTTGCTGGGGCCCCTTCGGCTGTGGCTCTCAACATCTTCGTCTCTCTGTTTAAACAACACGCATGTGGCTTAGGGACCGTGCCTGCCTTAGGTTGTCCAATAGTACATATGGTCTTTACCCGTTAAGTTGGTACCATTGCAATTGGATCTTACCCGTCACTGACTACCCGTCCAGTATAGAGCCACACATGTGGAGAGGTCTTTGTACCAGCGGGGGTGGGTGAGGTTCTTTGCCTCACCTCTGTTGGCCCCCCAAATTTTAGCTGGACGATCATGACACGCAGAAGGGAGGAAGATACACCAAGCCAATTGATGACTCCTTTTGGAAAAATTGTACCACCGATGACATCATCAGCAAATATACCCCAACACTACCACAAGTCGCTGCACCAACAGATAGTTCACAATGCATTTAGGTGAGTTCACAATGTGTCCAGGCAAGTTCTGCAAGCAGTACAGGGATGGCTATTGCAGAAGCTGTAGATTGGTATTATCTTTGATTTCACCTGCACTGGGATGAAGATAGGAACTCTGGCAATAATGTCTAAAGAAAAAAATTATGTAATATTCCAGAAGGCACTAAAACCAAAAAAAAAAATATGTAACATTCCAGAAGGCACATCAAAAACCAAAGTGGCCCAAAAAGCAGTCATTGAGGATGAAGTCTCTCACTTTCCTCTGTAAGGTTCCTGACCTCCATAAAATGAGAATAGGGATTTATTGGGTCAAATGAGTTCTTCAAAACCCTGCAGAGTGTAGCCAATGGGTTATTGGGTTTTTTCATTACTCCAATTCACATCAAGAATCTATACTCCACAGACAGTAGGCCTCAAATTGGAGAAGCAGAGCAGTATTAAAGTCAGGGTTATTTGATCACTCATGGTTCACAGAATGGGTGTCCAGGCCACCCTGACTTTAGGCAAATGAGAGGAAAGGGAGATTATTTTGGACACTGTCTTGGGCTGTGCCCCTCAAGGAAACGTCAAGCCAGAGGTTATGATGAGTGTCTATATGGAAGAAGATGAGGGCCATTTGGGAGTGTTTTGGTTTTCATTGTGGTCATTTATGTGGCAGTAGGAAAAGATGACTGGGTCCACCAGGGCTTGAACTCTGGTGTGATTCCTCTTAGAGACTGAGTTCTGGAACTGACCTCAGAGAAGTATTGCCATGATTTGTGTTGGGATTTTAGGCGGCCACCCATGAAAGTCGCCCTTTGAAACTGAGATCTAGGCCCGGGGTGGCTTTCCACAGAGCACTGGGAATCTCAGACAGAATATCATATGATGTTATTTTGAAATACTTGCCAGACATAGTTGAGAGTCAAAACACACATGGACCTCACATTGTAGACCTCAATTGGCCTGGCTTCATGTGACTATTTGGCCACTCTTTGGAAAGCCTTGCCTGTGAGAGTTCTCCAGAACTTTCATTGAAATGAGCTTCCTCAACATTGAATGATTCCTGAAAGAATTGAAACCCACAATGCCTCCAACTTCATCCTTGTAAAATGGCTAGATAAATACCATGAAATTTTTGAAATTCGCATGATGAGGTGGCACTGGAGAACCTTTGATGTCCTGTTGCTGATCATTAGTGTACCAGACAGTGCCTTGATTGATTGGGTATAATGAAAGTGGTGTAGAACAGAGATGCCGGTTAGATGGAGACTGCGGAGTAGTTGGCCCAGAGTTGTGGTGTGCAGGTGTGTGATAAAATATTTATGGTGGTGCCATGTGGATCTGCCATTGACTTCCAAATGGCTTTTAGCTAACATGGTGCACCCAGCAGACCCTTATATGCAAAGGCATCTTGTTATATGGAGAGGTTTCAGGGAAATGTTCAGAATCAGGTTGCTATGGTCAAGGGGGCAAGATATGTGGGATAGAAGCCGGGTTAGTGACTTCTCCTGGAGACTCTGACCCAGCACATGTCACAGAACTCCCTCCAACACTGTGTCCCAGTTGAACTCCTTGTATTTCTTGAAGCAAATACCAAACTCCCAGTTCAGCACCAAGAAACACCATGAAAATTGGAGGATGACTAAATGGCTTCACAGTCCACATGGTTAGACACTTTGGCCCACTGGACTCTGTTTACCTACAAAGAGAGAATTCAGCACTGCTGCCTCAGGTTCATTGGAAAATAAGAAACCATGTTCTCCAAGTCACATAGATTCAGACCCAGCTTTGATGGTTTCACTACAAATGAAGACAAAGCTCCTGACAACAATATATATTTCAAGTGCCACACCTCAGAGGCAGATTCTCCAGAAGTCTTTTTTCCAGCAGAGCTCCATGGTTGTGGAGTGTTTACCCAATCCCTTACTTCTGGAAACTCCTCTACCTGCTCCCAGGTTGAGAACTCCTGAGAATTTTCCATTCCAGATATGTATTCACAGATTTTCTAACTCTTCTTCTCTAATTGTGTCTCACTTGGGGCAAAGGTAATGTCAAGGCATTGTTCTAGGTGAGAGTGGGAAGATTATTGTGTAGCACATATTTGCATACACATTGGATACATTATCCTATTTTCCATTTGCAATACTGAATTTCTGACACTAACCCATACCCTACTAGACTATGACTACTATCCTAAAATGATGGAGAAAAAGAAACCTAACAGAATAGAAATACAGGCCTTTTGTAGGAGGCATGGTGTATACTTGGATTTTCCTTTTCCTTTATCAAGGATATGTGTTATAAATCTAGTCAACTTTTCATTGTAATATTTCTCCATGAGTTTTCAAAGTTAACACATATGTAAATTCCTGTCTCCTTTTCTCTGTAGCCTCTTTAGAACATGTATATTTTCATGCATATATAGACTCCTACCTGGTAACACACGTAAATTCTTGTGATCTCACTAACTTTGGAATATACAAATTATGAGAATAGATCACTTCCCCTAAATACTGATGGAACTGAAAATTCAAACTATGGGTGAGCTTCCTAGTGAACAACATCATACATAAATCCATGTTCAGTAAAATGAATATTTTTAGATATGTGGATGATATATATTTCATGATAAATTTCGATTGGCATATGTATTGCTACATTTTACTGTTGTGTGTGTGTGTGTGTGTATATATATATATATATATATATATATATATATATATATATATATATATATATATATACCAGATTTTCCAGATTTTCCAAAATATGAAATATATGTGTCTTATTATACACTCCCTAAATTCATTCAAGTTCATGTATGCGATTTAAAATCAACATTTTACATGATTATCATCAGTCTGGCTGGGCACAATTCAGGAGCCAATTGTCAAAAGAAACAAACTTTATTTTTAGAACCACACAAGCCAAACAAAACAGCTTCTCAGGAAAAACCCTCAGAGCCCAACTGCCACCACAGTCTTCCCACAAGCCTCTCCCTCAACCACAAGCCTCCTCCTTTTGAGGACAATTGGCTGGGTCACATGGGCGGAGCCAAAAAAGTCCACCAATGAGCAGCTCCGTTGTCTGAAAGGGCAGGGAAACATCCCATTGAGCATCACCACAGAGGAGCCAATCAGCTAGATGTTGCTGGGGCCGCTGTGGAGCCAATCATCAGCCGGCAGCTGGAAGTTTGCTGGCAGCTGGAGGTTTCCTGGGGCCCCTTTGGCTGTGGCTCTCAACATCTCCCCCTCTCTGTTTAAACAACGAGCATGTGGCTTAGGGACCATGCCTGCCTTAGGTTGTGCAGTAGTACATATGGTATTTACTGGAGACCCTTGGCTGTGGCTATCAACAGGATTTGTATGTACCATTCTCTGAAGTTAGTTTTCAGTACTAGGAAACAAATATGTATTTCAGGTGGATAAATATTTCTGAGAAAAATCTTGTGAAAAGTTGATTATAAATCCACATACTTGAACATAAATGAATTTAGGGAGTGTAAATAAGATACATATATTTCATATTTTGAAAAATCTGGAGAGAGAGTGTGTGTGTGTGTGTGTGTGTGTACACACACAGACACATACAGATATTAAAATGTAGCAACATATATGCAAATCTAAATTCACTATGAAATATACATCAATCACAGATCCAAAAATATTCAATTTTCTTAACAGGGATTTATGTATAATGTTTTTCTACTAGGAAGCTCACCCATTATTTGAATTATCAGTTCCAACAGCGTTTAGGAGGAGTGATGTCTTCTCACAAATTGTATCTCCCAAGTCAGTCACCTCACAAGAATGTAGGTGTGACACCAGGTAGGATTTGATATGTGCATATAAAAATACATGTGCTGAATAGGCTACAGACAAAGGGAGACAGGAATTCACATATTTGTTAACTTTAAAAACACATGGAGATCTATTTCAATTAAAAATAGACTGGATTTATAACACCTGACATTTATCATGCAAAAGGCAAGATCAATTATACACCATGCCTCCTCTGAACTGCTTGTATTTCAATTCTGTTTGTGTTACTTTTCTGCATGATATTAGAATTAGTAGTCAGAGTCTAGTAGGGTATGGGTTCGTGTCAGGGATTCAGTATTTCGAATGGAAAATTGGAAAATGAATCCAATGTGTATGCAAATACGTGCTACACACAAAAAATTCCCACTTTCATTCAGAACAATGGCTTGAAATAACCACGCTCCATGTAAGAAACAATTAGAGGAGAAGAGTTAGAAAATCTGTGAATACATACGTAGAATGGAAAATGCTCAGTAGTTCACAACCTTTGAGGTGGAAGAGACGTTTCCAAACCTTAGGGACAGGGTAAAACTCCACAAACATGGATCTCTGCTGGCCTAAACACTTCTGGAGATACTGACAATGAGGTTGGGTACTTGAAATATATGTTGATTTCAGAAGCTTTAGCTTCCTTTGTAGTGAGACCATCAAACTTGGGTCTGCATTTTTGTGACCTGGAGGACATGAATTCTTATTGTCCAATGAACATGAGGCAGCAGTGCTGAATTCACTCTTTGTAACTAAACTGTGGCCAATGGGGGATAAGTGTCTCCCCGTCTGGACTTTGAAATCATTTGGTCATCCTCCACTTTTCGTGGTGTTTCTTGCTGCTGCAGTGGGTGTTTTGTATTTGGTTCATGACATACAAGGAGTTAAACTGGGACACAATGCTGGAGGGAGTCCGGTAACGTATGGTGTGTCAGGGTCTGCAGGAGAATGCACCAACCAGGCTTCTATCCCCCATTGCTTGCCCCCTTTACCATAGGAACTTGATTCTGAACATTGCCCTGAAAACTCTCCATGTAACATGATGCCTTTACATACAAAGTTCTGCTAGCTGCACCATGTCAGTCACAAGCCATTTGGAAGCCAATGTAAGATCCACATGACCCCACCACAGATGTATTGTCACACACCTGCACACAACTGCTCTCGGCCTGCCATAAATACTGCTCTGCTTCTCCAATTTGAGGCCTACTTACTGTCAGGTATAGATTCTTTATGTGATTTGGCATCATGAGACAACCCAAGCAGTTCTGCAGGACTTTGAAGAACTCATTTGATCCAAAGGATCCCTATTCTCACTTGATGGAGGTCAGGAACCAAACAGAAGAAGGCAAGAGACTTCATCCACAATGACAGATTTTTTGCCATTTTGGTTTTGGATGCACACATGGGATCTTCTTTAGATCTATCAGGAGCTGAGAATCTTAGCCACAGCCTCAAACAGGGCCTAGTGTCTGACTAAGACACATCCCTTTCCAGAGCAATTAAGCAAAGAGCCACAGGTGATGCCCATTCATTTCCATTTGAAAACTGTTTCTTCACGCTTCACAAAGGGGTGGCCTGAGGCAAAGACCTTCCTGACATTCAAGGCAACAGAAACATAGATAAGCAAATGGAGCCAAGCAGGGTTTCTCCACTGAGACTTTACTGGTCACACTGATATCTGAGTTTTCTGAGATGTTCCCATTCCCTTCAGCTATCAAGGACATGGCCATGTCACAGAGTTTGGAGGTGGTACATATCTTGGACAATAAACCATGATACTATTCTGGAGAGTAGCCAGAATTCAGGAAGAAAACAGCAACTTAGGAAGTTAGTAGGTGTTTCCCATCCATAAGGCAAGCAACAGTCCATTAATCAATTGTGCAGGATGAATGCTGTGAAGCTTTCTACTAGACAGGACACCTCCATTGAGGCATTCTCATTTCTAATGTCTAAAACCACGGACACAGTGGCTACACAGACATAGAAACACTCGCCTTGTCTATAGACTTACTAGAAACAGTCGACTCCAAACCAAACCAACCACCTTTCCTACCTATTCTCAGAACATGATACAAAACCGCAAACTCACACCCACAACCAAAAAGGCACCTCCTTCCCAAAAATAGGTCTTTAACTATCTGGAGTGTCCTCTGACTGGTGGGCCATACTATGTTCCACTCGAAATGGCCTGTCTGGTCTCAGATCTTGTCTCCTTGGCCAACTCTGTTATTCTGCGAGGAGCCTGCTGTTAGCCACAACCTGCTGTCTCAAGAAAGGCCCCTCTTCAGAGCTCTACTGGCATTTGGCCATCCTCACATCAGTAGGTACCAAGAAGGCCTGACTCTGTACTTGGTAAATCCAAACAAGTGAGCCCACTGGGACTGGGACTGGGACTGGCTCTTGGTGCCTGGCTTCTTGCATCCCAATTTCAGAGAGTTCCATCACCAAGGAAATGAGGTATGTCACTTTCTTTGCAACTGAATGAGGTCACTGCCTTGGCAACAACTTTGTCCTAAGACTTGCTTCCAATGGTTCCATGAGTTGGAGGGTGCCCCTACTTCCTGTGACAACTTGACTAGTTAGAATGGTATATCAAAATAGACACCATGGAACAGCTCTACACGCAGGCCTGGTTAGGTTCATCTTCTCTACATTAAGAAGAGAGAGTCTGATGCATACACATCCCTTCATCCTGACCAGGTTGTTTGCCATGGAAGATGGCTTTTGCTAATGCAGGTCCTTCATAGCTGCCTACATCTTCTCCAGGGATCATTTCTGCATTGAACTTTGAGGTTCTCAGCAGTTGGAAGATAACCTACATCCCTAATTGAAAGAATAGCCCTGTCCCTGCTCTTTTGTAATGTTAGATTGAGGCAACAGTGTATGGTTAGGGTTAATAACACGTTCGATTTGGGTTAGGAATCATTCTGCGGGATGAATAAGGTTATTGGGAACCTGCAATATATAGAAATATAGTGGTTAAATATAAGTATGAAAACAGAAATCTAGGTAAGATTTGAAGCTCAGAAGTGCATTTGGCAATAGATTGGGACACGTAGCTTTGAATTATGTTCTGCATACATGTTTCAGAAAAATCGATATACAATGGCATAGGACCTTGTACCTCAGATGATTGAATGTAGTAGAGTACATCCACTCAAAAAGGGATAGTCAATAGGATCAGGAAGATAGTCAGTATGTTTCGGAAGAAGATAGAGTATAGGATTTGGACCAAAGTTCATTAGCAATAGGGTTTCGGTTAGAGAGTGAATGTCAATGTCAGCACATGTGAAGGGTCAGTCACAATGTTGAACTGGAAAAAATATGTAGGAAAGTAGATATCAATAGAGACATTAGAAAATCAGGCAAAGTATAAAGTGAGTGAAAAAACTAGACATTTCCAATAGTTTTGAGGTTGAATATATAATCTTAGGAAGAAACAAAAATGTGGTCACCAATAGGATTGACATTTGAGAGCATTAGGCAACCTGGATATGGATGTTTTTAGTAATCCATGTTCAGTTTCCATTTAGGCTTTGGTACAATCATACGTGTGACTTTTGCATTTTGTGTCCAGAATATTACTATGATAACATGCATATGTAGATCAGGTGACATGAGTATTTCTTCCACCATTTCTGGGAGCAATATTTAGAAGACTAATAAATTAGTATTGGGGGTACTAAGAGGTGTACCCTGTGTCTATGAATATAGAGATAATGCATGAATAGACAATATAGTGAATAAATAATATAACTGGTTCCACTTTAAATAATGGAATAAACTGATATAAGAGAATATATAAAAAATACTATATTGTTATAAAATCATTCATTCCAACCAGTTATACATCTAGTGGTGATATTATAGTTATGGTTTATCATGAAGTGAGTGTCAGTTTTGCTTCAAAAGTGATGAAAAAAATCAAAAATAATATATTTCGAAAGAAGTCTCATTATAAGACCAGTCAAGAAACCTGGAAGAATCCATGTGTTCTGAAGTAGGAAGTGATTGAAAGTGAAACAAATGCCTATAAGTTTGCTAACTTGTGGATGAAATATATATCCTATGATGTGCATAAATTGAAGAAATAGTAATGTACCAGTGTTGAATTAAAATGAATTTCAAAATACACATCATGTCACATAGGAATGTACTTGCATTGATGTTAAACTGTGTCAGTTACTGTAGAATTATTAGTATTTGTATGCAACATTAACTGAAGTTAGTTTTCAGTACTGGAAACAATATGTATTTCAGGTGGATGAATATTTCTGAGAATGATCTTGTGAAAAGTTGATTATAAATCCATATACATGAACATGAATGAATTTAGGGAGTGTATATAAGACACATATATTTTATATTTTGAAAAATCTGGAGAGTGTATGTATATATATATATATATATATATATATATATATATATATATATATATACAAAAAAACACACACAGACAATAAATTAGCAATCAAATTTATCATGAAATATATATCCTCCACAGATGCAAAATTATTTCTTTTAGAACATGTATTTATGTATAATGTTGTTCTTCTAGGAAACACACCCCTAGGTTAAATTTTCAGTTCCAACAGAGTTTAACAGGAGTGATCACTTCTCACAAATTGTATTTGCCAAATTAGCCACCTCACAAAATGTAGGTGTGATACCAGGTAGTGTTCCATATGTGCATTTAAAAATACATGTGCTGAATAGGCTACAGAGAAAGGGAGATACGTATTCACATATTTGTTAACATTAAAAACACATGGAGAACTATTTCAATTAAAAATTGACTAGATTTATAACACCTACAATTAATCATGCAAAAAACAAGTCCAACTATACACTATGATTCCTCTGAACTGCTTGTATTCCTATTCTGTTTGTGTTATTTTTCTCCATCATATTAGGAGTAGTAGTCAGAGTCTATTAGGGTATGCGTTAGTGTCAAGGATTCAGTATTTCGAATGGAAATATGGAAAATGACTCTAATTGGTATGCAAATATGTGCTACACAAAAATGTTCACACTCTCATCCAGAAGATTGCCTTGACATTACCTTAGTTCCAAGTAAGATACAATTAGAGGAGAAAAGTTAGAAAATCTGTAAATACATATCAGGAATAAAAAATGCTCAGGAGTTCACAAACTTGTAGGTGGTAGAGGAGTTTCCAAAAGTAAGGGACAGGGTAAACACTCCACAAACATTGAGCTCTGCTTGTGTAAAGACTTCTTGAGAAACTCTCTGAGGTTGGGCTCTTAAAATACATGTTGTTGTCAGGAGCTTTAGCTTCCTTTGTTGTGTGACCATCAAATCTGGGTGTGCAAATATGTGACCTGAAGGACATTGTTTCTAATTTTCCAATGAAAATGAGGCAGCAGTGCTGAATACTCTTTTTGTAGTTAAACTATGGCCACTGGGGTGTAAGTGTCTCCCCGGGTTGACTGTGAAGCCATTTGGTCATGCTCCAATTTTCGTGGTGTTACTCCTTGGTGCACTGGGAGTTTGGTATTTGCTTCATGAAATACAAGGAGTTCAACTGGGACACAGTGCTGGAGGGAGTTCTGTCACGTGTGGAGGGACACAGTCTGCATGAGAATGTACCAACCAGGATTCTGTCCCACATAGGTTGCCCCTTTGTCCATAGCAACCTGATTCTGAACATTGCCCAGAAACCTATCCATATAACAAGATGCCTTTACATATAAGGGTCTGCTGGCTGTACCCTGTCAGTCACAAGGCAATTGGAAGCCAATGGCAGATCCACATGCCCCAACACACATGTTTTATCACACACCTTCACACCTATGCTCTAGTCCCACTAATGAACAGGCTCCAACATACTGGCATCACTGTTCTACACAATTTTCATGAAACCCAGTCAGTCAAGGCACTGTGAGATACACTCATGATCAGCAGCAGGACATCCAAAAGTTTTCCAGTGCCACCTGGTTATGGGAATTTCAAAAGTTTCATGGTATTTATCAAGCCATTTTTTGAGGATAAAGTTGGAGGCTCTGTGGGTTTCAATTCATTCAGGAACCATTAAATGTTGAAGAAGCTCATTTCAATGAAAGATCTTGAGAACACTCACAGGCAAGTCTTCCCAAAGAGTGGCCAAAAGGTCACATGAAGTCAGGCCCATTGAGGTCCACAATGTGAGGTCCATGTGTGTTTTGACTCTCAACTGTGGCTTTAAAGAATTTCAGAATAAAATCATGTGATATCCAGGCTGAGATTCCCAGTGCTCTGGGCAAAGCCACCCTGCACCTAGATCTCCCTGCACCACAATTAATACCTGAGATCTAGGTTGCATGGCCTAGTAAAATCCAAACACAATTCATGACAATACTTCTCTGATGTCACTTCCAGAATTCAGTCTCTAAGGAGAATCATACCAGAGTTCAAGCCCAGGTGGACCCAGTCATCTGTTCCAAGCGCCAAACAAATTACCACAATTCAAAACAAAATGCTCCCACATGCCCCTTATCTTCTTCAATTTGAGGCCAAATGACTGTGGGGTTTAGATTCTTTATGTAAATTGGATTCATGCGAAAACCCAAGCACCTATGGGCTAAACTCTGCAGGGCTTTAAAGAACTCATTTGACCCAAAGGATCCCTATTTTCACTGGATGGATGTCAGGGCCATTAGAGAGGAAGGTGAGAGTCTTCATCCACAATAACTGCTCTTTTGGCCATTTTGGTTTTGGATGCACCCATGGGATCTTTCTTTAGATCCATCAGGTGCTGAGAATCTAAGCCACAGCCTCACACAGGGCCAAGAGGCTGATTCAGACACATCTCTTTCCAAAGCAATTAAGCAAAGAGCAAAACACACACAGACATTATAAAGTGGCAATATATATGCCAATTGAAATTCATGATGAAATATATATCATCCACAGATCCAAAAATATTAATTTTACTGAACATGGATTTATGAATAATGTTGTTCAACTAGAAAGGTTACCCTTAGGCTGAATTTTATGATCCAATAGCGTTTAGGAGGAGTGATCTCTTGTCATAATTTGTATCTGCCATGTCAGCCACCTCACAAGAATGTATATGTGATACCAGGTAGGATTCAATATGTTTATATAAAAATACATGTGATGAATAGGCTACAGAGAAAAGGATACAGGAATTCACATATTTATTAACTTTAAAAACACAAGGAGAACTATTTCAATTAAAAATTAACTAGATTTATAACACCTACCCTACATAATGCAAAAGGCAAGTCCAACTATACACCATGCCTCTTCTGAACTGCTTGTATTTCTATTGTGTTTGTATGCACTGTGGGTTTCAAGAACCATTAAATGTTGAGGAAGCTCATTTCAATGAAACTCTGGAGAACTCTCATAGGCAAGGCTTCCCAAAGAGTGACCAAAAGGTTAGATATAGCCAGGCCCATTGAGGTCTACAATGTGAGGTCCATGTGTGTTTTGACTCTCAACTATGGCTACCAAGTCTTTAAGAATAAAATCATGGGATATCTTTGCTGAAATTCCCAGTGCTCTGTGGAAAGCCACCCTCGGCCTTGGTCTTAGTTTCCAAGGGCGACTCTCATGCTTGACCTCTTAAAATATCACCACAATTCATGGCAATACTTCTTTGAGTTCAGTTCCAGAAGTCAGTCTCTAAGGGGAATCACACAAGAATTCAAGCCCAGGTGGACCCAGTCATCTCTTCCAACCGTCACACAAATGACCACAATTAATACCAAAACACTCTCACATGGCCCTCCTCTTCTTCTATAAAGGCACTCATCATAACATCTGGCTGGAGGTTTCCATGAGGGGCACAGCCCAAGACAGTGTCCCAAATAAGCTCCCTTGCCACTCATTTGCCTAAATTCAGGGTGGCTTGGACACCCTTCTTGTGCACCAGGAGTGATCTGAAAGGGTAAAATAAATTGAAATTAAAGTGTAAAAGTTGAAGTGTAAAAGACCGGGTTTTGTAAAGTTTCTAAGCTGCAAGGCCTGAGTTAAAATGTAAAGGACCAGGTATTGTTAAGTTCCTATGCTACATGCAAAACCTGAAATTCCTGTAGCTTGTAGTACAATTCCGGACTGCCCAGTAAATATTCCCCCTGACCGCCTGGTTGTTTAATAACCTAGGACCCTGTGTGGCCTGGCACATAGGCATCGCAAGGCCTAAACCAATCTGTTTGAATGTGTACCTCGCTTTAGAACTCACCTATCACTCCCGCCTGACCCGTTCCTGCCAATGAATGAACTAATCATGTTTAGGAATTGTTGTTTGATTTTTCTGCGGTGTATGTTGATTTCTTAAAGGAGACTGTGATATATGTAAAGTCCCGCCCTCCCCAAAAAGTGTACTTAAGCACTGCTCAACCCCTGCTCGGGGCTCTGGGCTGCTCTCCCTTCTTGAGTGAGCATGTAGCCCCAGCATGCTGGATTGGATCCTCAATGAACGCCTTTTTCTGTTGCATGAGCCGCGTTCTCTTGGTGGTCTCTTCCTCCGACGTTCACCGGACCCTTACATTTGGTGCGTTGGCCAGGAATCACACAGCATAGGACAAGGACACACCAACAGACCCCTCTGGAGGTAAGTAAGGCGCTTCTTTTCATTTTTCCTTGTGATAACTCAGAGCTTTTTGTTCAGGTTCCATTTTTCCGTTTTTGGTTTGGGTTGGCAGAGTGGCTTCCAGCGGAGAATGTAAGTTCCCCCTGTCAGTGGTGGACAAACGTGTCCTAAAGCCACAGCCCATGTCCTTGCAAGGGATGCCTTGGAGGACTCGGGGAGTGACGGATGTGCTCTCATTAGGTGAGGAGGGACGAATGAGCCCACATTAGGTGACTCTGCTGGCAACCCATCATATCTTGCTGACTACTTTTTTCTCTCAGGTTGAATTCACTGTCTGTCTTTGTGGTCTAACCCATCAGGTTTTGACAGTTACTAGGTTCTAATCTTTACTTCTGAACTCGTGTTAAATGTTAACTGTGTGTACATGTTTGTGTCACGTTTGTATTGTCCTTGTCTCTGTTTGAGAAACTCTCATTATGGGACAAAGCCATTCCATGCCTCTTTCCTTGAAGCCATTCCTGGTCCCTGCCTCCAATCTGACCCCTTCACCCAGGATCCTATCACTCAAACCTTCTACTCCTCCCCCTCTTCCCTCCATTCTCTCTGAGTCACAAGATTGTAGATCTTGGGGTTGTGAACAAACGGGAGCTGCATGATGGTCTTTGTGTGTCATTTTATCTGTGTTTCTGTTAAATGTGATGGCATTGTTTGGTCCGATGCAGAGTCCCGAGTTCCAACCTGCATTACATATGTGGAAGTTACTTTAGCTAAATTTTAAACTAATGCTTCTCCTGTGAGGGACCAAAAGTCAATAGAACAGCCAGTTTTTCTGTTCTCACCTTTTCACCTCTCTTAGCTGTGCTTTAAAGAACTTTGATAAACTTTACTCCCCTTTGTTAAGCAACATTACGGAAGCAGTGATTTCTTTTCTTCCCGTAGTTGGATTGAGCATGCCCACTGCAGAGGGAAATGTCTGGGGTCTAAGAACTTTGATATCTCGCTTAAACTTTTCTCAAAACCCTGTTCTCATTATTAAATTGGCATTAATTGGCTTTGGGATGGGAACCAAGCCTTCAGTCATAAATTTTGACACCCCAGAGGGGACTTTAAATAAACCCCACTCTGCCCTCTTGGGGAAGCCTAGCACTCAAAACAACTGAAGCAGAGAATGAAATTTTTGGGAGCTGACTACTGCAAAGTTGGGAGACATAGAATATGCCTGGTGCCTGGGGTCAAAGCAAACCAGAGGAACTAATCCTGTAAGTAAATGGTGAGGCTAAGGGACTCCCAGCAGCTGCCAGATCCTTTTTGCTGTGGGGAACTCCCTTATTCCTTACGTGCACTTTAAGGATTTCTCCACCTCTGTTTACTTAACAAAAGGGACAATGAATGCATTAATATGTTGATATTATAGATTGTTTCTTGGGGATGATCTAGGGTGAATGTGTATCTAGAAATGATTTTTTTTTATTTTAACCATCTGGTATCTAAATGGGTTTCTAAAGCATTGCACTATCTTACAGTTAAAAGTTGGGTTTAAACAATTGTTTAGTTTGATTTCAGGTAGTTCATGCTAGGAAACTTAAATACTTAGGGTAAAAAAAAAATAAAGAGTTTTAATTTTGAACTAGACAGCCTGAAAAAATTTCACTAGATATATCAGTGCATTAACTTGGGAAGAGATAATAAATTATGATATGGTATCTATTCCCATCAGTGTGTAAGATTTTAAAAAATGGTACTAAATTAAAACGTTGGTCTGGCTTATTGAAATGACATTAATTAGCAACAGTCTTGGAAATTTTTAAAGCTTAATTTCGGATACACATGGTAGCATGTGGTTCTTTTTAAAAATTTTTCAGCCAATTTAATTTAACTTAATACTATTAGAAACTTCATAACAAAGAAAGGGGCTTAATGATCCTATTGAAACTTCTTCTGATGGTGGCATTAATATTATCAAAAAATGATCCTATTTTCAGTTTTGTGTGAGCAAGTTTTTCTAGTGTAGAAAAATCTAAAGAAATAAAATTTTGAGAATTACATCTTAAACTTGCATCAAAATTTTCAACATCCAAACCTGGAAATTATGACTTAAAGATAAATGCCTTAGGCGTGAGGTTTCTTCTCAGAATTCCAGTCTTTCCAGTTTTCCAGACCTCAGCCAGGACTTATTTGATATGCAAATAAAAGAAGCCTGCAGCACTCAGCAGGAGACAGATAAAAAAAGTAAATGTGTCTTTTTACCTGAACTCAAACTAGACCTAACCAAAAAAGTATATAATATGGTATTTACTAATTACTGGCCAGTCATCATTTTTAGGACTCTTGCTTTTCTTAGATTCTGTAATTTTTTTTTTGAGCTCATGATCTTGATTCTGCTGATGGGTTAATGTTTTCTGATCAGTTCTATTTTTGATCGACTCTGGAGTTTTCAGCATTGCAATGGAGATTTCACCTGAAAAAAGCTACAAGGCCTTTACTATTGTGTTATGTGTTACATTTTTGTTACGTGTTGTATGTTGGTATGTCTGTATGTGTGTATGTCCATATATCATGCAGGGATATGACAATTGACAGATGAGGAGCGCTCATGAAAAATTTAAAAATGTATCCAAATGTCTTTGATTCACGTGATTCATATGTTTTAATTCAAATTGGGTAAACAGATAAAAATAAAGATGTCTTTAAAATTAGGCCAATAAGTTTTCTAGGTTTTCAAAAAGGCCCTAATAAAATGTAGATGTCTATAAAATAATCTGCTTAAATTCAGAAATTGAAAAGCATTGTATTAAAATGTGAACAGAAAGAGGTTAGTAGATGGAAAAGAGAAACTAAAAGGTTCTAGATATAGATATAATAGAGGAAAAACGTGTTTCTGGATAAGAGAGTCTATATGATTAAGTAATTAAAAGGGTTTAAGTAAATAATAAAAAAAGGTGTGTGTAACTTGGTTATATGTGTAAGTTTTGAGCAAGTAATCTTAAAAAATTAAACAGCTGGTAAAACAAGTACTGTTTTTATTAAATTGTGCCATGTTATTTCTTTAAAATCTAAACTTGTTTAATACAAAAACATCAATGTAATTGTGGTGTTAATGTGTTCATATCTTCCAGGTATACAAGTCTGTAAGGTAGAAGCTTGCAAAGACCATTGTATCAAGCTGGTGTTCTAAGGTTGTATGGTAATTCTAGGCTTAAAAGAAAAACATGTTGGAGTGTTGGAGAGTTATGTATATCATTTGTGTTCTATAATTGGACTTGTTATCAATAAGATATGTACAGTTCCATGTTACTTTTTACACTGAGATACAATCTAAAACTATTTTTAACTTAATGAGAGCCAAATCTGTGAAGGTTTTATTGTAAACTCAAAGGTAATGCCCATTCATTTCCATGTGAAAACTGTTTTCTTCAGGCTTCACAAAGGGGTGGCCTGAGACAAAGACTTTCCTGATATTCAGGGCAACATAACAATAGGTAATCAAAAGGCCCAAAGCAGGGTTTCTCCACTGAGACTTTACTGGCTACACTGATATCTGAGTTTTCTGAGATGCTTGCCATTCCCTTCAGCTACCAGTACATGGCCATGTCACAGAGCTTGGAAGTGGTACATATATTTGACACAAAATCATGAGCCTATTCTGGAGAGTGGCCAGAATTCAGGAAGAAAACAGGAACGTAGGAAGATAGTTGGTGTTGCCCATTGATAAGGCAAGCCACACTCCATTCATAAATTGTGCCGGATGAATGCTGGGAAGTTTTCTCCTTGAGAGGATACACCCATTGAGGCATTATCTTTTCTAATGTCTACAACCACGAAAACAGTGGGATACACAGACCTAAAAACACTCGCCTTGTCAAAGGACTAACTAGAAACAGTCCACTCCAAACCAAACACACCCCCTCTCCTAACTATTCTCAGAACAAAAGAAAAAACCACAAACCCACACCCACAACCACAAAGGCACCTCCTTCCCCCAAGTGGGTCTGGAACTATCCAGAGTGTCCTCTGACTGGAGGGCCATACTATGTTCCCCAGAAATGGTCTGTCCTGTCTCAGATCTGGACTCCTTGGTCAACTCTGTGAAGTTGTCAGGAGCCAGCAGTGAGCCTCTATCTGTTTTCTCCGGAAGGGCCCCTCTTCAGAATTTTTCTGGAATTTGGCCATTCTCACATAAGTAGGTACCACAAAAGACTGACTCTGTCCTTGGAAAATCCAAACAAGTAAGAACACTGGAACTGGTGCTGGGACTGGGCCTGGGTGCCTAGATTCCTGGAACCCAAATTTGGAGAGTTCCATCAACAAGGATGTGAGGTGAGGTCACTTCCTTTAGTAACTGAGTGAGGTCACTGCCTTGGCAACCAACTTGTCCTAACATTTGCTTCCTAAGGTCTCATAACATGGAGGATGTCCCTACTTCCTGTGACACTTTCACAAGTTAGAATGGTAAAGAAACAATAGTCACCTCTGAACAGCTCTCCACACAGGCCTCTCCTCTACATTAAGAAGAGAGAATCTGATTCAGACACAACCCTTCATCCTGACCAGGCTGTTTGCCATGGAAGATGCCTTTTGCTCTCTCAGATCCTTCATAGCTGCCTACATCTTCTCCAGGGTTCATTTCTGCATGGAACTTTGAAGTTTTCAGCAGGTGGAAGATCCCCTGCATTCCTGTATTGTAAGACCAAATCTTTCCCTGCTTTTCTGAACACTTAGATTGAGGGAACAGTGTATGGTTAGGGTTAACAATATGTTCTATTAAAACCAAAATACTCCCACATGGCTCTCATATTCTTCCATGTAGACATTCATCATAACCTCTGGCTGGAGGTTTCCATAAGGGGCGCAGCCCAAGACAGTGTCCAAAATAAGTTCCCTTGCCCCTCATTTTCCTAAAGTCAGGGTTTCCTGGACACCCTTCCTGTAAACCAGGATTGATCAAATAGGCCTGCCAGTAATACTGCTCTGTTTCTTCATTTTGAAGCCTACTGACTGTGAGGTATAGATTCTTTATGTGATTTGGAGTCATGTGAGAACCCAAGCACTGCTGCAGGGCTTTGAAGAACTCATTTGTCTCAAAGGATCCCTATACTTACTTAATGGAGGTCAGGAACCTAACAGAGGAAGCAAGAGACTTCATCCACAATGACTGATCTTTTTGCCATTTTGGTTTTGGATGCACACATGGGATCTTTCTTTAGATCCATCAGGTGCTGATAATCAAAGCCACAGCCTCTCTCAGAGCCGAAAGGATGATTCAGACACATCCCTTTCCAAAGCAATTAAGCAAAGAGCCACAGGTGATGCTCATTCATTTCCAATTGAAAGCACTTTTCTTCAGGCTTCACAAACTGGTGGCCTGAGGAAAAGACCTTCCTGACATTCAGGTCAACAGAACAGTAGGTAAGCAAAAGGCACAAAGCAGGGTTTCTCTACTGAGACTTTACTGGTCACACTGATATCCGAGTTTTCAGAGATGCTCCCAATTCCCTTCATCTATCCAGTACATGGCCATGTCACAGAACTCGACGGAGGTCCATATCTTGGACAAAAAACATGAGCCTATTCTGGAGAGTGGCCAGAATTCAGGAAGAAAACAGGAACTAAGGAAAGAAGTAGGTGTTGTCTACAACCATGAAAACAGTGGGATACACAGACCTAAAAACACTCGCCTTGTCAAATGACTTACTAAAAACAGTCCACTCCAAACCAAACATACTGCCTTTCCTACCTATTCTCAGAACATGATAAAAAAACACAAATTCACACCCACACCCACAAAGGCACCTCCTTCCCCCAAGTAGGTCTGTGACTATCCAGAGTGTCCTCAGACTGATGGGCCTTACTCTGCTCCCTCGAAATGGACTGTCCTGTCTCAGATCAGGTCTCCTTTACCAACTCTGTAAAGTTTTCAGCATCAATCAGTGAGTCACTACCTGCTTTCTCAGGAAAGGCCCCTCTTCAGAGCTTTCCTGGCATTTAGCCATCCACACATCAGTATGTACCAAAAAGACTGACTCTGTCCTTGGTAAATCCAAACAAGTGAACCCACTGGGACTGGGACTGGGACTGGCTCTGAGTGCCTGGCTTCCTGGATCCCAAGTTCAGAGAGTTCCATCACCAAGGAAGTGAGGTAGGTCACTTCCTTCAGGAACTGAATGAGGTCACTACCTTGGTAACCACTTTATCCTAACATTTGCTTCCAAGGGTCCCACGAGAGAGAGGCTTCCCCTACTTCCTGTGTCACATTCACAAGATAGAATGGTATATCAACCATAGGCACATGTTAACAGCTCTCCACACAGACCTGGTTTGGTCCATCTTCTCTACTTTAAGAAAAGAGAGGCTTATTCAGACACATCGCTTCATCCTGACCAGGTATTTTACCAAGGAAGATTACTGTTGCTCTCTCAGGTCCTTCATAGCTGCCTACATCTTCTTCAGGGTTTATTTCTGCATGGAACTTGAGGTTCTCAACAGGTGGAAGATCCCCTACCTACCTGTATTATAACACCAACTCTGTCCCTGGTCTTTGTAAAGTTAAATTGAGGGAACAGTGCATGGTTAGGGTTAATAACATGTTCAATTTGGGTTAGGAATCATTCTGCGAGATGAATAATGGTATTGGGGACCTCCGATATTTACAAGCATATATAGGTGTAATATAAGTATGAATACAGAAATCTAGGAAAGATTTGAAACCCAGATGAACACTGGGCCCTTGATTGGGATACTTAGCTTTGAATTATTTCCGCAAAGTTGTCTCAAATAAATCGTTATACAATGGCATAGGACCTTGTACCTTGGATGACTGAATGAGGAAGAGATCCTCCAGACAAAAAGGGATAGTTCCAAAAGTTATTTAGATATAGGGTTTTGGTTAGAGAGTGAATGCAAATGTCAGCATATGTGAAGAGTCAGTCACAGTGATGAACTGGGGAAAATGTGTAGGAAAGCAGATATCAATAGAGACATTAGGAAATCAGGGAAAGTACAAAGTGAGTAATAGGATAAGACGTTTTTAACAGTGTTGAGTTTGAATATATAATCTTAGGAAGAAACAAATATGTAGTCACCAATAGGAATGATATTTGAGATCATTAGTTAATCAGGACATGGATGTTGTTAGTAATACATGCTCACATTAAATTTAGGCTTTGGTACAATCATAAGGGTGTCCGTTGCATTTTTTGTCAGGAATATTACTGTGATGAAATGTAAATGTATATCAGGTGACTACAGTATTTCTTCAAACATTTCTGAAAGCAACATTTTAAGACTTATAAATTAGTATTGGGGACACAAGTACGTGTACCCTGTGCCTATGATTATAAAGATGATGCCTTAATAGACCATACTGTAAATAAATAATATAACTTGATCAAACTTTAAATAATGGATTGAATTGATATCTGAAAATATATAGGAAATCTTATATTGATATACATAAGTTCATTCTAACCAGTTATACATCTAATGGTAATTTTAGCATTATGGTTTATCATGAAGAGTGTGGGAGTTTTGCTTCAAAAATGATTATGGAAATCGAAAATAATGTGTTTGGAAATAATCTCATGAAAAGTACAGTCAAGAAACATGGAGGAATACATATATTCTGAAGCAGGAAGTAATTGCAAGTGAACCAAATGCGTACAGATTTGTTAACTTGTGGATGAAAAGTATTATCTTATAATGTCCATAAACTGAAGAAATAGTAATGTACCAGTGTTGAATAAAAATGAACTTCAAAATACACATCATGTCCCATAGGATTTTACTTGCATTGATGTTATACTGGGTCAGTTACTGTACAAATATTAGGATTTGTAAGCACCTTTCAGCGAAGTTAGTTTTCAGTACTGGGAAATAAATATGTATTTCATGTGGATGAATATTTCTGAGAATAATTTTGTGAAAATTTGATTATAAATCCACATATAGGAACATGAGTTAAATTAGTGAGTGTAAAATAAGACACATATATTTCATATTTTGAATAATCTGGAGAAAAAAAAAATATATATATATATAAAGATACAAACACAGACATTAAAATGTAGTAATATGTATGCCAATCAAAATTCATCATGAAATATATATCATCCTCATATCCAAAACTATTCTTTTTACTGAGCATGGATTTATGTATAATGCTGTTCATCTAGGAAATTCACCCATATGTTGAATTTTCAGTTCCATCAGTATTTAGGGGGAGTGATCTCTTCTCACAATTTGTATCTTCCTAAAACAGCAAGCTCACAAGAATGTACGTGTGATACCAGGTAGGATACTAAATATGCGTAATAAATTTCATGAGATGAATAGGGTACAGAGAAAGGGAGACAGAAATGTACATATGTGTTAACTTTAAAAACTCATGGAGAAGTATTACAATGAAAAGTTGACTAGATTTATAACACATTCACTTGATAAAGCAGAAGGCAAGTCCTAGTATACACCATGCCTCCTATGAACGGCCTGTATTTCTATTCTGTTAGGTTTCTTTTTCTACATCATATTAAGATTAGTAGTCAGAGTCTAGTAGGGTATGGGTTAGTGACAGGGATTCAGTATTTCTAATGGAAAATAGGAAAATGAATCTAATGTGTATGCAAATATTTGCTAGACAAAAATCTTCCCACTGTCCTCCAAAACAATGCCTTGATATTTCCTTCGCCACAAGTAATACACAATTAGTGGAGAAGAGTTTGAAAGTCTGTGAATATATATCTGGAAAAGAAAATGCTCAGGAGTTCACAACCTTGGAGGTGGTAGTGGAATTTCCAAAAGTAAGGTACAGGGTAAACACTCCACAAACATGGAACTCTGGTGGCCTAATGAGTTGTTGAGAAACTGCCTCTGAGTTTGGGCCCTTGAAAAATTTGTTGTTGTCAGGAGCTTTAGCTTCCTTTGTATTGAAACCATCAAACCTGGGTCGGCATCTATGTGACCTGGATGACATGGTTCCTTATATGCTATTGAACATGAGGCAGAAGTTCTGAATTTTCCCTTTGTTAGTAAACTGAGGACACTGGGGTCTAAGTGTCTAACCATGTGATCTGTGAAGCCATTTGGTCATACTCCACTTTTCGTGGTGTTTCTTACTGCTGCACTGGGAGTTTGGTATTGGCTTCACGTAATACAAGGAGAAAAACTGGGACACAGTGCTAGAGGGAGTACTCTCACGTGTAGTGGATGAGGGTCTGCAGGAGAATGCACCAACCAGGCTTCTATCCCAAAAAGCTTGCACCCATGTCCATAGCAACCTGATTCTGAACATTGCCCTGAAACCTCTCCATATAACAAGGTCCCTTTACTTGTAAGGTTCTGCTGGCTGCACCATGTCAGTCACAAATCATTCGGAAACCAATGGCAGAACCACGTGTCCCCACGACAGATGTTTTATCATACACCTGCCCACCACTGCTCTGGGCCCACTAGTCAGCAGGCTCCAACTTTCTGGCATCTCTCTTCTCACCATTTTCATGAAACCCAGTCAATCAATGCAATGTCTGGTACACTCGTGATCAGCAACAGATATCCAAAGGTTCTCCAGTGCCACCTGTTCATGGGAATTTAAAAAATTCATGGTATTTATATAGCCAATTTTCAAGGATGAATTTAGAGGCACTGTGGCTTTCAATTTATTCAGGAACCATGAAATGGTGAGGAAGATTATTTCAATTAAAGCTCAGGAGAACTCTCAGAGGCAAGGCTTCCCAAAGAGTGGCCAAAAGGTCACATTAAGCCAGGCCCATTGAGGTCTACAATTGAGGTCCATGTGTGTTTTGACTCTCAACAATGGCTGCCACGTCTTTCTGAATAAAGTCATGTGATATCCTGGCTGAGATTCCCAGTGCTCTTTGGAAAGCTATCCTGGGCCTAGATCTCAGTCTCCAAGGGCAACTCTCATGTGTGGCCTCCTAAAATCCCAACACAATTCATGTCAATACTTCTCTGAGTTCATTTCCAGAACTCAGTCTCTAAGGGGAATCACTCCAGAGTTCAAGCCCATGTGGACCCAGTCATCTCTTCCAACTACCACACAAATGACCACAACTAAACCAAAACACTCCCACATGGCCCTCATCTTCTTCAATATAAACTCTCATCATAACTTCTTGCTGGAGGTTTCCATGAGGGGCACAGCCTAAGACAGTGTCCAAAATAAGCTCATTTGCCCCTTATTTGCCTAAATTCAGGGTGGCCTGGAAACCCTTCCTGTGAATCAGGTGTGATCAAATAGGCCTGCCATTAATACTGCTCTACTTCTCCAATTTGAGGCCTACTCTCTGTGGGGCATAGATTCTTTATGTGAATTGGGGTCATGAGAAAACCCAAGCACCTATGGGCTACCCTCTGCAGGGCTTTGAAGAACCCATTTCAGTGAGTCTAGGAGTTGGACCAAAAGTTCTTTAGATATAGGGGTTTTGTTGGAGAGTGAATGTAAATGTCAGCATATTTCAAGAGTCAGTCACAGTGATGAACTGGGGAAAATGTGTAGGAAATCAGATATCAATAGAGACATTAGGAAATCAGGCAAAGTACAAAGTGAGTGATAGGATGAGGCATTTTTAACAGGGTTCAGTTTCAATATTTAATCTTAGGAAGAAACAAATATGTACTCACCAATAGGAATGATATTTGAGATCATTAGTTAATCAGGACATGGATGTTGTTAGTAATACATGCTCACTTTCAATATAGGCTTTGGTACAATCATAAGTGTGTCCGTTGCATTTTGTGTGAGGAATATTACTGTGATGAAATGTATATATATATCAGGTGGCTAGAGTATTTCTTCCAATATTCTTAAAGCAATATTTTAAAGACTTATAAATTAGTATTTGGGATACAAATAGGTATACCATCGGTCTATGAATATAGAGATGATGCCTTAATAGACCATACTGTGAATAAATAATATAACTGGTTCAAACTTTAAATAATGGATTGAATTGATATCTGAAAATATATAGGAAATCTTATATTGATATACATAAATTCATTCTAACCAGTTATACATCTAATGGTAATATTAGCATTATGGTTTATCATGAAGAGTGTCTGAGTTTTGCTTCAAAAATGATTATGGAAATCAAAAATAATGTGTTTGGAAAGAATCTCATTAAAAGAACAGTCAAGAAACATGGAGGAATACATGTGTTCTGAAGTAGGAAGTGATTGAAAGTGAACTAAATGCCTATAAATTTGTGAAATTGTGGATGAAAGAATATATCCTATTATGTCCATAAACTGCAGAAATAGTAATGTATCAGTGTTGAATAAAAATGAACTTCAAAATACACATCATGGTCCCATAGGTGTCTACTTGCATTGATGTGAAACTGGGTCAGTCACTGTGGAAATATTACGATTTGTATGCACCATTCACTGAATTTAGTTTTCAGTACTAGGAAATAAATATGTATTTAAGGTGGATGAATATTTCTAAGAATTATTTTGTGAAAATTTGATTATAAATCCACATACACACACATGAGTAAATTTAGAAAGTGTATAATAAGACACATATATTTCATATTTTGGAAAATCTAAAGAGTAGATATCTATATCTATATAGATAGATAGATAGATAGATAGATAGATAGATACTCACATACACAGACATTAAAATGTAGCAATATATATGCCATTTGAAAATCATAATAAAATAGATATCATTCACGTATCCAAAAATATTCATTTTACTGAACATTTATTTATGCATAATATTGTTCATCTAGGAAATTCACCCATAGGTTGAATTTCCAGTTCCATCAGTATTTAGAGGGAGTGATCTCTTCTCACAATTTGTATCTTCCAAAATAATCAAGCTCACAAGAATGTACATGTGATACCAGGTAGAATTCTAAAGATGCATTAAAAAATACATGTGATGAATAGGCTACAGAGAAAGGGAGACAGAAATTTACATATGTGTTAATTTTAAAAACTCATGGAGAAGTATTACAATGAAAAGTTGACTATATTTATAACACATACCATTGATAAAGCCAAAGGCAAGTCCAAGTATACACCATGCCTCCTATGAAAGGCCTGTATTTCTATTCTGTTAAGTTTCTTTTTCTCCATCATATTTGGATTAGTAGTCAGAGTCTAGTAGGGTATGGGTTAGTGTCAGGGATTCAGTATTTCAAATGGAAAATATGAAAATGAATCTAATGTGTATGCAAATATGTGCTACACAAAAATCATCCCACTCTCATCCAGAACAATGCTTTGACATTACCTTCGCCCCAAATAAGACACAATTAGTGGAGAAAAGTTAGAAAATCTGTGAATACATATGTGGAAAGAAAAATGCTCAGGAGTTCACAAACTTGTAGAAGGTAGAACGGGTTACAAAAAGGGAGAGGGTAAACACTCCACAAACATGGAGCTCTGCTGGCCTAATGACTTTTTGAGAAACTGCCTCTGAGGTCGGGCAGTTAAAATATATATTGTTGTCAGGAGTTTTAGCTTCCTTTGTAGTGAGACCATCAATTCTGGGTCTCCATCTATGTGACCTGGATGACATGGTTTTTTGTTTTCTAGTGAACATGAGGCAGCAGTGCTGAATTCTCTCTTTGTAGGTAAACTTAGGCCACTGGGGTCTAAGTATCTAACTGTGTTGTCTGTAGAGCCATTTGGTCATTATCCACTTTCGTGGTGTTTTTTACTGCTGCACTGTGAGTTTGGTATTGGCTTCACGAAATACAAGGAGTTCTACTGGGACACAGTTCTGGAGGATGTACTCTCACGTGTGGTGGGTTAGTAAAATGCACCAGTGAGGCTTCAATCCCACATAGCTTTTCAACTTGACAATAGCAACCTGATTCTGACCTTTGGCAGGAATCCTCTCCATATAACAAGATGCCCTTACATAGAAGGGTCTGCTGGCTGTACCATGTCAGTCACAAGTCTTTCTAAGCCAATGGCAGATCCACGTGGCCCCACCACAAATGTTTTTTTCACACACCTACACTCCTCTGCTCTAGGCCCACTAGTCTGCAGGCTCCAACTTTCTGGCATCTATGTTCTACACTTTTTTCATGAAACCCAGTCAATCAAGGCACTGTCTGGTACAATCATGATCAGGAACAGGACATTCAGAAGTTCTCCAGTGCAACCTGGTCATAGTAATTTCAAAAAATTCATGGTATTTATCTAGATATTTTTCAATAATGAAGTTGGAGGCACTGTGGGATTTAATTTATACAGGAACCATTAAAAGGTGAGGAATCTCATTTCAATGAAAGCTCTGGAGAACTTTCACAGGCAAGGCTTCCCAAAGAGTGGGCAAAAGGTCACATGAAGCCAGGCCCATTGAGGTCTACAATGTGAATTCCATGTGTGTTTTGACTCTCAACTATGGCTGACAATCTTTCAAAACAAAATCTTGTGATATCCTGGCTGAGATTCCCAGTGCTCTGTGGAAAGTCACCCTGGGCCTAGATCTCAGTTTCCAATGGCGAATCTCATGCGTGGCCTCCAAAAATCCCAACACAATTCATGGCAATACTTCTCTGAGTTCAGTTCCACAACTCAGTCTCTAAGGGGAATCACAACAGAGTTCAAGCCCAGGTGGACCCAGGCATCTCTTCCAATTGCCACACAAATGATGACAATTAAAACCAAAACACTCCCACAGGGCCCTCTTCTTCTTTTATATAGACACTAATCATAAACTCTAGCTGGAGGTTTCCATCAGGGGCACAGCCCAAGACAGTGTCAAAAATAATCTCCCTTGCCCCTCATTTGCCTAAAGTCAGGGTGGCCTGGACAACATTCCTGTGAAACAGAAGTGAACATATAGGACTGCTGTTAATACTGCTCCACTTCTCAAATTTGAGGCCTACTGACTGTGGGGTATAGATTCTTTGTGTGAATTGGAGTCATGAGAAAACGCAAGCACCTATTGTCCAGCCTCTGCAGGGCTTTGAAGAACTCATTTGACACAAATGATCCCTATTCTCACTTGATGGAGGTCAGAAATATTACAGAGAAAGGCGAGAGGCTTCATACAAAATGACTGATCTTTTTTCCCATTTTGGTTTTGAATGCCCACATGGGATCTTTCTCTAGACCCATCAGGTGCTGAAAATCTAAACCACAGGCTCACACAGGGCCAAGAGGCTGATTCAGACAAATCTTTTTCCAAAGCAATAAAGTAAAAAGCCACAGGTGATTCCCATTCATTTCCATTTGAAAACTCTTTTCTTCAGGCTTCACTAAGGTTTGGCCTGAGGCAAAGACCTTTCTGACATTCAGAGCAACAGAACAATAGGTAATCAAAAGCCCCCAAGCAGGGTTTCTCCTAGGAGACTTTCCTGGTTACTCTGATATGTGAGTTTTCTGAGATGCTCGCCATTCTCTTCAACTATCCAGTACATGGCCATGTCACAGAGCTTGGAGGTGGTACGTATCTTGTACAAAAATACATGATACTAATCTTGAGAGTGGCCAGAATTCAGGAAAAAAATGAGAACTTAGGTAGATAGCAGGTGTTGCCCATGGATGAGGCAAGCCTCAGTCCATTCATTAATTGGGAAGGATGCATACTGGGAAGTTTTCTACTAGACAGGACACACCCAATGAGCTATTTTCTTTTCTAATATCTACAAAGAAAAACACAATGGGATACACAGACACAGAAACAGTCTCCTTGTCAAATGACTTACTAGAAACAGTCCACTCCAAACCAAACAAACCTCCTTTTTTACCTATTCTCAGATCATGTGAAAAAACCACAAACACAAACCAACACCCTCTAATGCACCTCCTTCTTCCAAGTAGGTCTGTGACTATCTGGAATGTCCTCTGACTGGTAGGACATACAATGCTCCCCAGAAATGGCCTTTCTGTCTCAGATCTGGTCTCCTTGGTCAAATCTGTGAAGTTGTAAGGACGCAGTGGTGAGCCAATTCCTATCCTCTCAGGAAAGACCCCTCTTCAGAGCTTTCTTGGTATTTGGCAACCGTTACATCAGTAGGTACCAAGAAAGACTGACTCTGTTCCTGGAAAATCCAAAGAAATGAGCCCACTGCGACTGGGACTGGGACTGGCTCAGGGTGCCTTGCTTCCTGGATCACAAAATTCAGAGAGCTCCATCACCAAGGAAGTGAGGTGAGGTCACTACCTTCAGAAAATGAATGAGGTCACTGTCTTGGCCACCACTTTGTCCTAACAGTTTCTTCCTATTGTCTCCTGACATGGAGGCTGCCCTACTTCCTGTGATACTTTCTCATGTTAGAATGGTATAGAAACCATAGTTACCTGGGAACAGCTCTCCACACAGGCCTGGTTTGGTCCATCTTCCCTACATAAAGAATAGAGAGGCTGACTCAGACACATCTTTTCATCCTGACCATGTTGTTTGCCATGGAATATGACTTTTGTTCTTTCAGGTCCTTCATAGCTGCCTGCATCTTCTCCAGGGATCATTTCTGCATGGATTTTGAGGTACTCAGCAGTTGGAAGATCTCCTAACTTCCTGTATTGTAATACCAACTTTGTCCCTGCTCTTCTGTAAAGTGAGATTGAAAGAACATTGTATGGTTAGGATTAATAGCATGTTCGATTTGGGTTGGAAATCATTCTGCTGGATGAATAATGGTATTGGGAACCAGCGATATTTATAAGAATATAGAGGTAGAACATAAGTATGAAAAGAGAAATCTAGGTAATATTTGAAGCCCAGAAGGATTTGGACCCTTGATTGGGATCCTTAGCTTGAGTTATGTTTTGCACCGAGGTCTCAGTTAAATTGATATACAATGGCATAAGACCCTGTACCTCAGATGATTAAATGTAGAAGAGATCATCCAGTCAAAAAGGGATTGTGTGTAGGATTAGGAAGATAGTCAGTAGGTTTAGAAGGAAGAGTGAGTCTAGGATTTGGACCAAATGTACTTTAGCAATAGGGTTTTGGTTAGGGAGTGAATATAAATGACACCATATGTGAAGAGTCAGGCACAATGATGAACTGGGGAAAATATGTAGGAAAGCAGACATCAATAGAGACATTAGGAAATCAGGCAAAGTATAACGTGATAGGATTAGACATTTTCAACAGGGTTGAGGTTGAATACATAATCTTAAGAAGAAACCAATTTGTAGTCACCAATTAGATTGACATTTGAGAGCATTAGGCAACCTGGACATGGATATATTTAGTAATCCATGTTCACATTCCATTGAGGCTTTGGTACAATCATAAGGGTGACCTTCGCATTTTGTGTCCAGAATATTACTGTGTTAATATGTATATGAAGATCAGGTGACATGAGTATTTCTTCCACCATTTCTGGGGGAAATATTTTGAAAAGATATAAATTAGTACTGGGGATACTAATCGGCTTACCCTGTGTTGATGAATATAGAGATGATGCATTAATAGACCATACTGTGAATAAATTATATGACTGGTTCCAAATTTAAATAATGGATTGTATTGATATCTGAAAAAATAGAGGAAATCATTTATTGATATACATACATTCATTCCAACCACTTATATATCTAATGGTTATATTAGGGTTACCGTTTATCATAAATAGTGTGTGAGTTTTGCTTCAAAAATGATTATGGAATCGAAAATAATGTCTTTAGAAAGAAGTCTAGTGAAAAGACCAGTCAAGAAACATGGAGAAATATAAGTGTTCTGAAGGAGGAAGTGATTGAAAGTGAACCAAATGTTTATAAATTTGTGAACTTGTGAATGAAAGGATATAATTTATGATGTCTATAAACTGAAGAAATAATAACGTACCAGGTTTGATTAAAATGAACTTTAATAAACACACCATATCCAATAGGAATCTACTTGCATTGATGTTAAACTTGGTCAGTTACTGTAGAAATATTAGGATTTGTAAGCACCCTTCCCTGAAGTTAGTTTTCAGTACTAGGAAACAAATATTTATTTCAGTGGATGTATATTTCTGAGAATAAACTTTTTAAAAGTTCATTATAAATCCACATATATGAATATGAATGAATTCAGGCGGTGTATAAGAAGACACATATATTTCATATTTTGCTAAATCTGGAGAATATATATATATATATATATATATATATATATATATATATATATATATATATATATATAATGTATATATAGACACACAAACACACACATTATAATGTAGCAATATATATGCCAATTGAAATTCATCATGAAAAATAACTCATCCGCATATCCCAAAATATTCATTTTACTGAACATGAATATGTGTATAGTGTTGTTCATCTAGGAAGCTCACCCATGGGTTCAATTTTCAGTTAAAACAGCATTTAGGAGGAGTGATCTCTTCTCACAATTTGTATCTGCCAAGTCAGCCACCTCACAAGAATGTATATGTGAAACCAGGTAGGATTCTATTTGTGCATATAAAAATACATTTGCTTAATAGGCTACAGAGAAAGGGAGACAGGAATTCACATTTTTCTTAACTTTAAAAACACATGGAAAATTATTTCAACAAATAATTGACTAGATTTATAACTCCTACCTTATATCATGCAAAAGGTAATTCCAACTATACACCATGCTTCTTCTGAAATGCTTGTATTTCTATTCTGTTTGGGTTATTTTTCTCCATTATATTAGAATTAGTAGTCAGAGTTTAGTAGGGTATGGGTTAGTGTCAGGGATTCAGTATTTCAAACAGAAAATTGGAAAATGAATCCAATGTGTATGCAAATATGTGCTACAAAACAATCTTCCCTCTCTCATCCAGAACAATGACTTGACATTCCCTTTGCCCCAAGTAAGTCAGAATTAGAGGAGAAGAGTTAGAAAATCTGTGAATATATATTTAGAATGGAAAATGCTCAGGAGTTCACAACCTTGGAGTTGATAGAGCAGTTTCCAAAAGTAAGTGACATGGTAAACACTCCACAAACATGGAGATCTGCTGGCCTAAACACTTCTTGAGAAATTGCCTCTGAGCTTGGGCACTTGAAATATATGTTGTTTTCAGGAGCTTTAACTTCCGATGTAGTGAGACCATCAAAGCTAGGTCTGCATCTATGTGACCAGGAGGACATGGTTTCTTATTTTCCAATGAACATGAGGCAGCAGTGCTAAATTCTTTCTTTGTAGCTAAATTGTGGCCACGGGGGCTAAGTGTCACCCCATGTGGACTGTGAAGCCACTTGGTCATCCTCGACTTTTCATTGTGTTTCTTGCTGCTGCACTGGGAGTTTGGTATTTGCTTCACGAAATACAAGGAGTTCAAGTGGGACACAGTGCTGGAGGGAGTTCTGTCACGTGTGGTGGGTCAGTGTCTGCATGGGAATGCACCAAATAGGCTTCTATCCCACATAGCTTGCCCCTTGACCATAGCAACCTGATTCTAAACATTGCCGTGAAAAATCTCCATATAACAAGATGCCTTTATATAGAAGGGTCTGCTGGCTGCACCGTGTCTGTGTCAAGGCATTTGAAAGTCAATGGCAGATCCACAGGCCCCACCACAGATGTTTTATCACACACCTGCACACCACTGCTCTAGGCCCACTACATATCAGGCTCCAACTTACTGGCATCTCTGTTCTACACCATTTTCATGATACCTAGTCAATCAAGGCACTGTCTGGTATACTCATGATCAGCAACAGGACATCCAAAGGTTCTCCAGTGCCACCTGGTCATGAGAATTTCTAAAAATTCATGGTATTTATCTAACTATTTTTCACATATGAAGTTGTTGGTACTGTGGGTTTCAATTCATTCAGGATCCATTAAATGTTGAGGAAGCTCATTTTAATGAAGGATCTGGAGATCTCTCACAGGCAAGGCTTCCCAAAGAGTGGCCAAATTGTCACATGAAGCCAGGCCCATTGAGGTCTCCAATGTGAGGTCCATGTGTGTTTTGACTCTCAACGATGGCTGCCAGGTCTTTCAGAATAAAACCTGTGATATCCTAGCTGAGATTCCCAGTGCTCTCTGGAAAGCCTCTCTGGGCCAAGATCTCAGTTTCCAAGGGCGACTCTCATGCGTGGCCTCCTGAAATCCCAACAACATTCATGGCAATACTTCTCTGAAGTCAGTTCCAAATCTCATTCTCTAAGGGGAATCACACCAGAGTTCAAGCCCAGGTGGACCCAGTCATCTCTTCCAACTACCACACAAATGACCACAATTAAAACCAAAACACTCCCACATGGCCCTCATCTTTTTCCATATAAACACACATCATAACCTCTGGATGGAGTTTTCCATGAGGTGCACATCCAAACCAGTGCCCAAAATAAGCTCCCTTGCCCCTCATTTGCCTAACATCAGGGTTGATTGAACACGCTTCCTGTGAACCAGCAGTGATCAAATAGGCCTGCCGTAAATGCTCCACTTCTCCACTTTGAGGCCTTCTTACTGTGGGGTTTAGATTCTTTTTTTTCTAATTTTTTTTGGAAATTTAATTGAAAAGTTAAAAAAAATTGTTTTGCAGAATATTAAATTTCTAATGGCAAAGCCTTCACCTTGTTTGTGAAGGAAACCTTGATGCCTTGCCAATCTGGTTATATGGAGACACTCAAAATTTTCTGTTACATACTACATGGATGAATGGCTAAAGCACATAGTTTTTTAAAACTGAAAGGCAGATACCAGCAAGTAAGATAACAAATAAAAGACAATTTTATTAAAAAATAAAGTTGTTATATGACTCAAATATTGGAAATTCAATTCTTTTTTTTTGGTTGTTCAAAACATTATAAAGCTCATGATATATCATCTTTCATACATTTGACTTAATTGGGTTATGAACTCCCATTTTTACCCCAAATACAAATCGCAGAATCACATCAGTTACACACTCACGTTTTTACATAATAGCATACTAGTTATTGTTGAATTCTGCTACCTTTCCTATCCCCTACTATTCCCCCTCCCCTCCCATCTTCCCTCTCTACCTCATCTGCTGTTGTTTAATTCTCTCCCTTGTTTTCCCCTCTTTAGCCTCACAACCTCTTATATGTAATTTTGTGTAACATTGAGTAGTTTCCTACCATTTCCATATAATTTTCCTTCTCTCTCCCTTTCTCTCCCCCCACTCATCTCTGTTTAGTTTTAATATTTTTGTCATGTTCTTCCTCCCTGTTCTCTTCTTATTTGCTCTCTCTATATAAAAGGAAACATTTGGCATTTGTTTTTTAAGGATTGGATAGCTTCGCTTAGCATAATCTATTCTAATGCCATTCATTTCCCTGCAAATTCTATGATTTTGTCATTTTCAGTGCTGTGTAATACTCCATTGTGTATAGATGCCACATTTTTATTATCCATTCGTCTATTGAAGGGCATCTAGTTTGGTTCCACAGTCTAGTTATTGTGAATTGTGCCGCTATGATCATCGATGTGGCAGTATCCTTATACTGCTCTCTATTAAGATCCTCAGGGAAGAGTCTGAGAAGGGCGATATCTCAAATGGTGGTTCCATTCCCAGCTTTCCCAGGAATCTCCATACTGCTTTCCATATTGGACTCTCCAATTTGCAGGCCCACAAGCAGTGTACAAGTGTACCCTTTACCCCACATCCTCACCAACACTTATTGTTGTTCGACTTCATAATGGCTGCCAATCTTACTGGAGTGAGATGGTATCTTAGGGTGGTTTTGATTGCATTTCTCTGACTGCTACAGATGGTGAGCATTTTTTCATGTACTTGTTGATTGATTGTATATCCTCCTCTGTGAAGTGTCTGTTAAGATCCTTGGCCCATTGTTGATTGGGTTATTTGTTATCTCATTGTTTAATTGTTTTGAGTTCTTTGTATATTCTAGATATTAGGGCTCTATCTGAAGTGTAAGGGGTAAAAATTTGTTCCCAGGATGTAGGCTCTCTATTTAACTCTCTTATTGTTTCTCTTGCTGAGAAAAAACTTTTTTAGATTAAGTAAGTCCCATTTGTTTATTCTTTTTATGAACTCTTGGGCTATGGGTGTCCTATTAAGGAATTTGGAGCCCAACCCCACAGTATGTACATCGTAGCCAACTTTTTCTTCTATCAGACGCAGTGTCTCTGATTTTATATCTGGCTCCTTGATCCATTTTGAGTTAACTTTTATGCATTGTGAGAGAAAGGGATTCCGTTTCATTTTGTTGCATATGAATTTCCAATTGTCCCTGCACCATTTGTTGAAGATGCTATCCTTCTTACATTGCATGCTTTTAGGTCCCTTTTCAAATATAAGAAAGTTGTAATTTTGTGGATATGTCTCTGTGTCCTCTATTCTGTACCATTGGTCCATCTGCCTGTTTTGATACCAGTACCACACTGTTTTTGTTACTATTGCTTTGTAGTACAGTTTGAACTCTGGATTCACACTTCCTGCTTAGAATTGCTTTCGCTATTCTGGGTCTTTTGTTGTTCCATATGAAATTCATGATTACTTTATCTATTTCTACAAGAAATGCCATTGGGTTTTTGATTGGCATTGCATTAAACCTGTAGAGAACTTTGGGTAATATCGCCATTTTGATGATGTTATTTCTGCCTATCCATGTACAGGGCATATTTTTCCATCCTCTAACATCTTCTTCTACCTCTCTCTTTAGGGTTCTGTAGTTTTCATTGTATAAATCTTTCACCTCTTTGGTTAGGTTGATTCCCAAGTTTTTTATTTTCTTTGAGTATACTGTAAATGGAGTGGTTTTCCTCATTTCCATTTCAGAAGTTTTGTTGCTGATATACAAGAATGCCTTTGATTTATGCGTGTTGATTTTATATCCTGCCAATTTGCTGAATTCATTTATTAACTCTAGCAGTTTCTTTGTAGACCCTTTTGGGTCTGTTAAATATATTATCATGTCATCCACAAATAGCGATAATTTAAGTTCTTCTTTTCCTATTTTTATGCCTTTAATTTCCTTTGTCTGTATCATTGCTCTGGATAGTATTTCAAGAACTAAATTAAATAGAAGTGGTGATAGAGGGCATCCCTGTCTTGTTGCAAATTTTAGAGGGAATGCCTTCAGTTTTTCTCCATTTAGGATGATGCTAGCCTGAGGTTTAGCATATATAGCTATTACCATGTTGAGGTAAGTTCCTGTTATTCCTAGTGTTTTATAGAGTTTTAAAGAAAAAGGGATGCTGTGCTTTGTAGAATGCTTTTTTTGCATCTATCGAGATGATCATATGGTTCTTCTCTTTAAGTCTATTGATGTGATGGATTACATTTATTGATTTCCGTATATTGAACCAGCCTTGCATCCCTGGGATGAATCCCTCTTGATCATGAAGCACAATTTTTTTATATGCTTTTGTTTTTTATTTGCCAGGATTTTATTGAGAATTTTTGCATCCAAGTTTATTAGAGATATTGGTCTGTAGTTTTCTTTCTTTGAAGTGTCTTTGTCTGGTGTTGGGATCAGGGTGATGTTGGCCTCATAGAATGAATTTGGAAGAACTCCTTCTTTTTCTATTTTTTGAAATAGCTTGAAAAGTATTGGTATTAATTCATCTTTGAACGTTTTGTAGAACTCTGCTGTATAACCATCTGGTCCAGGGCTTTTTTTGGTTGGTAGTCTTTTGAAGGTTTCTTCTATTTCTTCCTTTGTTATTGGTCTATTTAAATTGTGTGAGTCTTCCGGACTCAAACTTGGCAGATTATATGACATAAGAAATTTATCAATATCTTCATTATCTTCTGTTTTATTGGAATATGGGGTTTCAAAATACTTTCTAATTATCATCTGAATTTCTGTAGTGTCTGTTGTGATGTTGCCTTTTTTATCCCATATGTTAGTAATTTGAGTTCTCTCTCTACTTCTCTTCATTAGCATGGCTAAGGCCCTGTCGATTTAATTTATTTTCAAAGAACCAACTTTTATTTTTTCAATTTTTTTTGTTTCAATTTTGTTGATTTCTCCTCTAATTTTAATTATTTCTTGTCTTCTACTACATTTGTTATTTTGCTTTTTTTTTCTAGGTTTTTGAGATGTAGTGTGAGATCATTTATTTGTTGTTTTTTTTCTTTTTTTTTTTTTGAGGAAAGAATTCCAAGAAATGAATTTCCCTCTTAAAACTGCTTTCATTGTTTTCCATAGAATCCGGTATGTTTTGTCTGTATTGTCATTTGTCTCTAAGAAATTTTTTATCTCCTCCTTTATGTCTTCTGTAACCCATTGATCATTCAGTAACATATTGTTCATTTTCCATGTGATGTAGAATTTTTCCTTCCTTCTTCAATCATTAATTTCAAGTTTCATTCCATTATGATCAGATATGGTGCATGGTATTATCTCCATACTTTTATATTTACTAAGAGTTTCCATATGGCATAATATATGGTCTATATTTGAGTAGGACCAATGTGCTGCTGAGAAGAACATGTATCCACTTTATGATGTTTGATATATTCTATATATGTTGGTTAAGTCTAGGTTATTGATTGTTCTATTAAGTTCTATAGTTTCTTAATTCAGATTTTCTCTAGAGGATCTGTCCAATTGCGAGAGTTGTGTGCTGAAGTCACCCGTAATTATTGTGTTATAGCCCATATGACTCTTGAAGTTGAGGAGAGTTTGTTTTATGACTTTGCACCACCATTGTTTGATGCATACAAATTGATAATTGTTATGTCTTGTTGGTTAATGGTGCCTTTTAACAGTATATAGTGTCCTTCTTTATCACTTTTGATTAACTTAGGTTTAAGTTGATTTTAATCGATATGAGTATGGCCACTCCTTCTTGCTTCCGAGGGCCAACAATGGCTGCAAAGTCTTTCAGAATAAAATCATGTGATTTCCTGGCTGAGATTCCCAATTCTCTGTGGAAAGCCACCTTGGGCCTAGATCTCAGTTTCAAAGGGTGACATTCATGCGTGGCCTCCTAAAAACCAACACAATTCATTTCAATACTTCTATGAGGTACGTTCCAGAACTCAGGCTCTAAGGGAAATCACACCAGAGTTCAAGCCCAGGTGGACCAAGTCATCTCTTCCAACCCCCACACAAATGACCACAATTAGAACAAAAAAACTCCCACATGGCCCTCATCTTCGTCCATAAAGACCCTCATCAAAAGTTCTGGATGGAAGTTTTCATGAGGGTCGCAACCAAAGACAGTTTCCAGAATAAGCTCCCTTGCCTCTAATTTCCCTAAAGTCAGGGTGGCCTGGACACCCTTCCTGTGAACCAGGAGTGATCAAAAAGGCCTGCCATTAAATCCGCTCTGTTTCTATAATTTGAGGCTTACTGAATGTCAGGTATAGATTTTTTATGTGATTTGGAGTCATGAGAAAACCCAAGCATATCTGCAGAGCATTGAAGAATTCATTTGACAAAGAGGATCCCTATTCTCACTTGAAGGGGGTCAGGAACCTAACAGAGAAAGGCAAGAATCTTCATCCACAATGACTGCTCTTTTTGCCATTTTGGTTTTGAATGCACACATGGGTTCTTTCTTTAGATCCATTAGGTGCTGAGAATCTAAGCCACAGCCTCACACAGGGCCAAGAGGCAGATTCAGACAAATCCCTTTCCAAAGCAATTAAGCAAAGAGCCACAGGTGATGTCCATTTATTTCCATTTGAAAATTTTTTCTTCAGGCTTCACAAAGGGGTGGCCTGAGGCAAAGACCTTCCTGACATTCAGGGCAACAGAACCCTTGATTTGTATACTTAGCTTGAATTATGTTCTGCACCGAGGTCTCAGATAAATCGATATACAATGGCATAGGACCGTGTACCTCGGATGATTGAATGTAGAAGAGAACATCCAGTCAAAAAGGGATAGTCTGTAGGATTAGGAAGATAGTCAGTAGGTTTAGGAAGAAGAGTGACTCTAGGAGTTGGACCAAAAGTTCTTTAGCAATAGGGTTTCAGTTAGAGAGTGAATGTAAATGTCAGCACATGTGAAGAGACAGTCACAATGATGAACTGGGAAAAATATGTAGGAAAGCAGATATCAATAGAAAGATTAGGAAATCAGGCAAAGTATAAAGTGAGTGATAGGATTAGACATTTCCAACAGGCTTGAGGTTGAATATATAATCTTAGGAAGAAACAAATATGTAGTAATCAATAGGATTGACATTTGAGAGCATTAGGCACCCTGGACATGGATGTTTTTAGTAATCCATGGTCACTCCATTTAGGCTTTGGTACAATCGTATGTGTGACCTTTGCATTTTGTGTCCAGAATACTACCGTGATAAATTGTATATGTTGATAAGGTGACATGAGTATTTCTTCCACCATTATGGGGAGTAATATTCTGGAAACTTATAAATTAGTACTGGTGATACAAATAGGTGTACCTTGTGTTGATGATTATTGAGATGTTGCATGAATAGACCATATTGTGATAAAGTATATAACTAGTTCCAACTTTAAATAATGGATTGAGTTTGCATCTGAAAATATATTGGAAATCTTATATTGATATATATACAATCATTCCAACCAGTTATATATGTAATGGTAATATTAGGGTTACGGTTTATCGTGAAGGGTGAGTATTGCTTCAAAAATGATTATGGAATAAAAAATAATGTGTTTAGAAAGAAGTCTAGTGAAAAGACCAGTAAAGAAACATGGAGGAATACATGTGTTCTTAAGTAGTAAGTAAATGAATGTGAACCAAATGCCTATAATTTTGTGAAGTTGTGGATGAAAAAATATATCCTATGATGTCCATAAACAGATAAAATAGTAATATACCAGTGTTGAATAAAAATGAACTTCAAAATACACATCATGTCCCATAGCAATATACTTGCATTGATGTTAAACTGGGTCAGGTACTGTAGAAATATTAGGATTTGTATGCACCACCTACTGAACTTAGTTTTCAGTAGTAGGAAACAAAAATGTATTACAGGAATATAAATATTGCTGAAAATAATCTTGTAAAGATTGGATTTTGAACCCACATACATGAATATAAATGAATTTAGGGAGTGTATAATAAGACACATATTTTTCATATTTTTTTTAAAATCTGGAGGAAAAAAAAAAAAAAATATATATATATATATATATATATATATATATATATATACATATATATTTTTTCCAGATTTAAAAAAAATACACAAACACACACACACACACACACACACACATGCACACATACACACACACACACACACACATTAATATTTAGCAATATATATGCCAATCGAAATTCATCATGAAATATAATTCATCCACGTATTCAAAAATATTCATTTTACTGAACATGGATTTATGTATAGTGTTTTTCACTAGGAAGCTCACCCATAGGTTGAATTTTCAGTTCCATCATTATTTAGGGAGAGTCATCTGTTCTCACAATTTTATATTCCAAAGTCAGGGAGCTCAAAAGAATGTCCGTGTGATACCAGGTAGGATATTATATATATGCATAAAAAAATACATGTGCTGAATAGGATACAGAGAAAGGGAGACAGGAATTTATATATGTGATAATTTTAAAAAATCATGGAAAAATATTACAATGAAAAGTTGACTAGATTTAAAACACATACTCTTGATAATGCAGAAGGCAAATAGAAGTATACACCATGCTTCCTATGAAAGGCCTGTATTTCTATTCGGTTAGGTTTCTTTCTCTCCATGATATTAGGATTAGTAGTCAGAGTCTAGTAGGGTATGGGTTAGTGTCAGGGATTCAGTATTTCAAATGGAAAAAAGGAAAATGAATCTAATGTGTATGCAAAAATGTGATACACATAAATCTTCCCTCTCTCATCCAGAACAATGCCTTGACATAACCATCGCTAAAAGTAAGACACAATTAGAGGAGAGGAGTTAGAAAATCTGTGAATTTATGTGGAATGGAAAATGCTCAGGAGTTCACAACACTGGAGGTGGTAGAACAGTTTCCAAAAGTAAGGGAGAGGATAAACAATCCAGAAACATGGAGCTGTGGTGGCCTAAAGACTTCTTGAGAAACTTCCTCTGAGGTTGGGAACAAGAAATATATGTAATTGTCAGGAGATTTAGCTTCGTTTGTAGTGACACCATGAAATCTGGGTCTGCATCTATGTTACCTGGAGAACATGGTTTCTTATTTTCCAATGATCATGAGGCAGCGGTGCTGAATTCTCTCTTTGTAGGTAAACTGAGGCCACTGGGCTGAAGTGTCTCCCATGTGGACTGTGAAGCCATTTGGTGATCCTCCACTTTCCAGGGTGTTTCTTACTGCTGCACTGGGAGTTTGGTACTTGCTTCACGAAATACAAGGAGTTCAACTGGGATAAAAATGCTGGAGGAGTTCTGTCATGTGTGGTTGGTCAGGGTCGCGAAGAGAATGTACGAACCAGGCTTCTATCCTACATAGCTTTCCCCTTGACTATAGCAACCTGATTCTGAACATTGCCCTGAAACCTCTCCATATGACAAGATGCCTTTACATATAAAGGTCTGCTGCCTGCACCATGTCAGTCGCAAGTCTTTCAAAGCCAATGGAAGATCCAGGTGGTCCTACCAAAAATATTTATTTACACACCTACAGTCCACTTCTCTACGCCCAGTACTCAGCAGGATCCAAATTACTGGCATCTCTGTTCTACACCATTTTCACGAAACCCAGTCAATCAAGGCACTCTTTGGTACACTCATGATCAGCAACAGGAAATCCAAAGTTTATCCAGTGCCACCTGGTCATGGGAATTTCAGAAATTTCATGGTATTAATCTAGTCATATTTCAAAAATGAAGTTAGAGGCACTGTGGGTTTCAATTAATTCAGGAACCATTAAATGGTGAGGAAGCTCATTTCAATGAAAGCTCTGGAGAACACTCACAGAAAAGCCTTCCAAAAGACTGGCAAAAAGGTCACATGAATCCAGACACATTGTGGTCTACAATGTGAGGTCCATATGTGTTTGGACTCTCAACTAGGGCTGCCAAGTCTTCAAGAAGTAAATCATGTGATATCCTGGCTCAGAATCCCCGAGCTCCGTGGAAAGCCATCCTGGGCCTAGATCTCAGTTTCCAAAGGCGATTCTCACGCGTGGCCTAGTAAAATCCCAAGAGAATTCACGGCAATACTTCTCTGAGGTCAGATCCAGAACTCATTCTTTAAGGGGAATCACACCAGAGTTCAAGCCCAGGTGATCCCAGTCATCTCTTCCAACTACCACACAAATTACCACAATTAAAACAAGAACACTCCCATATGGCCCTCATCTTCTTCCATATTGACACTCATCATAATTTGGCTGGATGTTTAAATGAGGGGCGCAGACCAAGACAGTGTCCAAAATAAGCTCCTTTGACCCTCATTTGCCTAAAGTCAAGGTGGCCTGGACACCCATCCTGTGAACCAGGAGTGATCAAATAGGCCTGCCATTAATACCGCTCCAATTCTCCAATTTGAGGCCTACTGACTGTGGGGTTTAGATTCTTTATGTGAATTTTAGTCATGATAAAACCAAACACCTATGGGCTAGCCTCTGTAGGTTTTGAAGAACTCATTTGACCAAAAGGATCCCTATTTTCACTTGATGGAGTTCAGGAACCTTACAGAGGAAGTCAAGAGACTTCATCCCAATGACTGCTCTTTTGGCCATTTTTCATTTGGATGCAAACATGGGAACTTTCTTTAGATCCATCAGGTGCTGAGAATCTAAGTCACAGCCACACACAGGGCCAGGGGGCTGATTTATACACATCCCTTTTCAAAGCACTTAAGAAAAGAGCCACAGGTATGCCCAATCATTTCCCTTTGAAAACTGTTTTCTTCAGGCTTCAAAAAGGGGTGGCCAGAGGCAAAGACCTTCCTGACATTCAGGGCAACAGAACAATTGGTAAGTAAAAGGCCCAAAGCAGGGTTTCTCCACTGAGACTTTCCTGGTCACACTGATATCTGAGTTTTCTGAGATGCTCCCCATTCCCTACAGCTATCCAGTACATTGTTATGTCACAGAGCTTTGAGGTGGTAAAGATCTTGGACACAAAACCATAGGCCTATTCTTGAGATTGGCCGGAATTCAGGAAGAAAACAGGAACTTAGGAAGATAGCAGGTGTTGCACATCAATAAGGCAAGCTACAGTCCATTCATAAATGGGGCAATATGAATGCTGAGAAGCTTTCTACTCGACAAGACACATCCATTCATGAATTCTCTTTTCTAATGTCTACAACCACGGACACAGTGAGATACACAGACAGAGAAACACTCGCCATGTTAAACGACTTACTAGAAACAGTCCACTTCCAACGAAACAAACTGACTTTCCTTCCTATTCTCAGAGAATGAGACAAAACCACAAACCCACAACCACACCCACAAAGGCACCTTCTTCCCCCAAGTAGGTCTTTGACTATCCGGAGTGTCCTCTGACTTGTAGGCCATAATATGTTCCCCCAAAATAGCCTGTCCTGTCTCAGATCTGGTCTCCTTGGCAAACTCTGTGAACTTCTCAGGAGCCAACGGTGAGCCACTAACTGCTTTCTCAAGAAAAGCAACGCTTCCGAGCTTTCCTGGCATTTGTTCTTCTCACGTCTGAAGGTACCAAGAAAGACTGACTGTCCTTGGTAAATTCAAATAAGTGAGACCACAGGGATGGGGACTGGGACTGGCTCTGTGTGCCTGGCTTCCTGGATCCAAAGTTCAGAAAGTTCCATCACCAAGGAAGTGAGGTGAGGTCATTTCCTTCCTGAACTGAATGAGGTCCCTGTCTTGGCAACCACTTTGTCTTAACTGTTGCTTCCAAGGGTCCCATGAGATTGAGGCTGCCCCTACTTCCTGTGACACTTTCAACAAGTTAGAATGGTATATCAACCATAGGCACCCAGGAATAGATCTCCACACAGGCCTGTTTTGGTCCATGTTCTCTACATTAAGAAGAGAATCTAATTCAGACACAACCTTTTATCCTGACCTGGTTGTTTGCCATGGAAGATGACTTTTGCTTTCTCAGGTCCTTCATAGCTGCCTACATCTTCTCCAGGGATCATTTCTGCATGGGCCTTTGAGGTTCTCAGCAGGTGGAAGTTTCCCTACATTTCTTTATTGTAAAATCAACTCTTTCCCTGCTCTTCTATAAAGTTAGATTGAAGGAACAGTGTATGATTATGGTTAAAAACATGTTTGATTTGGGTTAGAAATCATTGTGCTGGATGAATAATGGTATTGGGAACTTGCTATGTGTATAAGAATATATAGGTGTAATATATGTATGAAAAAAGAAATCTAAGTATGATTTGAAGGCCAGAAGGGCATTGGGCCCTTGATTGGGATACGCAGCATTGAATTACGTTCTGCAGAGATGTCTCAGATAAATCGATATACAATGGCATAGGTCCTTGTACCTTGCATGAATTAATGTAGAAGGAACATCCAGTCAAAAAGGGATAGTCGGTAGTGAAAGGTTAATAAAATAGGTACTTGTAATTTCCTGTTTTTCTGTATGCTTAACAAAACACTGTTGAAATCTTGAGAAATGTTTGCTAATCTTGTTCTAGAATGTACTGTTCCCAACTGCCAAACTGCAGAATGTACTGCCTCACTCGGTGTCACGCGAACCGCCCACTCACCCTTACACATCAGTAAACTTCCCTCCCTTCCCTCTCCAAGAAATGTATGTAAGCTCTGCATAAGCTGTTCTCAGAGCTCTCTGATCTATTTAAGTTAGCTGTGAGCCCCAGCAAGCTGGACCCAAAAAAAACCCTTTGCTGTTGCATGAGACAGTCTCTTGGTAGTCTCTTCCTCCGACACTCGCCTGACCTTTACATATTGAGGTTCCACCGAGTTCTGGCAGTGGCGGATGAGAGACCCCCAACGGGCTCCTCTCGGAGCAAGTAAGGCGCCTCTTTCTGGTTTCAGGTGTCATGTTAGGGCTTGGCAAAATTGCTGGAGATGAAGAGCCTGGGGTCTCTCCGACGGTGGCTGAGAGACGTGTCACAGAGACATAGGGCACCTCCATGGGGGACCCCGCAGAGGACTCGGAGAATCAAGGAACAATTGCTTCATCGACTCAGTGATATTTTGTTTTAGATTAGGTATTGCCATCCTATCGGGTTTTGCCGGCTACGCATTCCTGGTCTCAGTGTTGGACGTCCATTGCCTGTCTTCATGGTCTTGTCTTATCTGTGTCATGTGACTTTGCTTTTACTGTTTGTGTACCTTTCATTATGGGACAGAGCACTTCAATGGCTCTGTCCCTGACCCTTGATCACTGAACCAAAGTCTGCTTAAGGGCTCAGTATCTTTCTTTTTTTAGTAAAACGCTAGACCTGGCAGACTCTCTGTGCCTCAGAATGGCCCATTTTGGAGTCGTATGGCCCCTAGAAATATCTTTCTACTTCCCACTAATTTAAAAAGTCAGAGATATTGTCTTTCAGCCAGGGCCACATAGCCATCCTGATCAACAGCCATATATCTTAACTTTGCCAACCTCTGCAAATCTCCTCCACCATGGGTGAAGCCTTTCCTTGCCCATGCCTCTGCTCATACTCCTTCCCCCATGATCTCTCAAACCCTCACCTCTTCCACCTCCTCCACCCTCTGTTCTCCCTGAGTCACAAGATTTGACTCTACTGGACTCTTCTTCCCCTCCTTATCCACTGCCCTCGTCCCCTAACACACAACACACTCTAAGTGATTCCCCTGCTTCTGACTAAGCCTCTCTACCATTGGAGGAAGCTAAGCCGGTAATAGGATCTGATAATGGACCGATGTTCATGGCCCAGGTAAGTCAGGGGTTAGCCAGGAACCTGGGGATTAATTGGAAGTTATATTGTGCTTATAGACCCCAGAGTTCAGGACAAGTAGAAAGAATGAATAGAACAATTAAAGAGACCTTAACGAAATTAAGCTTAGAGACCAGCATAAAAGATTGGACTATGCTCCTGACTTATGCAATGTTTCATGCAAGAAAAAATCCTTCTGTTTCTTTGAGTAGCCTTACCCCCTGAGAAATTCTCTATGGTGGCCCTCGTCCAGTAAGGGTCCTAAGCCCAACTGTAAGACCTAAGGATCCATTTCACACCCTCTTGGTTGACAGACTTAAAGCTCTTGAAAGAACTCAGTGATACCTGTGAAAATAGCTGGCCACTGCCTACCAAACTGTGTACCAGGGGATTCCACATCCATATCAAATAAGAGACTTCATGTATGTAAGATGACATCAGGTGTCATCCCTGGAACCCTGCTGAAAAGGACCATACCAGGTGTTACTTATAACACCTACAGTGGTAAAGGTATACAGAATCACTTCCTGGATCCATGCCTCTCATCTCAAGCCTGCTCCTTGTCCAGAATCTTTCTGGAAACTGGAAAAGACTGGTAACAGTTTCAAATTGTGTATTCGCCATGTGGATAAGGTTATATACTCTCCCCTTGGCCACAAGTAGTCCTAACCCTCATCAGCCTGTTAAGCAGCGATGGCTGATCACAAATCCTACTGGAAAAGAGTATAATCTATCTCACATACAGCCCCCTTAGGGACCTGGTGGCCATCTCTCCACCCAGACATTTGTCAGCTGGCCATAGGTCTTTTTTATTGGGATATCCCTGATGAAGAAAATCCCACTAAAATACCATTAAATCCCTTCCGTACCATAGATAATGGAAACAAACTTTATGGATGTAGGGACACGCGAGCCAGATGCGGTTGGCTAGCCTAGATTACTATGTTTGCCCGGCAAACTATCAAAGCCACAAACAGTAACGGCTGTGTGGGGGAAAAGCCGACTTCTTCTGTATTTCATGGAGATGTGATCATACAGGGGCTGCCTGATGGAACCCCAATACTTCATCAAATTCAGTACACAGCATTGGCCATATTACCAAGTAGAAAACAGAAAAAGGATGGCCCCCAGAGGGGTCTCTAGATCCTCAAATTTTGCGTGACCTTTTTAACTTCTGCAAGTGCTCAAAAGGGTGAAAGGAGATTCCCCTATGTGGAAGCCTTTTCCCTCCTTCACTCACATCCTGAACTATGCTTCTCCAATAGATTTTTATCCTCAGCCTTCTGCTCCAGACTCTCTGCTGTCACTCCCACCTCAGCAACCTGATTTCTCCCCTCCAATTACTAGATCAGAAACCCAAACCTCCACCAGTTCTCAGACAATTGCCCACTAGTGAGGTAGCAGGTACTGAGGTACCCCTCCACCGACTCATTCCTCTCTTCTCCTGTCAGTGCCCTCACCGGGTCCCACCAGGTCCTCTTTCCAGCTAACCCAAAGCTCAAACGAGCTGAGGAGAGCTCTCAGACCCTTATCCAAGATGTAATATAAATGGCAATTAAAGTTGCTTTGTCATCACTGAAAACAGGTTACTAAAATTTAAAGTCCCTCACAGAATTTTGGGATACTCACTCCCGTTTTCTGCTCTGCTCTACCTGTTCTACTGCTGAAGTTTTGTTGCTAGGAAATTCCCAAACCCCTTTCCAATTATTTTTTTACATCTCTCTTTTTCCTCATTCTCAGATCCTCAGAGCTTCTCTCAGCCCCACCTTCCCCATATTCCCCCTCTGTACCAGGCCCACAGAAAAGTCTTAAATGTCCTTCTCCAGAACTCTTCACCATGGCTGAATTTAGAACTTTCAGCATAGAGTTTCTATAAAGAGTTCAATGTAGATAAACTTTCTCTTTTTGTATTGCCCTGTTCTACTTGGCCACTGGTTAAAAAACTCAGTACTTCTAAGCTAGACAACCCCTAACTTGTTTTTCACAAAATATGTGAACAAGGCCTCTGGCCTTCAGCTGGGGCTTCACAGAAATGGCTACATTTCTAAGATAAAGAAATTACCAAATGGGCTCCGTTGTAACAGCTGGCAGGGGGAAAATAAGAAAGGGAATAAAAAGCTCTCCCCCTCCCATGTGTCCTTGAAAATTTAACTTGCCCAGAACAGAGGAAAAATCAGAAACAAATACTGCTTTTTTGAACTTCTGCAGACTGTAAACTTCTGAGCCCCATCCTTATATGCTGGGTACAAAATTCTGAAACTACCTAAACTTGAGTTTCAGGGGATTAATTGATTACAACAGAAGCAATGCCCTCTGAATCCGGTTGCAACAAAATAGGACTGTTTCCCTGTCTTCAGTGCCTTAGGTGCCTTGCCTTGTCTGTCCCTACAACAGCATAATTCTATATACTTAAACATTGTTTATGTTTTCATGAAATGGTCAACAGATGGGATTAATTTTGAAATGGTGCAGATGTTTCCCAGAGTGCTCTATCATGATGCAGGTTCGTTTGAAGATCAAATGGGGGGGGGGCATACAACCGGTTCCACTGGGAACATGTATCGCTCACTTTAGCCATCCTATTATGAATAGGAGTTGCTGCACGGGTGGGCACAGGAGCCACTGCCATTGTCCATGGGACACAACAAATGACCCAATTAGAAGCAGCAATAGAGCAAAACTAAGATATTAGAAACCCAAATCAGAGCTTTGCATGAATCTTTAACCTCTCTCTCTGAAGTTGTTTTACAGAACAGTTGAGGGTTGGACCTCCTCTTTATTAGAGAAGGGGGCCTTTGTGATGCATTGAGGAAAGAATGTTGTTTTTATGCTGACCGTACTGGAGTTGTAATAAAATCTATGAGTAAATTTAAAAGACACCTTGAAGAGCATCAACAAGAGAGAGAGGCCCAAAAAGGGTGGCTTGAGTCTTGGTTCACACACTCCTCCTGGTTAACTACGTTTTTATCAACCTGGCAGGTCCAATAATAATCCTCATATTATTGCTAACTATAAAACCCTGTTTGCTCAACCGTGTAATTTCTTTTCTCCAGGCTCAAATTGGACGAGTTAAACTTATGGTAATACCCCACTAGCAGACATAGAATGTGACACCCTCCAATGATCATTTTTATGATTAAAAGTAGCCAGAAGAAGAAGTGGGGAATTAAAGTTAATAAAATAGGTACTTGTCACTTCTTATTTTTCTGTATGCTTAACAAAACACTGTTGAAATCTTGAGAAATGCTTGCAAATCTTGTTCCCAGAATGTTCTGTCCCCAACTGCGCAACTGCAGAATGTACTCCCTCACCCAGTTGCACGCAAACCACCCACTCGCCCTGACCCATCAATAAAATTCCCTCCCTGCCCTCTCCAGGGAAAGTATATAAGCTCTACTTAAGCTATTCTCAGGGCTATCTGCTCGATTCAAGTGATCTCTGAGCCCCAGCATGCTGGACACCAAAAAAACCCTTTGATGTTGCATGAGATAGTCTGTTGGTTGTCTCCTCCTCTGAAGCTCGCCCCACATTTACTTGGATGATTGAATGTAGAAGAGAACATCCAGTCAAAAAGGGATAGTCTATAGCATTAGGAAGATAGTCAGTACTTTTAGGAATAAGGGTGAGTATAGGAATTGGAAAAAAAAGTTCTTTAGCAATAGGGTTTCGATTAGAGAGTGAATGTAAATGTCAGCACAGGTGAAGAGTCAGTCACAATGATGAACTGGGGAAAATATGTAGGAAAGCAGATATCAATAGAGACATTACGAAAACAGGCAAAGTATAAAGTGAGTGATAGGATTAGATATTTTGAACAGGGTTGAGTTTACATATATAATCTTAGGAAGAAACAAATATGTAGTCACAAATAGGATTGACATTTGAGATCATTAGGCAAATTTCAGGTGGATGAATATTTCTCAGAATAATCTTGTGAATAGTTGATTATAAATCCACATACATAAACATGAATGAATTTAGGTAGTGTATATAAGACACATATATTTCATATTTTGAAAAATCTGGAGAGTGTATATATATATATATATATATATATATATATATATATATATATATACAAAACACACACACAGACAAAAAAGTAGCAATATATGTCAATCAAAATTCATTATAAAATATGCATCATGCAGAGATCTAAAAATATTAATTTTACTGAACATGGATTTATGTATAATGCTCTTCAACTAGCAAGCTCACCCATAGGTTGAATATCCAATTCCAACAAGTTTAGTAGGAGTGATCTCTTCTAACAATTTGTATCTGCCAAGTCAGCCACCTCACAAGAATGTACGTGTGGTACCAGGTAGGAATCTATATGTGCATATAAGAATACAGAGAAAGGGAGACAGGAATTCACATATTTGTTAACCTTAAAAATACATGGACAACTATTTCAACAACAAATCGACTAGATTCATGATTCCAACTCTGTATCATGCAAAAGGCAAGTCCAACAATACACCAGGCCTACTCTGAACTGCTTGTATTTCTATTCTGTTTGGGTTAGTTTTCTCCATCATATTAGAATTAGTAGTCAGAGTCTGGTCGGGTATGGGTTAGAGTCAGGGATTCAGTATTTTGAATGGAAAATAAAAAACTGAATCCAATGTGTATGCAAATATATGCTACAGAAAATTCTTCCCACTCTCCTCCAGAACAATGCCTTGACATTACCTTCGCCCCAAGTAAGACACAATTAGAGGAGAAGAGTTAGAAAATCTGTGAATACCTATCAGGAATGGAAAATGCTCCAGATTTCACATCTTTGGAGGTGGTAGAGGAGTTTCCAAAAGTAAGGGACAGGGTAAACACTCCACAAACATGGAGCTCTGCTGGCCTAAAGACTTTTTGAGAACCTGCCTTTGAGGTTGGGCACTTAAAATATATGTTGTTTTCATTAGCTTTAGCTTTATTTGTAGTGAGACAATCAAAGCTCGATCTGCTTCTATGTGACCTGGAGGACATGGTTATTTATTTTCCAATAAAAATGAGGCAGCAGTGCTGAATTCTCTCTTTGTAGGTAAACTGTGGCCACTGAGGGCTAAGTGTCTCCCCGTGTGCACTGTGACACAACTTGGTCATCCTCCAATTATCGTCGTGTTTTTTGCTGCTGCACTGGGAGTTTGGTATTTGCTTCATGAAATACAATGAGTTCAAATGGGAGACAGTGCTGAAGGGAGTTCTGTCAGCTGTGGTGGGCATGGTCTCCAGGAGAATGCACCAACCAGGGTCTATCCCACGTAGCTTGCCCCCTTGACAATAGCAACATGATTCTGAACATTGCCCTAAAACCTCTCCATATAAAAATATGCCTTTACGTATATGGGTCTGATGGCTGCACCATGTCAGTCTCAAGCCATTTGGAAGCCAATGGAAGATCCACATGGCCCCACCACAGATGTTTTATCACTCACTTGCATAACACTTCTCTAGGCCCACTACTCACCAGGCTCCTACTTACTAGCATCTCTGTTCTACACCATTTTCATGAAACCCAGTCAATCAAGGCCCTGTCTGGTATATTCATGATCCTCAACAGGACATCAAAGGTTCTCCAGTGACATCTGGTCATGGGAATTTTAAAAATTTCATGGTAATTATCTAGCAATTTTTCATGGATGAAGTTGGAGGCACTGTGGGTTTCAATTCATTCAGGAACCCTTAAAGGGTTAGGAAACTAATTTCAGGCAAAGCTCTGGAGTACTCTCACAAGCAAGGCTACCCAATGAGTGGCCAAAAAGTCACATGAAGCGAGGCCAATTGAGGTCTATAAAGCGAGGTCCATGTGGGTTTTGAATCTCTATAATGCATGCCAAGTCTTTCAGAATAAAATCATGTAATATCCTGGCTGAGATTCGCAGTGTTCTGTGGAAAGCCAACCTGTGCCTAGATCTCAGGTTCCAAAGGCAACTTCATGCCTGGCCTCCTAAAATCCCAACACAATTCTTGGCAATACTTCTCTCAGGTCAGTTCCAGAACTCAGTCTATAAGGAGAATCACACCAGAGTTCAAGTCCAGGTGGACCCAGACAACTCTTCCAACCGCTACTCAAATGAAAACAATTAAAACCAGAATACTCCCTCATGGCCCTATTCTTCTTCCATATAGACACTAATCATAACCTCTTCCTGGAGTTTTCCATGAGTTGTGCAGCCCAAGAAAATGTCCAAAATAAGCTTCTTGCACCTCTTTTGCCTAACTTCAGCGTGGCCTGGGCACCCTTCCTGTGAACCTGGAGTGATCAAATAGGCCTGCCCTTAATACTGCTCCGCTTATCCAATTTGAGGCTCTCTGACTGTGGGGTGTAGATTCTTTATGTGAATTGGAGTCATGAGAAAAGCCAAGACAGTGTCCAAAATCAGCTCGCTTTTTCCTCATTTGCCTAAAGTCAGGGTGGCCTGGACACCGTTTCTGTGAACCAGGAGTGATCAAATAAGCCTGCCGTTAATACTTCTGTGTTTCTCCAATTTGAGGCCTACTGATTTCAGGTATCAATTTCTTATGTGATTTGGAGTTACTCGAAAACCCAAGCACCTCTGCAGGGAATTGAAGAACTCATTTGACCCAAAGAATCCCTATTCTTACTTGATGGAGTTCAGGAACCTAACAGAGGAAGGCAAGAGACTTCATCCATAATGAATGATTTTTTTGACATTATGGTTTTGGATGCACACATGGGATCATTCTTTAGATGCATCAGGTGCTGAGAATCTAACTCAAAGCCACACACATGGCCAAGAGACTAATTCAGACACATCCCTTCCCAAAGCAATTAAGCAAACAGCCACAGGTGATGCCATTCATTTCCATTTGAAAACTGTTTACTTCAGGCTTCACAAAGGGGTGGATTGAGGCAAAGAACTTCCTGACATTCAGTGAAAAACAACAATAAGTAAGCAAAAGGCCCAAAGCAGGGTTTCTCCACTGAGACTTTCCTGGTCACACTGATATCTGAGTTTTCTGAGATGCTCGCAATTCTCTTCAGCTATCCAGTACATGGCCACGTCACAGAGTTGGAGGTGGTACATATTTTGAACATAAATCCATGAGCCTATTCTAGAGAGTGGACAGAATTCAGGAAGAAAACAGCAACTTAGAAAGATAGCAGGTGTTGCACATCGACAAGACAAGCTGCACTCCATTCATATATTGGGCAGGTTGAAATATGGGAAGATTTACACTTGACAGAACACATCCATTAATGCATTCTCTTTTCCAATGTCTACAACAATGGACACAGTGGGATACACAGACATAGAAACACTCACCTTGTGAAACAACTTACTAGAAACTGTCCACTCCAAACCAAACCGCCTTTCCCATCTATTCTCAGAACATGAGACAAAACAATAAACCCACACACACTCCCACAAAGGCACCTCCTTCACCCAAGTAGGTCTGTGACTATCCAGAGTGTCCTCTGACTGGTGGGCCATACTATGTTCCCCTGAAATGGTCTGTCTTCTCTCAGATCTGGTTTCCTTGGCCAACTCTGTGCAGTTGTCAGGAGCCAGTGGTGAACCACTATCTGCTTTCTCAGGAAAGGTCCATCTTCAGAGCTTTCCTGGCATTTGGCCATCCTCACATCATTAGGTACCAAGAAAACTGACTCTGTCCTTGGTAAATCCAAACAAGTGAGCCCACTGGGACTGGGACTGGGACTGCCTCTTGGTGCCTGGCTTTTTGGATACCAAGTTCAGACAGTTCCATCACCAAGGAAATGAGGTATGTCACTTTCTTTGGAACTGAATGAGGTCACTGCCTTGGCAACGACTTTGTCCTAACAGTTGCTTCCAAAGGTCCCATGAGATGGAGCCTTCCCCTACTTCCTGTGACACTTTCACAAGGTAGTATGGTATATCAACCATTGGCACCCAAGAACAGCTCTCCACACAGGCCTGGTTTGGTCCATCTTCTCTACAATAAGAAGAGAGAGGCTGATTCATACATATCCCTTCATCCTGACCAGGTTGTTTGCATTGGAAGATGACTTTTGCTCTCTCAGGTCCTTCATACCTGCCTACAACTTCTCCAGGTATCATTTCTGCATGGACCTTTGAAGTTCTCAGCAGGTGGAAGGTCCCCAAGTTTCCTGTATTGTAAAAACCACTCTATCCCTGCTCTTCTGTAAAATGAGATTGAGGGAACAGAGTATGTTTAGGGTTAATAACAGGTTAGATTTGGGTTACGAATCATTCTGTGTGATGAATAATGCTATTGGGAACCTGCGATATTTACAAGAATATAGAGGTGAAATATAAGTATGAAAACAGAAATCTAGGTATGATTTGAAGCCCAGAAGGACATTGGGCCCTTGATTGGGATACTTAGCTTTGAATTATGCTCTGCAAAATTGTCTCAGATAATTCGATATACAATGGCATAGGACATTTTATTGAATGTAGAAGAGAACATCCAGTCAAAAAGGGATAGTCGGTAGGATTAGGAAGATAGTCGGTAGGTTTAGAAAGAAGAGTGAGTATAGGATTTGGACCAAAAGTTCTTTAGCAATAGGGTTTCGATTATAGAGTGAATGTAAATGTCAGCACATATGAAGTGTCAGTCACTAGGATCAACTTGGGAAAATTTGTTGAAAAGCAGATATCAATAGAAACATTATGAAATCAGGCAAAGTATAAAGTGAGTGATAGGATTAGACATTTCCAACAGGGTTGAGTTTGAATATATAAATTAGGAAGAAACAAATATGTAGTCACCAATAGGATTGACAATTGACAGCATTAGGCAACCTGGACATGGATGTTTTTAGTAATTCATGTACACTTTACATTTAGGCTTTGGTACAATCATAAATGTGACCTTTACATTTTTTTTTTCAGAATATTACTTTGATAAAATGTATATGTACATCAGGTGACATGAGTATGTCTTCCAACATTTCTGCAAGCAATATATTGAAGATGTAAAATTAGAATTGGGGGTACAAAGAGGTGTACCCTGTGTCTATGAATATAGAGATAAAGAATGAAAAGACCGTAATGTGAATGAATAATATAACTTTTTTCAACTTTAAAAAATGAATTGATCTAATATCTGAAAAATCACAGGAAATCGTATATTGATATACAATCATTCATTCCAAGCAGTTATACATCTAATGGTAATATTCGTGTTTTGGTTTATCATGAAGAGTGTGTGAGTTTTGCTTCAAAAGTGACTATGGAAATAATGTGTTTGGAAAGAAGACTCATGAAAATACCAGTAAAGAAACCTTGACAATACATGTGTTCTGAAGCAAAAAGTGATTAAATTTGAAACAAATGCCTACAAATTTGTGAACTTGTGGATGAAATGTATATCCTATGATGTGCAAAAACTGAAGAAATAATAATGTAAAAGTGTCGAATACAAATGAATAAAGAATTACATATCATGTCCCATTGGAATCTACTTGCATTGATGTTAGACTGGGTCAGTTACTGTAGAATAATTAGGATTTGTATGCATCATTCCCTGAAGTTAGTTTTCAGTACTAGGAAACAAATATGTATTTCAGGTGGATGAATATTTCTGAATATTTTTAATCAACTTTTCACAAGAATAATCTTGTGAAAAGTTGATTAAAAATCCACATACATGAACATAAATGAATTTAGAGAGTGTATATTTGACACATATATTTCATATTTTGAAAAATCTGGAGAGTGTACACACACACACACACACAAACACACACACAAAACACTCACAGACATTAAAAAGTAGCAATATAAATGCCAATCGAAATTCATCAGTAAATATATATCATCCACAGATGCAAAAATATTTATTTTACTGAACATGAGTTTACGTATAATGTTGTTCTACTAGGACGCTCCTTATAGGTTGAATTTTCAGTTCCAACAGCATTTAGGAGGAGTGATCTCTTCTCACAATTTGTATCTGCCAAGTCAGCCACCTCACAAAGATGTACGTGTGATACCTGGTAGAATTCTATATATGCATATAAATATACAAGTGTGAATAGGCTAAAGAGAAAGGGAAACATGAATTCTCATATTTGTTAACTTTAAAAACACATGGAGATCTTTTTCTATTAAACATTGACTAGATTTATAACTCCTACCTTGTATAATGCAAAATGCAAGTCCAACTATACAACATGCCTCCAATGAACTGCTTGTATTTCTATAGGTTTGTGTTATTTTTCTCTATCATATTAGGATGAGTTGTCTGACTCTAGTATGTATGGGTTAGTGTCAGGGATTCAGTATTTCAAAAGGAAAATTGGAAATTGAATCCAATTTGTATGCAAATATATGCTACACAAATATCCTCCCACTCTCATCCAGAACAATACCTTCACCCCAAGTAAGACACAGTTAGAGGAGAATAGATAGAAAATCAGTGAATACATATCTGGAATGGAAAATGCTCAGGAGTTCACAACCTTGGAGGTTGTAGAGGAGTTTCCAAAAGTAAGGGACAGGGTAAACACTCCACAAACATGGAGCTCTGCTGGCCTAAAAACTTTTAGAGCAACTGCCTCTGAGTTTGGGAACGTGAAAAATATGTTGTTGTCAGGAGAATTGGCTTCCTTTGTAGTGAGACCATCAAAGCTGGGTCTGCCTCTATGTGATGTGGAGGACATGGTATCTTATTTTCCAATGAACATGAGGTAGCAGTGTTGATTTTCTTCTTTTTAGGTAAACTGTGGCCTCTGGGGGCTAAGTGTCTCCCCGTTGGACTGTGAAGCCATTTGGTCCTCCTCAACTTTTTGTGGGGTTTTTGCTGCTGAACTGGGAGTTTGGTATTTGCTTCATGAAATTCAAGGAGTTCAACTGAGACACAGTGCTGGAGGGAGTTCTGTCATGTGTGGTGGTTCAGAGTCTGCAGAAGAACGCACCAACCACGCTTCTATCCCTCAAAGCTTGCCACATTGCATCCTTGTCCATAGCAACCTGATTCTGAACATTGCCCTGAATCCTCTCCATATAACAAGATGCCTTTAATTACAAGGGTCTGCTGGCTGCTTCATGTAATCCACAAGCCATTTGGAAGTCAATGGAAGATCCACATTGCTCCAACACAGATGTTTTATCACACTCCTGCCCACCACAGCTCTAGGCCCACTTCTCAGCAGGCTGCAACTTTCTGGCACCTCTGTTCTACACAATTTTCATAAAACCCAGTCAAGCAAGGCACTGTCTGGTACATCCATGATCAGCAACAGGACATCCAAAGATTCTCCAGTGCCACCTGGTCATGGGAATTTCAAAAATTCCATGGTATTTATTTAGACATTTTTCAAGGATGAAGTTGGAGGCACTGTGGGTTTCAATTCATTCAGGAACCAGTAAATGGTGAGCAAGATTATTTCAATGAAAGCTCTGGAGAACCCTCACAGGCAAGGCTTCCCAAAGAATGGCCAAAAGGTCACATTAAGCCAGGCCCATTGAGGTCTACAATATGAGGTCCATGTGTGTTTTCACTCTCAACTATGTCTGCCAAGTCTTTCGAATGAAATCATGTGTTATCTTGGCTGAAATTCCCAGTGCTCTGTGGAAAGCCACTCTGGGGCTAGATCTCAGTTTCCAAGGGTGACTCTCATACATCGCCTCTTAAATCACAACACAATACATGGCAATACTTCTCTGAGATCAGTTCCTGAACTCAGTCTATAAGGGGAATCACACCAGAGTTCAAGCCCAGGTAGACCTTGTTATGTCTTCCAAGTGTCACACAAATATCCACAATTAAATCCAAAACACTTCCACATGGCACTCATCTTCTTCCATTTACACAATCATCATGATCTCTGGCTGGAGGTTTCCATGAGGGGTGCAGCCCAAGACAGTGTCCAATATAACCTCCCTTGCCCCTCATTTGCCTAAAATAAGGGTGGCCAGGACATCCTTCCAGTGAACCAAGAGTGATCAAATAGGCCTGCCATTAATATGGCACTGCTTCTCCAATTTGAGGCCTACTGACTGTGTGTTTTAGATTCTTTATGTGAATTGGAGTCTTGAGAAAAACCAAGCACTTATGGGCTAGCCTCTGCAGGGTTTTGAGGAACACATTTGATCCAAATTATCACTATTCTCACATGATGGATGACATGAACCTTACAGAGGAATGCGAGAGACTTCATCCACACTGACTGCTCTTTTGTCCATTTTGGTTTTGGATGCACACATGGGATCCTTCTTTAGATCCATCAGGTGCTGAGAATCTAAGCCACAGTCTCACACAGGGCCAAAAGGCTGATTCAGACACATCCCTTTCCAAAGCAATTAAGCAAAGAGCCACAGGTGATGCCCTTTCATTTCCATTTGAAAACTGTTTCTTTAGGCTCTACAATGGTGTGGCCTGAGGCAAAGACCTTCCTGACATTCAGGGCATCAGAACAATTGGTGAGCAAAAGGCCCAAAGAAGGGTTTCTTCACTTAGAATTTCCTGGTCAAACTAATATCTGAGTTTTCTGAGATGCTCCCATTTCTTTCAGCTATCCAGTACATGGCCATGTCACAGAGCTTGGAGGTGGTACATATTTTGGACAAAAAACCATGAGCCTATTCTGGAGAGTGGCCAGAATTCAGGAAGAAAAGAGGAACTTAGGAAGATTGTTGGAGTTGTCCACCCATAAGTCAAGCCGCAGTCCATTCATAAATTGGGCAAGTTGAGTCTAGACAGGACACATCCAATGATTCATTCTCTTTTCTAATATCTAAAACCACGGACACAGTGGGATACACAGACAAAGAAACACTGGCCTTGTCAAACGACTTACCAGAAACAGTTCACTCCAAACCAAACAAACCGCCTTTCCTACCTATTCTCAGAACATGAGACAAAATCTCAAACCCACACCCACACACACAAAGGAAGCTCCTTCCCCAAGTAGGTCTGTGACTATTGGGAGTGTCTTCTGACTGGTGGGCCAAACTATGTTCTGATGAAATCGCCTGTCCTGTGTCAGATATGGTCTCGTTGGCCAAATCTGTGAAGTTGTCACTAGCCAGCGGTGAGCCACTACCTGCTGTCTCAGGAAAGGCCCCTCTTCAGAGCTTTCCTGACATTTGTTCATCCTCACCTCAGTAGGTACCAAGAAAGACTGACTCTGTCCTTGGTAAATCCAAAAAATAAGACCACTGGGACTGGGACTGAGACTGGCTCTGGGTGCCTGGCTTCCCGGATTCCAAGTTCAGAGAGTTCCATCACCAAGGAAGTGAGGTGAGATTACTTCCTTCAGGAATTCTTTGAGGTCATTGCCTTGGCAACCACTTTGTCCTATGAGATGGAGGCTGCCCTTACTTCCTGTGACACTTTTACAAGTTAGAATGGTATATCAACCATAGGCACCCAGGAACAGCTCTCCACACATGCCTGGTTTGGTCTATCTTGTGTACATTAACAAGAGAGAGGCTTATTCAGACACAACCCTTCATCCTGGAAAGGTTGTTTGCGATGGAAGATGACATTTGCTCTCTCAGGTCCTTCATAGATGCCTACATCTTCTCCAGGGATCAAATTTGCATGGACATTTGAGGTTCTCAGCAGGAGGAAGATACCCTACATTCCTGTATTGTAAGACGAACTCTGTCCCTGCTCTTCTGCAAAGTTAGATTGAGGGAAGAGTGTATGGTTAGGGTTAATAACATGTTTGATTTGGGTTACGAATCATTGCGAAGGATGATTAATAGTATTGGGAACCTGCGATATTTATAAGATTATAGAGGTGAAATATAAGTATGGAAACAGAAATCTAGGTAAGATTTGAAGCCCAGAAGGGCATTAGGCCCTTGATTGGGATACTTAGCTTATAATTACGTTCTGCACAGATGTCTCAGATAAATCGATAATCAATGGCATAGGACCTTACACCTTGGAAGATTGATTTTAGAAGAGAACATCCACTCAAATTGAGATAGTCGGTGGGATTAGGAAGGTAGTCAGTAGGTTTAGGAAATAGAGTGAGTATAGGACATGGAGCAAAAGTTCTGTAGCAATAGTGTTTTGGTTATAGAGTGAATGTAAATTTCAGCACATGTGAAGAGTCATTCACAATGATTACCTGGGGAAAATATGTAGAAAGGAAAATATCAATACAGACCTTACGAAATTAGGCAATTATACAGTGAGTGATAGGATTAGACATTTTCAATAGGGTTGAGATTGAATACATAATCTTAGGAAGAAACAAATATGTCGTCACCAATAGGAATGACATTTGAAAGCATTAGGCAACCAGGACATTTATCGTTTTAGTAATCCATGTTCACTTTCCATTTAGTATTTGGTACAATCATAAGTGTGATTTTTGCATTTTGTGCCCAGAAAAATATTGTGATCAAATGTATATGTAGATGATAAGACATGAGTATTTCTTCCACGATTACTGGGAGCAATATTTGAAGACATATAAATTAGTATTGGGGGTACAAAGTGGTGTACCCTGTGTCTATGAATATAGAGATAATGCATGAATAGACCATACTGTGAATAAATATTATAACTGGTTCCACTTTAAATAATGGATTGAATTGATATCTGAAAATATATAGGAAATCATATATTGACATACAATCATTCACTCCAACCAGTTATATATCTAATGGTAATCTTAGGGTTATTGTTTATCATGAAGTGTGTGTGAGTTTTGTTTCAAAAGTGATTATGGAAATCGAAAATAATATGTTTGGAAAAAAGTCTCATGAAAAGACCAGTCAAGAAATATGGAGGAATCCATGTGTTCTGAAGCAGGAAGTGATTGAAAGTGAAACAAATGCCAATAAATTTTCTAAATTGTGAATGAAATATATATCCTGTTATGTGCATAAACTGTTGAAATAGTAATGTATCAGTGTTGAATAAAAGTGAAAGTCAAAATACACATCATGTCCAATAGGAATCTACTTGCATTGATGTTAAACTGGGTCAGTTACTGTAGAAATATTAGAATTGTGTGCATTATGCACCAAAGATAGTTTTTTTTTAAAATTTTTATTTATGGTTGTTCAAAACATTACATAGTTCTTGATATATCATATTTCACACTTTGATTCAAGTGGGTTATGAACTCCCATTTTTACCCTGTATACAGATTGCAGAATCACATCAGTTACACATCCATTGATTCACATATTGCCATACTAGTGTCTGTTGTATTCTGCTGACTTTCCTATCCTCTACTATCCCCCCTAGCCTCCCTGCCCCTCCCCACTTCTCTCTCTACTCCCTCTACTGTAATAAATTTCTCCCCCTTGTATTATTTTTCCCTTTCCCCTCAATTCCTCTTGTTTGTAATTTTGTATAACCCAGAGTGTCTTCTTCCAATTCCATGCAATTTCCCTTCTCCCTCCCTTCCACCTCTCATCCCTGTTTAATGTTAATCATCTTGTCATGCTCTTTGTCCCTATCTGTTCTTAGTTACTCTCCTTATATCAAAGATGACATTTGGCATTTGTTTTACAGGAATTGTGTAGCTTCACTTAGCATAATCCAGTCTAATGCCATCCATTTTCCTGCAAATTCTGTGATTTTTTCATTTTTCAATGCAGAGTAATAATCCATTGTGTGTTAATGCCACATTTTTTTTATCCATTATTCTATTGAAGGGCATCTAAGTTGGTTCCACAGTCTTGCTGTTGTGAATTGTGCTGCTATGAACATCGATGTAGCAGTGTCCCTGTAGCATGCTCTTTTTAGGTCTTTAGTGAATAGAGCAAGAAGGGGAATAGCTGGGTCAAATGGTGCTTCCATTCCCAGCTTTCCATGAAATCTCCATACTGCTTTCCCAATTGGCTGCACCAATTTGCAGTCCCACCAGCAATGTACAAGTGTACCTCTTTTCCCACATCCTTGCCAGCACTTCTTGTTGTTTGACTTTATAATGGCTGCCAATCTTACTGGAGTGAGATGGTATCTTAGGGTGGTTTTAATTTGCATTTCTCTGACTGCTGGAGATGGTGAGCATTTTTTCATGTACTTATTGATTGATTGTATGTAATCATCTGAGAAGTGTCTGTTGAGGTCCTTGGACCATTTGTTGATTGGGTTATTTGTTATCTTATTGTCTAATTTTTTGAGTTCTTTGTATACTCTGGATATTAGGGCTCTCTCTGAAGTGTGAGTAGTAAAGATTTCTTCCCAGGATGTAGGCTCCATATTTACCTCTCTTATTGTTTCTTTTGCTGAGAAAAAACTTTTTTAGTTGAGTAAGTCCCATTTGTTGATTCTAGTTATTAACTCTTGTGCTATGGGTGTCCTATTGAGGAATCTGTAGCCCGACCCCACAGTATGTACATCGTAACCAAATTTTTCTTCTATCAGACAGTGTGTCTCTGATTTGATATCAAGCTCCTTGATCCATTTTGAGTTAACTTTTGTGCATGGCGAGAGAAAGGGATTCAGTTTCATTTTGTTACATATGGATTTTCAGTTTTCCCAACACCATTTGTTGAAGATGCTATCCTTCCTCCATTGCATGCTTTTAGCCCCTTTATCAAATATAAGATAGTTATAGTTTTGTGGATTGGTTTCTGTGTCCTCTATTCTGTACCATTGGTCCACCTGCCTTTTTCGGTACCAGTACCATGCTATTTTTGTTACTATTGCTCTGTAGTATAGTTTGAAGTCTGGTATCGCTATACCACCTGATTCACACTTCCTGCTTAGCATTGTTTTGCAATTCTGGGTCTTTTATTTTTTCATATGAATTTCATGATTGCTTTCTCTATTTCTACAAGAAATGCCTTTGGGATTTTGATTGGCATTGGATTAACCCTATAGAGAACTTTTGGTAATATCGCCATTTTGATGATGTTAGTTCTGCCTATCCATGAACAGGGTATATTTTTACATCTTCTAAGATCTTCTTCTATTTCTCTCTTTAGGGTTCTGTAGTTTTCATTGTATAAGACTTTCACCTCTTTTGTTAGGTTGATTCCCATTTTTTTTTAGGATATTGTGAATGGAGTGGTTGTCCTCATTTCCATTTCAGAGGATTTGTCACTGATATAGAGGAATGCATTTGATTTATGCATGTTGATTTTATATCCTGCCACTTTGCTGAATTCATTTATTAGCTCTATTAGTTTCTTTGTAGACCCTTTTGGGTCTGCTAGGTATAGAATCATGTCATCTGCAATAGTGATAATTTAAGTTATTCTTTTCCTATTTATATGCCTTTAATTTCTTTCATCTGTCTAATTGCTCTGGCCAGTCTTTTGAGAACTATATTGAACAGAAGTGTTGAGAGCGGGCATCCCTGTCTTGTTCCAGATTTTGGAGGGAATGTCTTCAATTTTTCTCCATTAAGAATGACGCTAGCCTGCGGTTTAGCATAGATTGTTTTTACAATATTGAGGAATGTTCCTGTTATTCCTAGTTTTTCGAGAGTTTTGAACATAAAGGGATGCTGTACTTTGTCGAATGCTTTTTCTGCATCTATCTAGATGATAATATGGTTTTTATTTTTAAGTCTATTGATGTGGTGAATAACACTTATTGATTTTCGTATATTGAACCCTCCTTGCATCCCAGGGATGAATCCTACTTGATCATGGTCCACATTTTTTTGATATGTTTTTGTATCTGATTCTCCAGAATTTAATTTAAGATTTTTGCATTTAGGTTCATTAGAGATATCGGTCTTTAGTCTTCTCTCTTTGAAGTGTCTACCTAGTGAAGGAATCAGAGTGATATTGGCCTCGTAGAATGAATTTGGAAGATCTCCCTCTTTTTCAATTTTCTGAAATAGCTTGAAAAGTATTGGTATTAGTTCATATTTAAAGGTTTTGTAAAAGTCTGATGTATACCCATACGCATACGGTCCTGGGATTTTCTTAGTTGGTAGTCTTTGGATGGTTTCTTTTATTTCCTCAATTGATATTGGTATGTTTAGGTTGTCTATATCCTCCTAACTCACTCTGGTCAGATCATATGACTTAAGAAATATTTCGATGCCTTCACTATCTTCTATTATTTTGGAGTATAAGGATTCAAAGTAATTTCTGATTATCTTCTGTATTTCTGAAATATCTGTTGTGATATTGCCTTTTTCATCCCATATGATAGTAATTTCAGTTCTCTCTCCTCTTCATTAGCATGGCTAGGGGTCTGTCCATTTTATTTATTTTTTCAACGAACCAACTTTTAGTTTTGTCAATTTTTTCAATTGTTTCTTTTGTTTCGATTTCATTGATTTCTGCTCTGATTTTAATTATTTCTTTCCTTCTACTTCTTTTGCTGTTGTTTGCTCTTGTTTTTCTAAGATTTTGAGATGAAGTATGAGATCATTTATTTGTTGTTTTTTTCTTTTTCTAAGGAGTGAACTCCAAGCAATGAATTTTCCTCTTAGAACTGCTTTCAATGTGTCCCATAGATTCCGATATATTGTGTCTGTGTTTTCATTTTTCTCTAAGAATTTTTTATTTTCCTCCTTGATGTCTTCTATAACCCATTGATCATTCAGTAACCTATTGTTCATTCTCCAAATGATGCATGGTTTTTCCTTCCTTCTTTTATCATTGATTTTTAGTTTCATTCCATTATGATAAGATAAGATGCATGGTATTATCTCTACTCCTTTAATTTGTCTAAGAGTTGCCCTGTGACATAATATATGATCTATTTTTGAGAAGGATCCATGTGCTGCTGAGGAAAAATGTAACTGCTTGATGTTGGGTCGTATATTCTATATATGTCAATTAAGTCTAGGTTATTAATTGTGTTATTGAGTTCTATAGTTTCCTATTTCAACTTTTGTTTGGAAGTCCTGTCCAGTGGTGAGAGAGCTGTGTTGAAGTCTCCCATGATTATTGTATGGTGGTCTATTAGACTCTTGAACTTGAGAAAAGTTTGTTTGATGAACATAGCTGCACCATTGTTTGGGGCATACATATTTATGATTGTTATGTCTTGCTGGTGTATGGTTCTCTTGAACAGTATGTAGTGTCCCTCTTTATCCCTTTTGATTAACTTTGGCTTGAAATCTATTTTATTTGATATGAGTATGGACACTCCTGCTTTTTTCCGAAGTCCATATGAGTGATATGATTTTTTCCAAGCTTTCACCTTCAGTGTATGTATGTCTTTTTCTTATCAAATGCGTCTCCGGTAGGCAGCATATTATTGGGTCTTGTTTTGTGATCCATTCTACTGGCCTGTGTCTGTTAATTGGTGAGTTTAAGCCATTAACATTTACAGTTATTATTGAGATAAGGGTTGTTCTTCCAGCCATATTTGTTTATTTATGTTATTAAACATGGATTGTTTTCCTCTTTGATTATTTCCCCCCTTTAATGTCCTACCTCCCACTGTTGGTTTTCATTATTTTCCAATTACTCTTTCTGTAATATTTTGCCAAGGATGTTTTGAAGAGATGGTTTTCTAGCTACAAATTCTTTTAACTTTTGTTTATCGTGGAAAGTTTTAATTTCATCTTCCATCCTGAAGCTTAATTTTGCTGGATACACAGTACATGGTTGGAACCCATTTTCTTTCTGTGATTGAAAAATGTCATTCCAGGATCTTCTAGCTTTCAGAGTCTTTGTTGAAAGATCAGCTGTTATCCTGATTGGTTTACCCCTAAATGTAATCTGCTTCCTTTCTCTTGTAGATTTTAAAATTCTCTCCTTATTCTGTATGTTGGGCATCTTCATTATAATGTGTCTAGGTGTGGATCTCTTATGATTTTTCACATTCGTCGTCCTGTAGGCTTTTAGAATGTGGGAGTCTGTCTCATTCTTCAAGTCTGGGAAGTTTTCTCATATTATTTCATTGAATAGATTGCTCATTCCTTTGGTTTGGACCTCTATACCTTCCTGTATCCCAATGACTCTTAAGTTTGGTCTCTTTATTTTATCCCATATTTCTTGGATGTTCTGTTCATGGTTTCTTAACAGTTTGGCTGAGCTGTCTATGTTCTTTTCAAGTTGAAATACTTTGTCTTCATTGTCTGTTGTTCTATCTTATAAGTGTTCTACTCTGATGGTAGTATTCTCAATTGAGTTTTTAAGATGGTTTATTGCTTCCTGCATTTCTAGGATTTCTGTTTGTTATTTTTTACAACCTCTATCTCCCTGTATAGTTGATCTTTTGCTTCTTGGTTTTGTTTATGTAATTCATTGTTGAAGTGATCTTTCATTGTCTGATTTTGCTGTCTAATGTCTTCCTTGAGACTTCAGATCATCTGAAGAATGTATATCCTGAGTTCTTTATCTGACATTCCATCTGCTGCAGCTATTACCTCTTCTAAAGTTGTGTTGACCTGCATTGCTTGTGGTTCTTTTTTCCTTTTCTTTTCATACTGCTCGCGTTTCTTTCTGCTTGGTGAAACTGTTGTGATTTTGAAATTTTCCCCCTATATATTTATATTGCTCTTGTATATTTGAAAAGTCTTCATTGCAGGGGCAGGGGTGGCTGTGCTGTTCCACCAATTGGGGTGATATATCTACCACGCTGATGGGCCGCTAGGCCTGTTATTCTGATCGGTCCAGGTCTGCTTACCATGCAGGCGCAGGAGGCTGCTCTCCTCTGCCCCTCCTCCAATTGGTGTGACGTGTCTACCACGCCCGTGGACCCCTGCGGTGTTCTGCCGATCGGTCGCAGGTCTGCCTACCTTGCTTGCGTGGGCGGCGGCTCTGCTCTACCCCTACCCCAATTGGGGTGACGTGACTACCACGCCAGTGGGCCGCTGGGCCTGGTCTGCCGGTTGGTCGCAGGTCAGGATACCTTGTGAGCACGGGCTACAGATCTGTTCTGCCCCTACTCCAAATGGGGTAAAGTGTCTGCCGCGCCAGCAGGCCGCTGGGCCTCTTCTTCTGGTCAGGTGCAGGTCTGCTACCTTGCAGGTGCGGGTGGTGGCTCTGCTCTGCCCCTACTCCAATTGGTGTGTCGTGACTACCATGGCTGCAGGTTGCTGGGCCTGTTCTGGGCATGGGCAAAGGCTCTGCTCTGCCCCTACTCCTATTGGGGTAATGTGACTACCATGCCGGTGACCCACTGGGATTGTACTAGGCACGGGAGAAGGCTCTGCTCTGCAACAACTCCAATTGGGGTGACGTGACTACCACACCTGTGGGTCGCTAGGCCTGTTCTGGGCCCGGGTAGCAGCTCTGTTCTGCCTCTACTCCAATTGGGTTGACATGACTACCATGCAGGTGTGTCACTGGGTCTGTTCCAGGTGCGGGCAGCTGCTCTGCTCTGCCCCTCTGGCTTGATGACAAAGTGAGAGAGACCCGGGTGTTTGTGACTCACTTTCTTCACCAGGAGACCAACTGTTTCTGTCACTGCTGGTATCAATGAAGTTATCTCCTCTGCTGCTTTCTGATGACATCAGAAATTTGTCATGTTGGTATCCCATGTGAAAGGCAGCATTTTGTTCCCTTTTCTGGGTGACCAAAGCAATGGGTGAGTCCTGACCGGCCCTCACAAGCCGCGTCTCAATCCTGTTGCCACTGCCTATGAAGGCTCGGTTGATATTTACCTCCACAGTATTCAGCAAGACCCGGAACGAGAAGCAGTTTCCGCGGGTTCTTTAGCCCTGGGCCAGATCAGTTCCGAGAGGCGGAATTCGGCCGCTCTGGGCTTGGTGTATGTTCTAATAGGAGCAGGCTCCAAGACGGAGTTTCTGCAGGTTCTTTGGCACTGAGCCTGAGTAATTTGTCTGTGACACAAAGGTGAATGGCATCCTGAAATTACCTGTTCTATAGGTGAATGAGCTTCGATCAGTCGAAAACAGGGATGGTGACATCAGCTCTCCAAGATGGTGGCCGCTGGCTTCCTCTGTGGTCTGACCGGTGTGGAGAACCGAATTGGACCGCATCCTTTCCCGTCTCAAACCCAGAATTCAGCACTTAGCACAGTGATTGCATACCTGTCAGGAGCCCACAGAATCCACACCGCTGTATATTTGCATTGCTATCTCTTCGTTTCCCAGTGCACGCCGCAGACTCTAGCCGCAGACCGATTTCCTGAATAAGCAGCATGACCCTCTATGCGGACAAATCACTCGTGTTTGAGCCCGCGTAGCTGATCCTCGTGAGATGGAAATATGTCGACTAGGTTTTGGAGCACCCCAATTTTGCTGGAAATTTTTAACAAGATAGGTTTTAGCCATTATAACTCGTCATTCTCCCGCACAGTGACGCGGTACATGGGGGTGATGCACTCCCTTCACCACCATCATATGATCCCCCAAAGTTAGTTTTCAGTACTAAGAAACAAATATGTATTTCTGGTGGATGAATAATTCTGAGAATATTCTTGTGAAAACTTGATTATTAATCCAAATACATGAATATGAGTGAATTTAGGGAGTGTATAATAAGAAAAATATACTTCATATTTTGAAAAATCTGGAGAGTGAATATATATATATATATATATATATATATATATATATATACACACACACACACACATACACACACAGACATTAAAAAGTAGCATTATGTATGCCAATCGAAATTCACCACGAAGTAATATATCATCCACAGATCCAAAAATATTCATTTTAATGAACATGGATTTATGTTGTTCAAATAAGAAGCTCACTCATATGTTGAATTTTCAGTTCCAACAGCATTTAGTAGGAGTGATCTCTTCTCACAATTTGCATCTGCCAAGCCAGCCACCTCACAAAATGTACGAGTGATACCAGGTAGAATTCTATATGTGCATATAAAAATACATGTGATGAATAGGCTACAGAGAAAGGGAGACAGTTATTCACATGTTTGTTAACTTTTAAAACACATGGAGAACTATTTCAATTAAAATTCGCTAGATTTATAACACCTACCATTTATCATACGAAAGGCAAGTCCAACTATACACCATGCCTCCTGTGAACCTCTTGTATTTCTATTCTGTTTGGGTTATTTTTCTCCACCATATTAGGATTAAAAGTCAAAGTCTAGTAGGGTATGTGTTAATGTCAGGGATTCAGTATTTCGAATGGAAAATTGGAAAATGTATCAAATGTGTATGCAAATATGTGCTACACAAAAATCTTCCCACCCTCATTCAGCACAATGCCTTGACATTACCTTCGCCCCACATAAGAAACAATTAGAGGAGAAGAGTTAGAAAATCTGTGAATACATATGTGTAATGAAAAATGCTCAGGAGTTCACAAATTTGCAGGTGGTAGAGGAGTTTCCAAAAGTAAGGGACAGGGTAAAAACTCCACAAACATGAAGTTCTGCCAGCCTAACATCTGGAGAAACTGCCTCTGAGGTTGGGCAATGAAATATATGCTGTTGTCAGGAGCATTAGCTTCATTTGTTGTGAGACCATCATAGCTGAGTCTTCATCTATGTGATCTGGATGACATGGATTCTTATTTTCCAATGAACATGAGGCAGCAGTGCTGAATTTTCTATTTGTAGGTAACCTGTGTCCACTGGGGTCTAAGTGTCTCCCCTTGTGGACTGTAATTCCATTTGGTCATCCTCCACTATTCATGGTATTTCTTGCTGCTGCACTGGGAGATTGGTGTTTGCTTCATGAAATACAAGGATTTCAAATGGGACACAGTGCTGAAGTAAGTTCTGTCAAGTGTGGTGGGTCAGGTTCGTCAGGAGAATGCACCAACCAGGCTTCTATCCCACATAGCTTGCCCCATTGACCATAGCAACCTGATTCTGAACATTGCCCTAAAACCTCTCCATATAACAATATGCTTTTACATATAAGGGTCTACTGGCTGCAAAATGTCAGTCACAATCCATTTGGAAGCCAATGGCAGATCCAAATGCCCCCACCACAGATGTTTTATTACACACCTGCCAACCACTACTCTAGTACAACTACTCAGCAGGATCCAACTTACTGGCATCTCTGTTCAACACCATTTTCATAAAACCCAGTCAATCAAGGCACTGTCTTGTATACTCATGATCAGCAACAGGACATCCAAATATTCTCCAGTGCTACCCGGTCATGGGAATTTCAAAAATTTCATGGTATTGATATAGCCAATTTTCAAGGATGAAGTTGGAGGCACTGTGAATTTTAATTCACTCAGAAACCATTAAATGGTGAGGAAGCTCATTTCAATGAAAACTCTGGAGAATTCTTACAGGCAAGGCTTCCAAAAGTGGCGAAAAGTCAGATTAAGCCAGGCCCCTTGAGGTCTACAATGTATGGTCCATGTGTGTTTCGACTCTCAAATATGGCTGCCAAGTCTTTAAGAATAATATCATGTGATATCCTGGCTGAGATTCCCTGTGCTCTGTGGAAAGTCAACTTGGGCCTAGATGTCACTTTCCAAGGGCAACTCTCATGCATGGCCATCTAAAATTCCAACACAATTCCTGGCAATAATTCTCTGAGATCAGTAAAAGAACTCAGTCTCTAAGGGGAATCACACCAAAGTGCAAGCCTAGGTGGACCCAGAGATCTCTTCCAACCGCCAGACAAATATCCACAATTTAAACCAAACACTCTCACATGGCCCTCATCTTCTTCCATATAGACACTCATCATATTCTCTGGCTGGAGGTTTCCATAAGGGACGCAGCCCATGACAGTGTCCAAAATAAGCTCCGTGCCCCTCATTTGCCTAAAGTCAGGGTGGCCTGGACTCTCTTCCTGTGAACCAGTAGTGATCAAATAGGCCTGCCTTTAATATTGCTTGGCTTCTCCAACTTGAGGCCTTCTAGCTTTGGGGTTTAGATTCTTTAAGTGAATTGGAGTCATGAAAATCAAACACCTATGGCCTAGCCTCTGCAGGGCTTTGAAGAACTCATTTGACCCAAAGGATCCCTATTCTCACTTGATGGATATCAGGAACCTACCAGAGGAAGGCAAGAGAGTTCATCAACAATATCTGATCTTTTTGCCATTTTGGTTTTGGATGCATGCATGGGATCTATCTTTAGATCCATCAGGTGCTGAGAATCTAAGCCACAGCCTCACACAGGGCCAACAGGCTGATTCAGACATATCCCAATCCTAAGCAATTAAGCAAAGAGTCACAGGTGATTCCCATTCATTTCCATTTGAAAACTGTTTTCTTCAGGGTTCACAAAGTGGTGGCTTGAGGCAAAAAACTTCCTGACATTCAACAGAACAATAGGTAAGCAAAAGGAACAAAGAGGGGTTTCTCCACTGAGACTTTCCTGGTCAACAGATATTTGAGATTTCTGAGATGCTAGCCATTTCTTTCAGCTATCCAGTACATAGCCATGTCACAGATCTTGGAGGTACAAATTTTGGACACAAAACCACGATACTATTCTGGAGAGTGGCCAGAATTGAGAAAGAAAACAGGAAATTAGGAAGCTTGTAGGTGTTGCCCATCCATAAGGCAAGCCAGAGTCCACTCATGAATTGGGCAGGATGAATGCTGGGAAGCTTTCTACTAGACAGGACACATCCATTGATGCATTGTCTTTTCTAATGTCTACAACAATGGACTCAGTGGGATACACACACATAGAAACACTCGCCTTGTCAAAGGACTTAATAGAAATATTCCACTCCATACCAAACAAACTACCTTTCCTACCTATTCTCAGAACATGAGACAAAACCACAAACTCACACCCACACCCAAAAAGGCACCTCCTTCCCCCTAGTAGGTCTGTGACTCCCTGGAGTGTCGTCTGACTGGTGGGCCATTCTATGTTCTTCCAAAATGACCTCTCCTGTCTCAGATCATGTCTGCTTGGCCAACTCTGTGAAGTTCTCAAGAGCCAGCGGTGAGACACTACCTGCTTTCTCAGGAAAAGCCCCTCTTCAGAGGTTTCCTGGCATTTGGCCATCCTCACATCTGTAGGTACCAAGAAAGACTGACTCTGTCCTTGGTAAATCCAAACATGTCAGACCACTGGGACTAGGACAGGGACTGTCTCTTGGTGCCTGGCTTCCTGGATTTCAAGTTCAGAGAGTTCCATCACCAAGGAAGTGAGGTGAGATCACTTCCTTCAGGATATGAATGATGTCACTGCCTTGGCAACCACTTTGTCCTAACAGTTGCTTCCAAAATACTATGAGGTGGAGGCTGCCCTGATTTTCATGGGACACTTTCTCTAGTTAGAATGTTATATCAACCGTAAGCACCCGGGAACAGCTTCCACACAGGACTGGTTTGGTCCATGTTCTATACATTAAGAAGAGAGAGACTGATTAAGACACAACCCTCCATCCTGACCAGGATGATTGCCATGGAAGATGACTTTTGCTTTCTGAGGTACTTCATAGCTGCCTTCATCTTCACCAGGGATCATTTCTGCATGAACATTTGAGTTTCTCAGCAGGTGAAGATCCCCTAGATTCCTGTAGTTTAATACCCACACTGTTATTGCTCTCCTGCAAAGTGAGTGTATGGTTACGGTTAATAATATGTTCGATTTGGGTTAGGAATCATTCTGCAGGAAGAATAATGAGATTGGGAACCTGCAATATTTATAAGAATATATACGTGAAATATATGTATGAAAACGGGAATCTAAGAAAGATTTGAAGCCCAGAAGGGCATTGGGCCCTTTATTTGGATACTTAGTGTTGAATTATGTTCTGTACAGTTGTCTCAGTTAAATCGAAATACAGTGGCATAGGACCTTGTACCTTGGATGATTGAATGTAGAAGAGAACATCCAGTCAAAAAGGGATAGTCAGTAGGATTAGGAAGATAGTCAGTAGGTTTAGGAAGAAGAGTGAGTATATGATTTGGAATAAAAAGCTTCTTTAGCAATAGGGTTTCGTTTAGAGATTGAATGGAAATGTCAGCACATGTGAAGAGTCAGTCACAATGATGAACTGGGGAAAATATGTAGGAAAGCAGGTGTCAATAGAGACATTACGAAATCAGGCAAAGTATAAAGTGAGTGATAGGATTAGACATTTTCAACAGGGTTGAGTTTGAATACATAATCATAGGAAAAAACAAATATCTCGTCACAAATGGGAATGACATTTGAGAGCATTAGGCAACCTGGACATGGATGTTATTAGTTATCCACGTTCACTTTCCTTTTAGGCTTTGGTACAATCATAAGTGTGACATTTTTATGTTTTTTTTTTGTTCAGAATATTACTGTGATAAAATGTATATGTAGATCAGGTGGCATGAGTATTTCTTTCACCATTTCTGGGAGCAATATTTTGAAGACGTATACATTAGTATTAGGGGTACAAAGAGGTGTACCCTGTGTCTATTAATATAGAGATAATGCATGAATAGACCATACTATGAATAAATAACGTAACTGATTCCACTTTAAATAATGGATTGAATTGATATGTGAAAATATATAAGAAATCTTATATTGATATACAATCATTCATTCCAACCAGTTATATTTCTAATGGTAATATTAGGATTATGGTTTATGATGAATGGTGTTTGAGTTTTGCTTTACACGTGATGATGTTAAACAAAAATAATATGTTTGGAAAGAAGTCTCATGAAAAGACCAGTCAAGAAACATGGAGGAATACATGTGTTCTGAATCAGGAAGTGATTGATCGTGAAACAAATGCCTATAAATTTTCTAATTTGTGACTGAAATATATATCACATCATGTGCATGAACTGAAGACATAGTAACGTACAAGTGTTGAATAAAAATGAAAGTCAAAATACACATCATGTCCCCTAGGAATCTACTTGCATTCATTTTAAACTGGCTAAGTAACTGTAGAAATATTAGGGTTTGTATGCACCATTCACTGAATTTAGTTTTCAGTACTAGGAAACAATATGTATTTCATGTGGATGATTATTTCTGAAAATAATCTTGTTGAAAGTTGATTATAAATCCACAGATATGAATATGAATGTATTTAGGGGCGTGCATAATAAGACACATATATTTCATATTTTGAAAAATCTAAAGAGTATATATATATATATATATATATATATATATATATATATATATACACACACACACGCAAATGCACAGATATTAAAAAGTAGCAATACAGGAGATCCATTATGAAGGCAGGCATGGAGAATTCAAGTCTCTGATCTCTTCAGCTGCATGGGCATAGGGAGTCGTAAACTGTCTAAATGCTGTTTGCTCAGAATCACTAGGCAATATTGACCTGTTGTGAATCTGGGGCGAACAGTCTGGGCCCCTCAGAACACACACAAAGCTCGGATTGGCTGCATTCAAGCTTAGATTCATCTGGTTTTTGTGACTCAGCACTAACATTCCCGCTGAAATAATTGGTCGGGCTTTCGGAATTGACAGAGTTAAAAGCCAACTGAGCCTTCATAGGCAGTGGCCACAGGATTGAAATGGGGCTTGGGAGAGATAGTCAGGACCCAGCTGTTGCATTGGTCACCCAGCAAAGGGAACGAACGGTCACCATTTTAATGGTATACCACCATGGCAGCGAACTGACGTCACAGTCGGAGGAGATAACTTCATTGAAACCAGTGCGACAAGTATGTTATCCCATTGCCATCTCTCTCAACACCGCAGGGAAACCTCAAGGGCCCTTCCCACCTCTGCCGTAATGGCCCCTCCCAGCTCTCCAAGGAGCGCAATACCCAGACCTAGGGAATCAGGATTGGCTCGGGACTCGAGGCGTGTAATTGCCGGCTACTGCTCCCACCAGTGCTGACAATTGAGGTCTCTTACACCACCTACCGGGGCCATGGCTCCCGAAGGGCAAGCAAATTCGCTGGGGTTTCTCAGCCCCAAGCTCTACAAACTTAGGGTCTGAGGGAGGCAATTAAGGAGAGTGTGCCCAGCCGTTCATGGAAACAGGGCTACCAGGAGCAGAGGCCTGGCTTGTAACCAGTATTGTGGTGAGCGTCACAGGTGAGTGGGGCCTGGCTTGAGGAAGCACAAGAGAAGGCCCTAGGCACTCAGGGTTGGAGACCCGCCCAGTCTGGGAGGAAGAGCTGCTGCACAGTGATTGGTTCCCACTTATTGAGAGGAGAAGCTTGGCCCAGTGCGCACAGCTCCACCTACTGGAAGAGAAGTTAATTGAACTCTAGGACTGCATGTATTATTACTATTTTTTTATTTGTATTTTTTTCTTTTTCTTTCATTTTCATTTTTGTTGTTGTTGTTCATTAACTTTTTTAAATGTTTTTATTTTTTTAATTTCTTTTATTTTATTATTATTATTATTAATATTATTATTTTAAATTTTAATTTTCAATTTTTTAATCATCATTATTACTTAAAATTTTCTTTCTTTATTTTCTATTTTTTTTGTCTTTTCATTTCATTTCAAATTTTTTATTCCCCCTTACTTGAATTCTACCTGCCTACTCTCATTCTCTTTAGTGACTTCTCCCTTCCCTTCTAATATCTTTCCTCTCAAGCATCAAATAAATTTATAAGAGTAAGCAGTAACTCAGTAGTCAAACAGAACGAGAAGTAACATGAGAAGCATAAAAAAGCAAGGAAGAAAAGGAGTACGAACAATGAAGGACAGCCTAAATATTCAAGAGCACCTAGAGTCATCAGAAAAATGGTCATATAAAGAACTCAAGGAATACCTTAGACAGATGGAATGGAACCTTAAAGAGGATACGAGACAGCAAAAACAAACAGTGATAGAACGCATTGAAAATAAATTACATAAACAGATAAAATAAGAAATTAAGCATCTTTATCAGGAGATAGAGATTATTAGAAAATTCAAACAATAATTCTAGAAATCAAGGAAATGATAAACCAAATTAAAAATTCAATTGAGAGTATCACTAACAGTGTAGAGCAAGTAGAAGACAGAATGAAGACAAAATATATCATTTTGAAAAAAGTCTAGCCAACAAAGAAATGCTGTAAAAAATTATGAGAAAACATTCAAGAGATATGGAATAACATAAAAAAAAAAAACTAATGAGTCATATGGATAGAGGAAGGTACAGAGATTCAAACCAAGAGAATGAGAAATCTGCTGAATGAAATAATTACAGAAAACTTTCCAGAAATAAAAATGGAAAGGGATAAACAAATTGTAGATGCTTACAGGACATCGAGCACACAAAATCACAGTAGACCAATGCCAAGAAACATTGTTATGAAGATATCCAATATACAGAACAAAGAGAAAATATTAAAAGCTACCAGAGAAAGGAGGCAGATTAGAATCATTACAATCAGGGGTAAACCAAAAAGGTTAACAATGGATTTTTCATCATAGATGCTAGAAGTGAGAAGATCCTGGAACAACGTACTTCAAACACTGAAAGACAATGGATGCCAACCAAGAATTATGTATCCAGCAAAATTAAGCTTAAGGTAAGACAACGAGATAAAAATATTTCATGATAAACAAAACCTAAAAGAATTTGCAGCCAGATAACCAGCATTGCAAAGCATCTTGAGCAAAACACTACACGAGGAAGAAATGAAAATCAACAACGAAAACCATGAGTGAGAAGTGCCTCAGTAATGACAGAGGGCGGGGGAAAAGCTAATCATGGAGAAACAAACTAATTTAAAAAAAAGATATAAGCAAACATGGGTGGCAGTACAAACCATATATCATTAGTAACTCTAAAAGTAAATGGCTTAAACTCTGGAATAAAGTGACATAGGCTTGTAACTTGAAATAAAAAAAAAATCCAACAATATATTGCCTCCAGGGGACACATCTGAATGGAAAAGACATACACAGGCTGAAGGTGAAAGATTGGGAAAATTTATACCATGCACACGGTCCTCGTAAGCAAGCAGGGGTGGCCATCCTCCTATCGAATAAAATCGACCTCAAGACTAATTTAATCAAAAGGGATAAAGAAGGACATTATATACTGCTAAAATGAACCATTCACCGACAAGACATAACAATTATCAATATTCACGCAGCAAATAATGGTGCTGCGATGTTCATAAAACAAATTCTCCTCAAGTTAAAGAATCAAATAGACCACAATACAATAATTATGGGTGACTTCAACTCACCTCTCTCACCATTGGACAGATCCTCCAAACAAAAGTTGAAAAAAGAAACTATAGAACTCAATCTCGCAATCAATACCCTAGACTTAACTGACATATATAGAATATATCAACCATCATCAAGTGGATATACTTTTTTCTCAGCAGCACATGGATCCTTCTCAAAAATAGACGATATGTTATGCCATAGGGCAACCCTCAGTAAATATAAAGGGGTGGAGATAATACCATGAATTTTTTGTGATCATAATGGAATGAAACTGGAAACCAATGATAAAAGAAGGAAGAAAAAATCATACATCACATCCAAAATGAAGAATATGTTACTGAATGATCAATGGGTTACAGAAGACATAAAGGAGGAAATCAAAAAATTCTTAGAGATAAATGAAAATACAGACACAACATATCAGATTCTATGGGGTACAATGAAAAGAAGTTTTAAGGCGTAAATTCATCGCCTAGAGGTCATTCCTCAAAATAGAAAAGAAAAACAAATAAATGAGCTCACACTTCATCTCAAAGCCTTAGAAAAGGAAGAGCAAAACAACAGCAAATGTAGCAGAAGGCAAGAAATAATTAAAATCATAGCGAAATTGAAACAAAAGAAACTATTGAAAAAATTAACAAAACTAAAAGGGGTTCTTCAAAAAGATAAATAAGATAGACAGACCCTTAGCCATGCTAACGAAGAGAAGAAGAGAGAGAAATCAAATTACTAACATACGGGATGAAAAAGGCAATATTACAACAGATGCTACATAAATACAGAAGAAAATTAGAAATTATTTTGAAAACCTGTATTCCAATAAAATAGAAAATAGTGAAGACATCGATAAATTTCTTAAGTCATATGATTTGCCCAGACTGAGTCAGGAGGAAACACACAATTTAAACAGACCAATATCGATGGATGAAGTAGAAGAAGCAATCAAAAGACTACCAACCAAGAAAAGCCCAGGACCGGATGGGTATACAGCAGAGTTTTACAAAACCTTTAAAGAAGAATTAATACCAATACTTCTCAAGTTATTCAGGAAATAGAAAAACTGGGAGCTCTGCCGAATTCATTCTATGAGGCCAACATCACCCAGATTCTGAAACCAGACAAAGACACCTCAAAGAAAGAAAACTACAGACCAATATCTCTGATGAACCTAGATGCAAAAATCCTCATTAAAATTCTGGCGAATTGGATAGAAAGGCACATCAAAAAAATCGTGCACCATGATCAACTTGGATTCATCCCTGGGATGCAAGGAGGGTTCAATATATGGAAATCAATAAATGTTATTCACAACATCAATAGACTTAAAGATAAGAACCATATGATCATCTCGATAGATGCAGAAAAACCATTCAACAAAGTAGAGCATTTCTTTATGTTCAAAACATTTTAAAAACTAGGGATAACAGGAACTTACCTCGACATTGTAAAAGCTATCTATGTTAATCCTCAGGCTAGCATCATTCTGAATGGAGAAAAATTGAAGGCATTCCCTCTAAAATCTGGAACAAGACAGGGATGTCCTCTATCACCACTTCTATTCAATATAGTTCTCGAAAAACTGGCCAGAGCAATTAGAGAGATGAAAGACATTAAAGGCATAAAAATAGGAAAAGGAGAACTTAAATTATCACTATTTGTAGATGACATGATTCTATACATAGAAGACCCAAAAGGGTCTACAGAAAAAACTACTAGAACTCATAAATGAATGCAGCAATGTGGCAGGATACAAAATCAACATGAATAAATCAAAGGCATTTCTGTATATCAGCGACAAAACTTCTGAAACAAAAATGAGTCAAACACTGCATTCCCAATTTCCTCAAATAATTAAATACTTGGGAATAAACCTAACAAAAGAGGTGAAAGATTTATATAATGCAAACTACAGAACCCTAAAAAGAGAAATAGAATAAGATCTTAGAAGATGGAAAAATATACCGTGTTCATGGATAGGCAGAACTAACATCATCAAAATGGTGATATTACCAAAAGTTCTCTATAGGTTTAATGCAATGCCAATCAAAATCCCATAGAAACTTTTTGTAGAAATAGATAAAGCAATCATAAAATTCAAATGGAAAAATAAAAGACCCAGAATAGCAAAAGCATTTCTAAGCAGGAAGTGTGAATCAGGCAGTATAGCGATACCAGATTTCAAACTATATTACAGAGCAATCATAATAAAAACAGCATGGTACTGGTACCAAAACAGGCGGGTGGACCAATGGTACAGAATGGAGGACACAGAAACTAATCCAAAAAGCTACAACTATCTTATATTTGATAAAGGAGCTAATGGCCTGCAATGGAGGAAGGATAGCATCTTCATCAAATGGTGTTGGGTAAACTGGAAATCCATATGCAACAAAATGAAACTGAATCCCCTCCTCTCGCCATGCACCAAAGTTAACTCAATGTGGATCAAGGAGCTAGATTCAAATCAGAGTCTCTGCGTCTGATAGAATAAAAAGTTGGCTCCGATCTACATATTGTGTGGTCAGGCTCCAAATTCCTTAATAGGACACCCATAGAACAAGAGTTAATAATAAGAATCAACAAATGGGACTTACTTAAACTGAATTATTTTTTCTCAGAAAGAGAAACAATAAGAGAGGTAAATATGGAGCTTACATCATGGGAACAAATTTTTAGTCCTCACTCTTCACATGGAGCCCTAATATCCAGAGTATACAAAGTATACAAAGAACTTAGAAAATTAGACAATAAGATAACCAATAACCCAATGGGCCAAGGACCTGAACAGAAACTTCTCAGAGGAGGACATAGAATCAATTAACAAGTACATGAAAAAAATGCTCTCCATTTCTAGCAGTAAGAGAAATGCAAATCAAAACCACCCTAAAATACCATCTCAATCCAGTGAGATTGGCAGCCATTATGAAGTCAAACAACAACAAGTGCTGGCGAGGATGTGGGGAAAAGGGTACTCTTGTACATTGCTGGTGGGACTGAAACTGGTGTGGCCAATTTGGAAAGCAGTATGGAGATTCCTGGGAAAGCTGGGAATGGAAGCACCATTTGACCAAGCTATTGCCCTTCTCGGACTATTCCCTGAAGACCTTACAAGAGCGTACTACAGGGATACTGCCACATGGATTTTCATAGCAGCACAATTCACAATTGCTACACTGTGGAACCAACCCAGATGCCCTTCAATAGATGAATGGATAAAAAAATGTGACTTTTATATACTATCGAGAATTACGCAGCACTAAAAAATGACAAAATCATGGAATTTGCAGGGAAATGCATGGCACTGAGCAGATTATGCTTAGTGAATCTAGCCAATCCCTAAAAAACAATTACCAAATGTCTTCTTTGATATAATGAGAGCAACTAAGAACAGAGCAGGGAGGAAGAGCATGAAGAAAAGATTAACATTAAGCAGAAACATGATGTGGGAGGGAAAGGGAGAGAAGAGGGAAATTGCATGGTAATGGAGAGAGACACTTATTGTTACACAAAATTACATATAAGAGGTTGTGGGAAAATAAACAAGGAGAGAAATGAATTACAGTAGGTATGGTAGAGAGAGAAGATGGGAAGAGAGGGGAGTGGGGATAGTAGAGTATAGGAAAGGTAGCAGAATACAACAGTAACTAATAGGGCATTATGTAAAAATATGGATGTGTAACTAATGTGATTCTGCAATCTGTATTTGGAGTAAAAATGGGAGTTCATAACCCACTTGAATCTAATGTATGAAATATGATATTCAAGAGCTTTGTAATGTTTTGAGCAACCAATAAAAGAAAAAAAAAGTAGCAACATATATGCCAATAGAAATTCATCATGAAAAGTATATAATCCACAGATCGAAAAATGTTCATTTTACTGAACATGGATTCATGTATAATGTTTTTCAACTAGGAAGCTCACCCATAGGTTGAATTTTCAGTTCCAACAGCGTTTAGGAGGAGTGAACTCTTCTCTCAATTTGCATCTGCCAATTCAGCCACCTCACAAGTGTATACGAGTGATATCAGGTAGAATTCTATATGTGCATATAAAAATACATGTACTGAATAGGCTACAGAGAAAGGGAGACAGGGATTCACATATTTGCTAATTTTAAAAACACATTTAGAACTATTTCAACAAAAAAATTGACTAGACTTATAACTCCTACATTATATAATGCAAAAGGCAATTCCAACAATACACAATGCGTCCTCTGAACTGCTTGTGTTTCTTCTCTTTTTGGCTTATTTTCACCATCATATTAGGATTATTAGTCAGAGACTAGTAGGGTATGGGTTAGTGTCAGGGATTCAGTATTTCAAATGGAAAATTGAAAAATGAATCCAATGTGTATGTAAATATGTGCTACACAAAAATCTTCCCACTCACATCCAGAACAATGCCTTGACATTACCTACGCCCCAAGTAAAACACAATTAGAGTAGAAAAGTGTGAAAATCTATGAATACATATATGGAATGGAATATGCTCGGGAGTTCACAACCTTGGAGGTGGTAGAGGAGTTTCCAAAAGTAAAGGACAGGGTAAACACTCCACAAAAAGGAGCTCTGCTGGCCTAAGAATTCTTGGGAAACGGCTTCTGAGGTTGGGCACTTGAAATATATGTTGTTGTCATGAGCTTTAGCTTCCTTTGTAGTGAGACCATCATAGCTGGGTCTGCATCTATGTAACCGAAAGACATGGTTTCTTATATTTCAATGAACATGAGGCAGCAGTGCTCAATTCTCTCTTTGTAGCTAAACTGTGTACATTGGAAGCTAAGTGTCTCCCAGTGGGGACTGTGAAGACATTTGGTCATCCTCCACTTTTCGTGGTATTTCTTGCTGCTGCACTGGGAATTTGGTATTTGCTTCACAAAACATAAAAAGTTCATCTGAGATACAGTGCTGGAGGGAGTTCTGTCACGTGTGGTGGGTCAGGGTCTGCAGGAGAATGCACCAACCAGGCTTGTATCCCACATAGCTTGCCCCAATAACCATAGCAACCTGATTCTGAATATTGCCCTGAAAACTCTCCATTTAACAAGATGCCTTTACATATAAGGGTCTGATGTCTGCACTATATCAGTCACAAAAAATTTGGAAGCCAATGGCAGATTCACATGGCCCCAACATGATGTTTTATCACACACCTGCCCACCACTGCTCTAGCCCCCCTACTCAGCAGGCTCCAAATTACTGGCTTCTCTTGTTCTACACCATTTTAATGAAACCCAGTCAAAAACAAGGCACTGTCTGGTATACACATGATCAGCAACAGGACATCAAAAGTTTCTGCAGTGCCACCTGGTCATGGGAATTTCAAAAATTTCATGGTATTTATCTTGAAATTTTTCAAGGATGAAGTTAGAGGCACTGTGGGTTTCAATTCATTCAGGAACCATTAAGTGTTGAGAAAGTTCATTACAATGAACGCTCTGGAGAACTCTCACAGTCAATGCTTCTCAAACAGTTGCCAAAAGGTCTCCTAAAGCCAGGCCAACTGACATCTACAATGTGAGGTCCATGTGTGTTTTGACTCTCAAATATGGGTGCTAAGTCTTTCAGAATAAAATCATGTGATATCCTGGCTGAGATTCTCAGGCCTCTGTGGAAACCACCCTGGGCCTAGATCTCAGTTTCCAAGAGTGAGTCTCATGCGTGGCCTCCTAAAATCCCAACACAATTCATGGCAATACTTCTCTGAGGTCAGTTTCAGAACTCAGTCTCTAAGGGGAATCACACCAGAGTTCAAGCCCAGGTGGACCCAGTCATCCCTTCCATCTGCCAAAAAATGACCACAATTAAAATCAAAACACTCCCACAGGGCCATCATCTTCTTCCATGTAGACACTCATCATAACCTCCAGCTGGAGGTTTCTATGAGCCCAAATAAGCTCACTTGCCCCTCATTTGCCTAAAATCATGATGGCCTGGACACTCTTCCTGTGAACCAGGAATGATCAAATATTCCTGCTGTTAAAGTGTTCCACTTCTCCAATTTGAGGCCTACTGGCTGTAGGGTATAGATTCTTTATGTGATTTGGAGTCATGAGAAAACCCAAGCAAATATGGGCTAGCCTCTGCAGGGATTTCAAGAACTCATTTGACCCAAAGGATCCCTATTCTCACTTTATGGAGGTCAGGAACCTAAAACAAGAAGGCAAAAATATTCATCAACAATGACTGCTCTTTTGGCCATTTTAGTTTTGGAAGCACATGGGATCTTTCTTTAGATCCATCAGGTGCTGAGAATCAAAGCCACAACCTCATACAAGGACAAGAGGCTGATTCAGACACATCTCATTCCCAATCAATTAAGCAAAGAGCCACAGGTGATGTCCATACATTTCCATATGAAAACAGTTTTCTTCAGGCTACACAAAGGGGTGGCCTGAGGCAAAGACCTTCCTGACATTCAGGGTAATAGAAATAGAAGTAAGCAAATGGCCCAAAGAAGGGTTTCTCCACTGAGACTTTACTGGTCACACTGAAATCTGAGTTTTCTTAGATGCTCCCATTCCCTTCAGCAATCCAGCACATGGCCATGTCACAGAATCTTGTGGTGTTACATATTTGGGAAACAAAACCATGAGCCTATTCTGGAGAGTGGCCAGAATTCACGAAGAAAACAGGAACTTTAGAAGATAGTAGATGTTGCCCATCCATAAGGCAAGCTGCAGTCCATTCATTAATTGGGCAGTATGAATGCGGGGAAGCTTTCAACTAGAGACAACACATCCATTGATGCATTCTCTTTTCTAATGTCTACAACCACGGATACAGTGGGATACACAGACCTAGAAACACTCACCATGTCAAACGACTTACTAGAAACAGTCCACTCCAAACCAAACAAACCACTTTTCCTACCTATTCTCAGAACATGAGAAAAAACCACAAACTCACACCTACAACGGCAAAGGCACTTACTTCCCCCAAATAGGTCTGTGACTATCCGGAGTGTCTTCTGACTGGTGGGCCATATTATGTTCCCACAAAATGGCCTGTCCTGTTTCAGATCTGGTCTCCTTGTCCAACTCTGTGAAGTTGTCAGGAGCCAAAGGTGAGCCACTACCTGCTTTCTCAGGAAAGGCCCCTCATCAGAGCTCTGCTGGCATTTTTCCATTCTCACATCAGTAGGTACCAAGAAAGACTGACTATGTCTTTGGGAAAAGCAAACAAGTTAGCCCACTGGAACTGGGAGTGGGACTGGCTCTGGGTGCCTTCCTTCCTGGATCCCAGGTTCGGAGAATTCCATCACCAAGGAAGTGAAGTTAGGTCACTTCTTTCAGGAACTGAATATGGTCACTACCTTGGTAACCACTTTGTGCTAACAGTTGCATCCAGGGTTCCCATGAGATGGAGGCTGCCCCAAAATCCTGTGACACATTCAGAAGTTAGAATGGTATATCAACCATAGGCACCAGGGAACAGCTCTCCACAGAGGCCTGGTTCAGTCCATCTTCTCTTCATTAAGAAGAGAGAGGCTGATTCAGACTATCAATTAATCCTGACCAGGTTGTTTGCCATGGAAGATGACTATTGCTCTCTCAGGTCCTACATACCTGCCTATATCTTCTGCAAGGATCATTTCTCCATGGATCTTTGATGTTCTCAGCAGGTGGAAGATCATCTACATTCCTATATTGTAAGACCCACACTGTCCCTGCTCTTAAGTAAGTTATACTGAGGGAACAGTGTATGGTTAGGGTTAATAACATGTTCAATTTGGGTTACAAATCATTCTGCGGGATGAATAATGGTATTGGCAAAATGCGATGTTTACAAGAGTATATATGTGAAACATAAGTATGAAAGCAGAAATCTAGGTAAGATTTGAAGCCCAGAAGGGCATTGGGGACTTGAGTGGGATACTTAGCTTTGAGTAATGTGCAGCACAGATGTCTCAGATAAATCAATATACACTGGCATCGTACCTTGTACCTTGGATATTGAATGTTGAAGAGAACATCCAGTCAAAAACTGATAGTCGGTAGGATTAGGAAGGTAGTTGGTAGGTTTAGAAAGAAGAGTGAGTATAGGATTTGGACCAAAAGTTCTTTCGCAATAAGATTTCGGGTAGAGAGTGTATGTAAATGTAAGCACATGTGAAGAGTCAGTCACAATGATGAACTGGGGAAAAATATAGGAAAGCAGATATCAATAGAGACATTAGGAAATCAAGCAAAGTACAAATTGTGTGATAGGGTTAGACATTGTCAACAGGTTTGAAGTTGAATATATAATCTTAAGAAGAAACAAATATGTAGTCAAAAATAGAATTGATATTTGAGAGCATTAGGCAACCTGGACATGGATGTTTTTAGTAATCCATGCTCACTTTCCATTTATGCTTTGGTACAATTGTAAGTGGGACCTTTGCTTTTTGTGTCCAGAATATTTCTGTAATAAAATGTGTATGTAGATCACGTGAAAAGAGTATTTCTTCCACCAATTCTGCGAGCAATATTTTGAAGACTTACAAATTAGTATGGGGGTACAAATAGGTGTACCCTGTTTCAATGAATATAGACATAATGCATGAATAGACCATACTTTGAATAAATAATATAACTGGATCCACTTTAAATAATGGATTGAATAAATATCTGAAAATTTATAAGAAATTTTATATTGATATGCAATCATTCATTCCAACCAGTTATATATCTAACGATAATCTTAGGATTATGGTTTATCATGAAGGGTGTGTGAGTTTTGGTTCAAAATTGATTATGGAAATCAAAAATAATATATTTGGAAAAAAGTCTCATGAATAGACCAGTCAAGAAACATAGAGGAATACATGTGTTCTGGAGCAGGAAGTGATTGAAAGTGAAACAAATGCCTATAAATTTGCTAACTAGTGAATAAAATATATATAATGAGATTTGCATAAACTGAAGAAATAGTAATGTACCAGTGTGGAATAAAAATTAATGTCAAAATACACATCATGTCCCATAGGAACCTACATGCATTGATGTTAAACTGGGTCAGTTAAAGTAGACATATTAGGATTTGTATGCACCTTTTACTGAAGTTAGTTTTCAGTACTAGGAAACAAATATGTATTTCGGGTGGATGAATATTTCTAAGAATAATCTTGTGAAAAGTTGATTATTAATCCACATACATGAACATGAATGAATTTAGGGAGTGTATATAAGACACACATATTTCATATTTTTAAAAATATGGAGAGTATATATATACATATATATATATATACTCTCCATATATATATATATATATATATATATATGTATATATATATATATATATACATATATACACACACACACACACACACACACACTAACACAGACATTAAAAAGTAGCAATATATATGCCAATCGAAATTCATCATGAAATATATATCATAAAGATGCAAAAACATTCATTTTAGTGAACATGGGTTTATGTATAATGTTGTTCCACTGGGAAGCTCACCCATAGGTTGAATTTTCAGTTCCAACAGCGTTTAGGAGGAGTGATCACTTCTCACACTTTGTATCTGCTAAGTCATATACCTCACAAGGATGTACGTGTGATACCTTGTAGGATTCTATTTGTGCATATAAAAATACATGTGCTGAATAAGCTCCAGAGAATGGGAGACAGTAATTCACATATTTGTTAACTTTAAAAACACATGGAGAACTATTTCAATTAAATATTCAATAGATTTATAACACCTACCCTTTATCATGCAAAAGGCAAGTCCAACTCTGAACTGCAAGTATTTATGTACTGTTTGGGTTATTTTCTTCCATCATATTTGGATTAGTAGTCAGAGTCTAGTAGAATATGGGTTAGTGTCAGGGATTCAGAATTTCAAATGGAAAATAGAAAAATTAATCTTCTGACTCTCATCCAGAACAATGCCTTGTCATTAATTTCGCCCCAAGGGAGACACATTTAGAGTAGAAGAGTTACAAAATCTGTGATTACATTTCTGGAATAGAAAATGCTCAGGAGTGCACAAACTTGGAGGTGGAATAGGAGTTTCCAAAAGTAAGGACAGGGTACACACTCCACAAACATGAAGCTCTGCTTGCCTAAAACTTCTTGAGAAACTGCCAGTGAAATTGGGCACTGAAATATAGGTTGTTGTCAGGAGTTAAGCTTCCTTTGTAGTGAGACCCTCAAAGCTGTGTCTGCATCTATGAGACCTGGAGGACAACATTTCTCATTTTCCAATGAACACGAGGCAGCAGTGCTGAATTCTCTCTTTGTAGGTAAACTGTGGGCACTGGGGGCTTATTTTCTCCCCGTGTGGACTGTGAAACCATTTGGTCATCCTCCACTTTTCGTGGTGTTTCTTGCTGCTGCACTTGGAGTTTGGTTCATGCTTCACGAAATACAAGGAGTTCAACTGGGAAACAGTGCTTGAGGTAGTTCTGTCACGTGTGGTGGGTCAGGGTCTGCAAGAAAATTCACCAACCAGGCTTCTATCTCTCAAAGATTGCCCGCTTGTCCATAGCAACCTGATTCTGAACATTGCCCTGAAACTACGCCATATAACAAGATGCTTTTACATATAAGGGTCTGATGTCTGCACTCTGTCAGTTACAAGCCATTTGGAAGCCAATGGCAGATACAAATGGCCCCACCATGATGTTTTATCACACACCTCTCCACCACTGCTCTAGGCCCACTACTCAGCAGGCTCCAAAATACTGGCTTCTCTGTTCTAAACAAATTTCATGAAACCCTGTCAATCAAGGCACTGTCTGGTACACTCATGGTAAGCAACAGGACATCGAAAGTTTCTACAGTTCCACCTGGTCATGGAAATTTCAAAAATTTCGTGTTATTTATCTAGCCATTTTTCAAGGACGACGTTGGATGCACTGTGGATTTCAATTATTCAGGAACCATTAAATATTGAGAAAGTTCATTTCAAAAAAATTCTAGAGAACTCTCACAGGCAAGGCTTTTCAAAGAGTGGACAAAGGTCACTTGAAGCCAGGACCATTGAGGTCCACAATGTGAGGTCCTATGTCTTTTGACTCTCAACTATGGCTGCCAAGTCTTTCAGAATAAAATCATGTGATATCCAGGCTGAGATTCCCAGTTCTTTGTGGAAAGCCACCCTGGTCCTAGATCTCAGGTTCCAAGGGCGACTCTCATGCGTGGCCTCCTAAAATCCCAACACAATTCATGGCAATACTTCTCTGAGATCAGTTTCAAAACTCAGTCTCTACGTGGAAACGCACCAGAGTTCAAGACCAGTTGACCCAGTCATCTCTTCCAACCGCCACACCAATGACCAGAATTAAAACCAAAACACTCCCACATGGCCCTCATTTTCTTCCATATAGTCACTCATCATAACCTTGGCTGGAAGTTTTTATGAGGCACACAGCCCAAGACAATGTCAAAATAAGCTCCCTTGCCCTTCATTTGTCTAAAGTCAGTGTTTCCTGGACAACGTTCCTGTGAACCAGGACTGATCAAAGAGGCATGCCATTAATACTGTTCCGCTTTTCCAATTTGAGGCATACTGACAGTCGGGTATAGTTTCTTTATGTGATTTGCAGTCATAAGAAAACCCAAGCACCTATGGGCTAGCCTCTGCAGGGCTTGAAGAACTCAGTTGACCCAAAGATCCCTGTTATCACTTGATGGAGATCAGGAACCTTACAGAGGAAGGCAAGAGACTTCATCACAATGACTTCTCTTTTGGCCATTTTGGATTTGGATGCACACATGGGATCTTTCTTTAGGTCCATCAGGTGCTGAGAATCTAAGCGATAATCTCAAACTGCACTGAGAGGCTGATTCAGACATATCCCTTTGCAAAGCAATTAAGCCAGGAGCCACAGGTGATGCCCATTTATTTCCATTTGAAAACTGTTTTTTTCAGGCATTGGAAATGTGGGGCCTTAGGCAAAGACCTTCCTTACATTCAGGGCAACAGAACAATAGGTAAGCAAAATCCCAAAGCAGATTTTCTCCACTGAGACTTTCCTGGTCACACTGATATCTGAGTTTTCTGAGATATTCACCATTCTCTTCAGCTATCCAGTACATGGCCATGTCCCAGATTGTGGAGGAGATACATATCTTGAACACAAAACCATGAGCCTATGGGAGAGTGGCCAGAATTCAGGAAGAAATCACGAATGTAGGAAGGTAGTAGGTGTTGCCCATCCATATGGTAACCTGCAGTCCATTCATAAATTGGACAGGAAGAATTCTGCGAAGATTTCTACTAGACAGGACACATCTATTTATGCATTCTCTTTTCTATTGTCTACAACCACGGACACAGTGGGATATGCAGACATAGAAACACTCGCCTTCTCAAAGGACTTACTAGAAACAGTCCACTCCAAACCAAACAAACCGACTTTCCTACATATTCTCAAAACATGAGACAAAATCAAAAACACACACACACACACACACACAAAGGCACCTTCTTTCCCCAAATAGGTCTGTGACTTTCCAGAGCGTCCTCTGACTGGTGGGCCATACTATGTTCCCCCGAGACGGGCTGTGCTATGTCAGATCTGGTCTCCTTGGCCAAAACTGTGATGTTATCAGGAGCCAGCGGTGAGCCACTGCCTGTTTTCTCAGGTAAAGCCCCTCTTCAGAGCTTTCCTGGCATTTGTCCATCTTCAATTTAGTTGCCAAGAAAGACTGACTCTGTCCTTCTTAAATCCAAACATTTGAGACCACTGGGACTTGGACTGGGACTGCCTCAGGGTGCCTGGCTTCCTGGATCCCAAGTTCAGAGTGTTCTATCAACAAGAAAGTGACATAGGTCACTTCATCTAGAACTGAATGAGGTCACTGCCTTGGCAACCACTTTGTCTTAACAGTTGCTTCCAAGGGTCCCTGAGATGGATCCTGCCCCTACTTCCTATGACAGTTTCACAAGTTAGAATGGAATATCAACCACAGGCACCCGGGAACAGCTCTCCACACAAGCCTGGTTTGGTCTATCTTCTCTACATTAAGAAGAGAGAGACTGCTTCAGACACATCCCTTCATCCTGACCTGTTTTTTTTTTTTTTTTTTTTTTGTCATGAAAGATGACTTTCGCACTCTCAGGTCCTTCATAGCTGCCTACATCTTCTTTAGGGATCATTTCTGCATGGACCTTTGAGGTTCTCTGCAGGTTGAAGATCTCCTACATTCCTGTATTGTAAGACCAACTCTGTCCCTGCTATTCTGTAAAGTTAGATTGAGGGAACAGTGTATGGTTACGGTTAATAACATGTTTGATTTGGGTTAGGATCATTCTGCTGGATGAATAATGGTATTGGGAACCTGCGATATATATAAGATTATATAGGTGAAATATATGAATGAAAACAGAAATCTCGGTAACATTTGAAGCCCAGAAGGGCATTAGGTCCTTGATTGGGATACTTAGCATTTAATTATGTTCTGCACAGATGTCTCAGATAAATCTATACACAATGGCATAGGACCTGATACCTTGGATGATTGAATGTTGAGGAGAACAACCATTCAAAGAGGGAGAGTCGGTAGGATTAGGAAGATAGTTGATAGGATTAGAAAAAAGTGTGAGTATAGCATTTGGACAAATAGTTCTTTAGCAATAGGTTTTCAGGTAGACAGAAAATGTAAATGTCAGCACATGTGAAGAGTCAGTCACAGTGATGAAATGGGGAAAATATGTAGGAAAGCAGATATCAATAGCGACATTAGGAAATCAGGCAAAGTATAAAGTGAGTGATAGCAATAGACACTTTCAACAGGCCTGAGATTGAATATATAATCTTAGGAAGTAACAAATATGTAGTCACCAATAGGATTGACATTTGAGAGCATTAGGCAACGTGGACATGGGTGATTTTCATAACCCATACTCACATTCCATTTAGGCTTTGGTACAATCGTAAGTGTGCCTTTGCATTTTGTGGCCAGAATATTACTGTGATAAAACGTATATGTAGATCAGGTGACATGAGTCTTTCTTGCACCATTTCTTGGAGCAATATTTTGAAGGGGTATAAATTAGTATTGGAGGTACATATAGGTGTACCATGTATGTATGAATATAGAGATAATGCATGAATAGACCATACTGCGAATAAATAATATAACTTGTTCCAACTTTAAATAATGGATTGAATTGATATCTGAAAATACACAGGAATCATATATTGATATATATACATTCATTCCAACCAGTAATACATCTAATGGTAATATTACGGTTGTGGTTTATCATAAAGAGTGTGTGAATTTTGCTTCAAAATTGATTATGGAAATCGAAAATAATGTGTTTGGAAAGAAGTCTCATGAAATGACCAGTCAAAAACAAGGAGGAATACATATGTTCTGAAGCAGGAAGTGATTGAATGTGTTACAAATTTCTTTAAATTTGTGAACTTGTGGATGAAATGTATATTCTATGATGTACAAAAACTGCAGAAATAGTAATGTACCAGTGTTTAATAAAAATGAACGTCAAAATACACATGATGTCCCATAGGAATCTACTTGCATTGTTGTTAAAGTGGGTCAGCTACTGTAAAAATAAAAGGATTTGTTTGCACCATTCACTGAAGTAGCTTTTTAGTACTAGAAAACAAATATGTATTTCAGGTGGATGAATATTTTTAAAATAATCTTATGAAAAGTTTAATATAAAACCACATACATGAACAAGAATGAATTTAGGGAGTGTATAATAGGACACATATATTTTATATTTTGAAAAATCTAGAGAGTATATATATATATATATATATATATATATACACACACACACACACACACACACACAAAACACACACAGAGGCATTGAAAAGTAGCTATATATATGCCAATTAAAATTCATTGTGAAATATATATCATCCACAGATCCAAAAATATTAATTTTACTGAACATGGATTTATGTATAATTTTCTTGAACTAAGAAGCTCACTCATAGTCTGAATTTTCAGTTCCAAAAGTATTAATGAGGAGTGATCTCTTCTCACACTTTGTATCTGCCAAGTTAGCCACCTCTCAAGAATATACGTGTGATACCAGGTAGGATTCTATATGTGCGTATAAAAATACATGTGCTGAATAGGCTACAGAAAAATGGAGACAGGAATTCACAGATGTGTTAACTTTAAAAACACATGCAGAACTATTTCAACAAAAAATTGACAAGATTTATAACTCCTACCATATATCATACAAAAGGCAAGACCAACTATACACCATGCCTCTTCTGAAGTGCTAGTATTTCTATTCTGTTTCGGTTATTTTTCTCCATCATATTAGAATTAATAGTCAGAGTCTAGTAGGGTATGGGTTAGTGTCAAGGATTCAGTATTTCGAATGGAAAATTGAACAATGAATCCAATGTGTATGTAAATATGTGCTACACAAAATTATTCCCACTCTCAACCAGAACAATGCCTTGACAATCCCTTCACCCCACGTAAGACACAATTAGAGGAGAAGATTTAGAAAATCTGTGAATAAATTTGTGGAATGCAATATGCTCAGGAGCTCACAACCTTGGAAGTGGTAGAGTAGTTTCCAAAAGTATGGGACAGGGTAAAAACTCCACAAACATGGAGGTCTGCTGGCCTAGAGACTTCTTGAGAAACTGCCTGTGAGGTTGGGCACTTGAAAAATATGTTGTTGTCAAGAGCTTTAGCTTCCTTTCTAGGGAGACCATAAAAGCTTGGTCTGCATCTATGAGACCTGGAGGACATGGTTTCTTATTTCCCAATGTACATGAGGCAGCAGTGCTGAATTCTCTTTTTAGATAAACTGTGGCCACTGGGGGCTAAATGTGTGCCGGTGTGCACTGTGAAGGCATATGGTCATCTTCCATTTTCGTGGTGTTTCTTCCTGCTGCACTGAGAGTTTGGTATTTGCTTCACAAAATACAAGGAGTTCAACTGGGTCACAATGCAAGAGGAAGTTCTGTCATGTATGGTGGGTCAGGTTTTGCAGGAGGATACAAGAACCAGGATCCTATCCCACATATCTTGCCCCCTTGACCATAGCAACCTGATTCTGAACAATGTCCTGAAACCTCTCCAAATAACAACTTGCCTTTACATGGAAGGTTCTGCTGGCTGCACCATGTCAGTCACAAGGCATTTGAAACCAATGGAAGATACACATGGCCCCACCACAGATGTTTTATCACATACCTGCCCACCACTGCTCTAACCTACTACTCAACAGAGTCCAACTTACTGGCATCTCTGTTCTACACCATTTACATGAAACCCAGTCAATCAAGGCACTGTCTGGTATATTCATGATCAGCAACAGGACATCAAAAGGTTTTCCAGTGCCACCTGGTGATGGGAAATTCAAAAATTTCATGGTATTTATCTAGCCATTTTTTAAGGATGAAGTTGGAGGCACTGTGAGTTTCAATTTTTTCAGGAACCATTAAATGTTTAGGAAGCTTATTTCAATGAAATCTCTGGAGAACACTCACAGGTAAGGCTTCCCAAAGAGTGGCCAGAAGATCATACGATGCTATGCCCATTTAGGTCTACAATGTGAGGTCCATATGAGTTTTGACTCTCAACTATGGGTGTCAAGTTTTTCAGAATAAAATTTGTGGTATCCTGGCTGAGAGGCTCAGTGCTCTGTGGAAAGCCACCCTGGGCCTAGAACTCAGTTTCCAAGGGTGATGCTCAAGCCTGGCTTCCAAAAATCTCAACACTATTCATGGCAATACTTCTCTGAGGTCAGTTGAAGAACTCAGACTCTAAGGGAATCACACCAGAGTTCAAGAACATGTGGACCAAGTCATCTCTTCCAACCACCACCCAAATGACCACAATTTAAACCAAAACACTCCAACGTGGCGCCCATCTTCTTCCATATAGACACTCACAATAAACTCCACTATGGCTGGAGTTTTCCATGAGGGGCATAGCCCAAGACCGTGTCCAAAATAAGCTCTTTTGCACCTAATTTGCCTAAATTCAGGGTGACCTGGACACCCTTCTTGTGAACCAGAAGAGATTAAATAGGCCTCCCGTTAATACTGCTCCGCTTCTTCAATTTGAGGCCAAATGACTGTGGGGTTTGGATTCTTTATGTGAATTGGAGTCTTGAGAAAACCCAAGCAACTATGGGCTAGACTCTGCAAGGCTTTGAAGAACTCATTTGACCCAAAGGATCCCTAATCTGACTTGATGGAGGTCAGGAAAGTTACAGAGGAAGGCGAGAGACTTCATCCACAAGGACTGCTCTTTTGGCCATTTTGGTTTTGGATGTACACATGGGATCTTTCTTTAGATCCATCAGGACCTGAGAATCTAAGCCACAGCCTCACACAGGGTAAATAAGCTGATTCAGACACATCCTTTCCAAAGCAATTAAGCAAAGAGCCACAGGTAATGCCCATTCATTTCCATTTGAAAACTGTTTTCTTCAGGCTTCACAAAGTGGTGGACTGAGGAAAAGACCTTCCTGACATTCAGGGCAACAGAAGAATAGGTAAACAAAAGGCCCCAAGCAGGGTTTCTCCACTAAGACTTTCCTGGTCACACTGATATCTGAGTTTTCTGAGATGCTCACCATTCCCTTCAGCTATACAGGACATGGTCATGTCACAGAGCTTCGAGGTTGTACATATCTTAAACAGAAAACCATGAACCTATTATGGAGAGTGGCCAGAATTCAGGAATAAAACAGAAACTAAGGAAGATAGCAGGTGTTGCACATCAATAAGGCAAGCTGCAGTCCATTCATAAATAGGGCAGGATGAATGCTGTGAAGCTTTCTACTAGACAGGACATATTAATTGATGCATTCTGTTTTCTAATGTCTACAACCACGGACACAGTGGGATACACAGACATAGAAATTCTCGCCTTGTCAAACGACTTACTAGAAACAGTTCACTCCAAACAAAACAAACCGCCTTTCATACCTATTCTCAGAACATGAGACAAAACCACAAACCCACACCCACACCACAAAGGCACCTCCTTCCCCCAAGTAGGTCTGTGACTATCCGGAGTGTCCTCTGTCTGGTGGGCCTTATTATGTTCCCTGGAAATAGCCTGTTCTGTCTCAAATCTGGTCTTTTGGCCAACTCTGTGAAGTTGTCAGGAGCCAGCGGTGAGCCACTGCGTGCTTTCTCAGGAAAGGCCCCTCTTCATAGCTTTCCTTGCATTTGGCCATCCTTACATCAGTAGGTCCCAAGAAAGACTGAGTCTGTCCTTGGTAAATCAAAATAAGTTTGACCACTGGGACTGGGACTGGGACTGGCTCTGGGTGCCTGGCTTCCTGGATTCCAAGTTCAGAGAGTTCCATCACCAAGGAAGTTAGGTGAAGTCACTTTATTTTGGAACTGAATGAGGTCACTGCCTTGGCAACAACTTTGTCCTAACAGTTGCTTCCAAGGTTCCCATGAGAGGGAGGCTGCTCCTACTTCCTGTGACACTTTCACAGGTCAGAGAGGTATGTCAACCATAGGCATGCAGGAGCAGCTCTCAACACATGCCTGCTTTGGTCCATCTTCTCTACATTAAGAAGAGAGTGGCTGATTCAGACACATCCCTTCATCCTGAGCAGGTTGTTTGCCATGGAAGACTTTTGCTCTCTCAGGTCCTTCATACTTGCCTACATCTTCTCCAGGGATCATTTCTACGTGGACCTTTGAGGTTTTCAGCAGGTGGAAGATCCTCTATTTTCCTGTATTTTAATACCAATTCTGTCCCTGCTCTTCTGTAAAATTAGATTGAGAGAACAGTGTATGGTTAGGATTAATAACAGGTTCGATTTGGTTTAGAAAGAAAACTACACGGTTGAGCAAACAGGGTCCTACAGTTAGCAATAATATGAGGAATTTTAATGGACCGGCCATGGCAGATAAAAGCGCAGTTAATCAGGTCACTATGTGAACCAAGACTCAAACCTCCCTTTTGGGGCCTCTGTCTCTCTTTGACGCTCTTCAAGTCGTTTTCTTAATTTATTCATAGATTCTTTTACAACTCCAGTATTGTCGGCACAAAAACAACATTCTTCCCTCAATGCAAGCAAAAAGGCACCTTTCTCTCATGAAGAGGAGGTCCAACACTCGCCTGCTTTGTAAAACAACTTCAGAAAGAGAGAGGTTAAAATTCCTGTAAAGCTGTGATGTCGGTTTTTAATGTCTTTAAGGTTTGGCCTATTCCTGCTTCTAATTGTGTCTTTGTTGTGTCTCATGGACTAGCCCACCCCTTAAGCAACTATTATTTCTAATAGGATGGCTAAAGTGAGGGATACAGGTTCCCGCTGGAACCGGGTTGTATGCCCCCCTATTTGATCTTTAAATGAACCTACGTCATGATAGAGAACTCTGGAAAACATCTGCATCATTACATAATTAATCACATATATTGACCATTTTATGAAAACATAAATAATGTTAAAGTGTATAGAATTATACTGTTGTAGGGATGGACAAGGAAAGGGACCTAAGATAGCACCAAACACAGGAAAACAGCCTTATTTGGTTGCATCCGGATTTAGAGGGCATTGCTTCTGTTGTAATCAATTAATCCCCTGAACCCCAAGTTTTGGTAGTTTTAGAATTTGTACCCAATATGTAAGGGAAGTGGATCAGAAGTTCACAGTCTGTAAAAATTCACAAAAATCAGTTTTTGTTTCTGTTTTTGTTCCTCTGTTCTGGGCAAGTTAACTTTTCAAGGACACCTTGAAAAGGGAGAGCTTTTTTGTCTCTTTTTTTTCTCCCTGCCAGCTGTCACCATGAAGCCCAGTTGGTAACTTTTTTATCTTAGAAATGTAGTCATCTCTGTGAAGCCCCAGCTCAAGGCCAGAGGCTTTGTTCACATATTTTGTGAAAACCTAGTAAGGCGGTGTCAAGCTTAGGGGTGGTGATTTTTCCAGCCAGTGGCCAAGTAGAACAGGGCAACACGAAAAGTGGAAGTTTATCTACATTGAACTCTTTCAGAGGGACTCTTTTGCTGAAAGACCTAATGTAAGCCTCGGTGAAGACTTCTGGAGAAGGTTATTTAAGACATATCTATGGACCTGGTACAGAGGAGGAAGACTGGGAAGGCGAGGCTGAGAGCAGCTCCGTGGATCTGAGAATGAGGAAGATGAGATGTAAAAGAATAATGGAAAAGGGGTTTGGGATTTTCCTAGAACAAAACTTGAGCAGTAGAACAGGTAGAGCAGAGGTGAAGATGGGAGTGAGTATTCCAAAAACCCCTGAGGGACTTTAAATTTTTAGAAACCTGTTTTCAGTGATGACAAAGCAACTTTAAAGGCCATTTTTATTACATCTTGGATAGGGGTCTGAGGGCTCTTCTCAGCTGGTTTGAGCTTTGGTTTAGCTTCTTAGAGGACTTGGTGGGACCTAGTGCACGCACAGACAGAAAAAGAGAGGAGTGAGTGAGTGGAGGGGTACCTCGGTACCTGCTACCTCAGCAAGGGGGCAATGGTCTGAGAACTGGCAGAGGTTTGGGTTTTTGATCTAGTAATTGGAGGTGAGAAATCACGTTGCTGAGGTGGGAGTGACAGCAGAGACTCTAGAGCAGAAGACTGAGGGTGAGGAACTATTGGAGAAGCATAGTACAGGATGTGAGTGAAGGAGGGAAAAGGATTCCACATAGGGGAATTTTCCCCTTTTGAGCACTTGCCAAAGTTAAAAATGTCACGCAGAATTTGAGGATCTAGAGAACCCTCTGGGGGCCATAGCTTTTGGTTGTCTAATTGGTAATATGGCCAATGCTGTGTACTGAATGTGATGAGGAGTTTGGGTTCCACCAGGCAGCCCCGGTATGCTCACATCCCCATGAGTTACACAAGAAGTTGGCTTTTCCCCCACACAGCCATGGCTGTTTGTGGCTTTGATAGTCCGCCGGGCATACATCATAATCTAGGCTAGCCAACCTTAATCTGGCTCGCGTTTCTGTGCATCCATAATGTTTGTTTCAATTATCTATGAAACGGAATGGATTTAATGAAACTTTAGTGGGATCCTCTTCATCAGCGTTATCTCAATAGGAAAGACGTATACCAAGCTGAAAAATGTCTGGGTGGAGAGAGAGCCACCAGGTCCCTAAGGGGGCTGTATGCGAGATATACCATACTTCTTGTCTAGTAGGATTTGAGATCAGCCTTCACTGCTGAACAGGCTGATGAGGGTTAGGAGTACTGGTGGCCAAGTTGAGAGTCTACAGTCTTGTCCACATAGCGAATACGAAATTTGAAATGGTTACCAGTCTTTTCCAGTTTCCAACCAGAGTCTGGACACAGCGAAGGCTTTAGATGAGAGGCATGGATCCAAAAAGTGATTCTGTCTACTTTTACCGCTGTAGGTGTTATAAGTAGCACCTGGTATGTTCCTTTCCAGCGGGGTTCTAGGAATGACACCTGATGTTGTCTTATGTAGACGAAGTCTCTTACTTGATATTGATGTGGAATCCCCTCGTCCCCAGGTTGGTAGGCAGTGGCCAGCTGTTCCCACAGTTATCACTGAGTTCTTTCAATGGCTTTAAGTCTGTCAAGCAAGGGGTGTGGAAGGGATTGTTAGGCCTTAGAGTTGGGGATTAGGTCCCTTACTGGATGATGGGCATCATAGAGAATTTCATAGGGGGTGAGGTTACACAGAGAAACTGAGGGAGTATTTCTCGCATGAAACAGTGCATAAGGCAGGAGCATAGTCCAATCTTTTATGCCAGTCTCTAAGCTTAATTTTGTTAAGGTCTCTTTAATGGTTCTATTTATTTTTTCTACCTCTCCTGAGCTCTGGGGTATATAAGCATAATGTAACTTACAATTAATCCACACGTGACTTACCTGGGCCATGAACACAAGTCCATTATCAGACCCTATTACCTTAAACAGACCATATCTTGGAAAAATATCTTCCAGGATCTTCTTGAGAACCATTTGGGCCGTTGTTTTTTTTTTTTTCCTGTGTGTGTGTGTGTGTGTGTGTGTGTGTAAGGCTTCAATCCATCCTGAAAATGTATCGACAAAGACTAGGAGATATTTAAGTCCATACCTTGCTGGCTTAATTTCAGTAATGTCCACTTCCCAGAATTTTCCTGGTCTGGTTCCTCATAGGTGCTTTCCTCTAAGAAACTTGGAAGGGTAAGCATTAAACAATTGACTGACCCAACAGGCTTTTGTTACCGGTTCAGTTTTTTTCTTTCGCTGTGTGTTGGTTAGTGGAAAACTCTGTTCTTTATCCTACAGGAGTGCCTGCAGTTTCTTTGAACCAAGGTGAGTGAGTTGACGTACATTTTTAACTTAGTGTAGGGCTTTCTGTAATTGCAGGCTGAGCTCAGTAAAGTTGAGGCGTTCAGTGTCAGTGTCCTTAGATGTTATCTAAAACTTCCTGTTACTCAGGGGTCCATTGGAATTGGGCATCTCCCTTTAACAGCGGGTATAAAGGAGCAGCTAAGGACGCGAACCCGTTTATCCATAACCTGCAAAACCCAGCAATCCCAAGAAACTCTCTTAGTTGTCTGCTGTAAGATGGGGTTGGTATCTGCTCAACGGTTTGTTTTCTGGGCTCAGTGAGCCATCGTTTACCGCCCCTGAGGAAATAGTCATGGAAGGTTACTTCTTGCTGGCAAATTGGGCAATTTTGGCAGAAGCTCTATACCCGAGTTGAGCAAGCTCCGATAATAGTGCTTGGGTCCCAGTTCAGTTTTCCTTGGTGTTGGATGCCAGTAGCAGGTGATCCACATATTGAAGCTGGGTGACTTCGGGGTGTGTAGTTCTGAAATTGTTGAGATCTCTGTGGAGGGCTTCATCAAAGAGAGTGGGGGAGTTTTTGAACCCCTCTGGGAGTCTAGTCCAAGTTAGTTGACTATACTTTCCGGTTTCTGGGTCTACCCACCCAAAAGCAAACAGCAACTGACTATCTTTATGCAGAGGCAAGCAAAAGAAAGCTTGTTTTAAGTCCAGAACAGTATACCATTTCTGCTCAGGGTTCAGAGTGCTAAGCAGTTGGAACAGATTAGGTACTGTGGGATGAATGTCCTGCACTCTGTTGTTGATCTCTCTTTGGTCTTTAGCAGGTTGATAGTCCCCGGTTCCTGGCTTTTTCTTCTAATAACAGGGGAGTGTTCCAGGCCAATTGACAGGGCCTTAGGACCCCTAAGGCCAGATATTTCTGAATATAGGGCCTTATCCCATCTTTAGCTTTTTATGCTTAGAAGATATTATTTGACATTGATTGGGGAGGCTGAGGTTTTTAACTCCACTGTTATTGGAGGTTGTTTCACGGCCAGGCCTAACACAGCAGTTTTTGCCCAGGCATCTGGGTTATCTGTTATCCATTTCTGCGGTAGCTTGCCTGTTTGATCAGTCTTGGGGGGTGTGAAGAGTGGATGTTTATCTTCTACTAATATAGTTACAGCCGTGACTATAGGAGTTTTTACTGAAGGATTTAGAAATTTCTTTTGGGGGCTTTCAGGGTTAAAAGTTATTTTGGCCCAGAGCTTGGTGAGCAGATCTCTGCCCATCAATGGGTGCGGGCATTCTGGGATTACTAGGAAGGAGTGATGGATTTTTCCTTTCCCCAGGTCCATGGTCCTCTTAGTAGTCTAAGCCCGATATTTACTGCCATTAGCCCTTTGAACTACAGACCTTTTATTTGATAGACGGCCCAATGGGGCCCTAAGGGCTGAGTATACTGCTCCTGTATTCATTTCAAAGTTTACTGGGGTCCCCTACTCTTCAAAAGTTACCCTGAGCTAGGGGAAGGAATCTGAGCCCCAACTTTCTTAGTCATCCTCCAGAGTCAGAATGGCTAGCTGGCGTGTCTGTCTCTTTATAGGGAACTCTTTGGCCCAGTGTCCTTTTTTTTTACGGTAGGCACATTGATCTGAGGCCAGGGGTGGCCTCTGGCACGGGCCCAGGTATCCCTTCCTGTCACCTTATGTCTTAATTTCTGGCCTCTTTCTTGTTGTGACCAGGATCTAAGTCAATGCCTTAGTCTTTCTTTTGCTTCTCTCATCATCCCTTTGCTCCCTTTCTTTTTCCCTGTTTCTCTTTTATAGTATATTTTTTTGGCTTCTCTGACTAAATCTCTCTTTTAACTTTTTTTTTTTAATATCCATGGCAGCTTCCCCAATTAAGGCCATCATGACAGATGCCTTTTGATCTGCTGCCTGAGGATCGAAAGGAGTATATCTCTTATATGCCTCCATAATTCTCTCTAGAAACATAGAGGTAGATTCATCAGGCCTTTTAATAATTTCTCTTACCATGGCCAAATTAGTTGGTCACCTAGCGGCCCCTTGGATACCCGCTATTAGAGCCTGGCAATAATTGGACATATGCTCCCTATCTTCAAAGGTGTTGGGGTCTCAGTTGGGTTGGTTTAAGGGGAAGCCGGCTTTGATTATGTTGGTCGCCCATCAAGTCCGAGGATATTTTTTTCTAGCTACCAGGAGGTTTTTCCTCTCATTCCTCTGTCGTGAAGAGAGTCCCTAGGAGTTGTTGGCAGTCATCCCAAGTAGGCAGGTGTGAAAACGTTGGCGAGTTCTCTGAGTTTTTTTAGCCGGGCCAGCTTCCTCTAGGGAAGGAGGGGCTGTGTGTGCCATTCGACAGTCATCTGGAGGGTGCTGGGCCATCCTGGCTTCCTCGAATGGTGGAGAGGCTGAGTAAGCAGCAGGGGAATTACTTACAGGGTTTTGGGGGTTGGGGGACAAGGGCAGAGGATAAGGACGAGTAGAGTCTTGAGACTCAGGGAGAACAGAGGGTGGAGGTTGAGGAGCAGAGAGTTTGAGAGATAGAATCATAGGGGAAGGAGTAGGAGTGGGTGCAGGGACAAGGAAAGGCTTCACCCATGGAGGAGGAGATTTGCAGAGGTCCTGACAAGTTAAGATATATGGCTATTGATCTGGATGGCTATGTGGCCCCGGCTGAAAGAGAATATCTCAGACTTTTCAAATTAGTGCGAAGTAGAAACATCTTTCTAGGGGCCATCCGACTACAAAGGTGGGTTATTCTGAGACACAGAATCTGCCAGGTCTGGTGTTTTAATGAAAAAGAAAGAATCTGAGCCCTTAAGCAGACTTTGGTCCAGTGATTAAGGGTCAGGGACAGAGGCATTGAAGTGCTCTGTCCCATAATGAAATATACACAGACAGTGAAAGCAAAGACACACGACACAGACAAGACAAGACAATAAAGACAGACAATGGACGTCCAATACTGAGACCAGGACTGAGTAGCAGGCAAATCCTGATGGGCTGCCAATTCCAAATCTGAAAGAAAATATCACTGAGTCGAGGAGACTATGGTTCTTCGATTTCCCGAGTCCATCCCACAGGAACATGGCCTGTGGCTCTGTGACATGTGTGTCAGCCACCGTGGGAGAGAGCTCACGCTCTTTACCAATAGCCATTTTGTCAAACCCTAACCTGAATCCTGAAACCAGAAAGAGGGGCCTTATTTACCCCCAGAGGAGCCCATTGGGGGTCTTTCATCTGCAGCTGCCGGATCTCGCTGGGGCCACCAGAAGTAAAGGTCGGGTGAGCGTCGCTGGAAGAGACCACCAAGAGACTGTCTAATGCAACCTCAAAGGGTTTATTGGGAGTCCGGCATGCAAGGGCTCAGAGATCAGTTGAATAGAGCAGAGAGCCCTGAGAACAGCTTAAGAAGTGCTTATATATTTTCCTTGGAGAGGGCAGGGAGGGAAGTTTATTGATGGTTAAGGGCGAGTGGGCGGTTTGCGTGCAAATGGTTGATGGAGTACATTCTGCAGTTTGGCAGTTGGGGGCAGCACATTCTGGGAACAAGAAGAGCAAACAGTTCTCAAGATTTCAACAGTGTTTTATTAAGCATACAGAAAAACAGGACGTGACAAGTACCTATTTTATTAACCTTTCAATATAAGTATGAAAACAGAAATCTAGGTAAGATTTGAAGCCCAGAAGTTCATTTGGTCCTTGATTGGTATACTTAGCTTTGAATTACATTCCGTGGAGATGTCCTAGAATTATGGATATACAATGACACAGGACCTTGTACCTTCTCAGAGGTCAGTTCCAAAACACAGTCTCTAAGGGGAATCACACCAAAATTCAAGACAAGGTGGACCCAATTATCTCTACCAACCACCACACAAATGCCCACAATTAAAACCAAAACACTCCGAAATGGCACTCATCTTCTTCCAAATAGACACTCATCATAACTTCTGGCAGGAGGATTCCATGAGAGGCGCAGCACAAGACAGTGTCCCAAATAATCTCCCTTTCCCCTCATTTGCCAAGAGTCAGAGTGGCCTGGACACCCTTCCTGTGAACCAGGAGTGATCAAATATGCCTGCCATTAATACAGCTCTGTTCTTCAATTTGAGGCCTACTGTCTGTGGGGTTTAGAGTCTTTATTTGAATTGGATTCATAAGAAAACCCAAGAACCTATGGGCTAGCATCTGCAGGGCTTTGAAGAACTCAATTGACCCAATGGATCCCTTTTCTCACTTGATGGAGGTCAGGAACCTTACAGAGGAATGCGAGAGACTTCATCAACAATGACTGATTTTTTGGCCATTTTGATTATGGATCCACACATGGGATCTTTCTTTAGACCCATGAGGTGCTGATAATCTAAGCCACAGGCTCACACAGGGCCAAGAGGCTGATTCAGACACATCCCTTTACAACGCACTTAAGCAAAGAGCCACAGGTGATGCCCATTCATTTCCATTTGAAAACTGTTTTCTTCAGGCTTCACAAAAGCGTGGCCTGAGGCAAAGAACTTCCTGACATTCAGGGCAACAGAACAATAGGTAATCAAAAGGCCCTTTGCAGGGTTTCTCTACTGAGACTTTCCGGGTCACACTGATATCTGACTTTTCTGAGATGCTTGCCATTCTCTTCAGCTATCCAGTACATGTCCATGTCACAGTGGTTGGAGGTGGTACATATCCTGGATGCAAATGCATGAACCTATTCTGGAGAGTGGCTAGATTTCAGGAAGAAAACATGAACTTAGGAAAATAGCAGGTGTTGCCCATCGATAAGGCAAGCCCTAGTGCATTCATAAATTGGGCAGGATGAATGCTGGGAAGCTTTCTACTTGACAGGAAACATCCATTGATGCATTCTCTTTTCTAATGTCTACAAGCACGGACACTGTGGGATACACAGACATAGAAACACTCGCCTTGTGAAACAACTTACTAGAAACAGTTCACTCCAAACCAAACAAACCGACTTTCCTGCCTATTCTCAGAACATGAGACAAAACCATAAACACACATCTACACCCACAAAGGCACCTCCTTCCCCAAGTAGGTCTCTCACTCTCCAGAGTATCCTCTGACTGCTGGGCCATACTATGTTCCCCCAATATGGCGTGTCCTGTCTCAGATCTGGTCTCCTTGTCCAACTTTGTGAAGTGTTCAGGAGCCAGCTGTGAGCCACTACCTGCTTTTTCAGGAAAGGCCCCTCTTCAGAGAACTCCTGGCATTTGGCCATCCTCACATCAGTAGGTACCAAGAAAGACTGACTCTGTCCTTGCTAAATTGAAGCAAGTGAGACACTGGGACTGGGACTGAGACTGACTCTGTGTGCCTGGCTTCCTGGATCCCAAGTTCAGAGAGTTCCATTACCAAGGGATTGAGGTGAGGTCTCATCCTTCAGGAACTGAATTAGGTCTCTGCCTTGGCAACCACTTTATCCAAACAGTTGCTTTCAAGCGTACCATGAGAAGGAGGCTTACCCTATTTTCTGTGGCACTTTCACAAATTAGAATGGTATATCAACCATAGGCACCAAGGAACCGCTCTCCACGAAGGCCTGATTTGGTCCATCTTCTTTATATTTGGAAAAGAGCCTTTAGTCCAGGGAGCACTACAGTGAACCTTTGCACTAAAACTATTAGCAAGCACCTGATGGAGGAGGCCTCCATAGGTAAGTGGCTCCTTTATAACATCTGATATCCAGTTAAGGGAGATCTCTTCTGATGACAGAGATGTGGCACGGGGAGGCTCACATATACTTCTGTGCAGAACAGTAACGAGAATCATTCTGTCCTCTGTTCTGTTCTGTAGGGAATTCCTCTGGAACTGTAGAGAGGTGGCGATGAGCACGCACGCGCTTCTACCCTGGAGCTTTAGCAAGATGTTGCACTGTTCCCCTGTTTCTGTGTTTAGCCACCGGGTTTCTGTTTATTTGTGTTCTGTGTTCTATTTTTTGTTTTTTTGTTTGTTTGTTTTTGTTCGTTTTGTTGTGTGATTTTGGTGGTAAAAACTTAAGTATATTGGACATGAAAATCAGAAATAAAGAGAGTAAGCCTGACACCCCTTTGGACTGTGTTTTAAGGAACTGCAATGAACTTTATCCCCCTTTGCGAAGCAGGATGATAGAAGCCCCTAGCTGGCTGCCTGGAGCACACCCATTGCAGAGGGAAATGCCTGCTGGGGACCTAAGAACAGAGTATCTCCCAGGTTAACAAGTGAAACTCCTTTAAAACCCCTTGTCCCTCCAGATAAAGAGAGTCACAATTTTGGCAGAGTCCCCTGTGTTTCTCCTTTGTTAGCCAAGCAATAAACCTCCTTTTTTCTTTTTCTCAAAACCCAGTCCTCATTATTAAATTGGTATTAATTGGCTTCAAGGTCAGGAACCAAACTTTAAGTTACAAATCTTGTACCCCCCCTCCGCCCCGGAACTTTGTGAGACCTATCTACTGAAATGTTAGGAGATAGAGCATGCTTGGTGTGGAACTGAATCAGAGGAGCTAATCCTGTATGTAAAAGGAGAAACTGAGGGACTCCCAGCAGCTGCCAAAGCCCTGTTGATTCAGGGAATTACCTCCTTCCTTCCCTGCACTGTAAGGATTATGCCACCTCTGTCTTGTTAAAAAAAGAGAAAAAGAAAAAGGTGACACTAAATGCAGTAAAATCACCATGGAGACACTTTATTTTACATTTCAGGTTGCCCCTCTGTGAAAACATCTGGTCCCCTTGTGGGGACAGCTATGGTCCCACTGGTGTATGAGATTTTTCTCTTATCTGCTCTGGTTTAAAGGGTTCTCTCTGACAGCCATAGTCTGGACCTCCTTTTGGTCTGTATTGTGTCTTTCTTTCTGGCCCTTTTAGGCATGTGCAATAATGTGTTGATATTATAAATTGTTTTTTGGGAATGATCTTAGCTGAATGTGTGTCGAAATGATGATGTTTTATTTTAACAATCTGGTATCTGAATGGGTTTTTGAAGCATTGCACAATCTTGCAGTTAAAAGTCGGGTTTAGGTAATTGTTTAGTTTATGATTTCAGATAATTCATGCCAGAGAACTTAAATACTTACAATGGATAACTGAAGAACTCTACTTCCAAGTTGGCAAGAAACTTCCCAATCATACAGTCTTTTTTTTTCACCAATTTTGAATTGGGTAGCCTGGGAAAATGTCACTGTGTGTACCAGTGCATTAATTTGGACATGGATAGTAAATCATAGTATGGTGTCTGTTGACCAAACAAGATGTAAAGATATAAAATTTTGTGAATTGTATCTTAAACTTGTATCATAATTTTCAACATCCGAACCTGAAAATTATGGTTAAAATGCCTTAGTCCTGAGATGTCTGTTCAGAATAGCAGTTTTTTTCCTGCTCCTTCCAGACCTCAGCCATGACTTATGTTGAAATGCAAATGAAAGAACCCTGCAAGCTTTGTAGGAGACTGATTTGAGATCTAAGGGAAAAAAAGGTAAATTGTATGGTATTTTCTAATTACTGGCAAGTCATTTTTTCTAGGACTCTTATTTTTTTCTGAGATACTTTATGTTTTTTGACCTCATGATTTTGAGCATACAGACCTAGGTTAATGTTTTTCTGATCAGTTCTATCTTTGACCAACTGTGGACTTCTTGAAACATTGCAATAAAGATTTCACCTGCGAAATGCTACGAGGCCTTTACTATTATTATGTGTGCACAATTTTGTTATGTGTTGTATGTCTATATATACATATGTCCGTATATCATATATATGATACATAAATTAACATATATAAGGAGTGCTCATAAAAAAAAGCGCTCATAAAAACAAATTTTAAAAAGTGGATCCAAAGATCTTTAATTCACGTGATTTAAATGTTTCAATTTAAATTGGATAAAGAGATAAAAACAAATGTCTTTAAATTTAAGCTTACAAAGTTTTCTAGGTGTTCAAACATCTAACAAAATATTAACATCTACAAAATGTCTAATATGCCTTGGCTCTAGTACCTTTCCTTCAACATAAAAATGGTTTACACTGTTCAATACGTTTCTCTAACTTTTTGATAAATAAGTAAAGTAAATTTGATATGGGATTACTCATTCATGAGTACTTTAGTTAGATATCTGATTGATTTACTAAGATCTGTATTTTTTTTAGTAAACTCTGTATAAGATTGTAAAAATCAGTCATGTGTTAATGAGGCAAAAATTTCTTAAAACATAAGTTTACCCATAACATTGAGTTTATTAAGATTTATGTTTTCTAGAGCAAGCAACCATAAAAATTAAACAACTGATTAAATAAGAACTGTTATTTTAGAGTACTGTACTGCCATTTCTTTAAAAGCCAAACTTGATTAATGTAGAAACATAAATGTAATTGTTATGCTATTAATGTTTTCATATCTTACAGGTATGCAAGTCTGTAAGGTAGAAACCTTAAAAGAGCATTATATCAAGCTGGTGCTCTGAAGTTGTGTGGTAAAAAATATATTGTGGATTTATTTACCTGTTATCAATAAGATATGTAAATTTTTATGTTACTTTTTACATTGGGGAACAATTTAAATGTATTTTTAAGTTAATTAGAGCCTAATCTTTGTAAAGGTTAAAAACTTTCAGCATTTCTTTAATTCATGTTTTAAATGTGATATCATATGGTGTTAGCTAATGTTCATGTGACCTCAAACAATTTATGTAAACTTTGTCAAAAGATATTTAAAAATAAAGATCAGCTTTAGAATTAAAATACTTAAGATTTATAAAGAGCCCTGCCTTACCTGAGATAAGGCTGTGTGTCCCATCTTACTACATGTGAGAATGACTATGAAACATGTAGGTCAGATAATATTTCTTTAAAGTTATGTTAAAAAGTTTTTTTTTTATTGTCAATATTCCTAGGATCTCAAACAGGGGATATAATGTATAACTCAGCCAAAAAATTCAGGGAAGATATTACACGAACTAAGTATTTTTACTTTTGTTAATTTTAGTTTGAAATTTTCTTATAAGTGATCTAAAGATTCCCTGTTAGTGTTTTACAAATGCGTTGCTATAAGAACACAACATGGGTTTATTCAAGATAATAAGTCATCAACTACAATACAGACAGAATAATACAGATCCCAATTAATAAAATGGTTATTATAAAGTTATAGACATTAAAGCCCAGTACTCTTAATATAAGGCTGTTAAAATTTATTTGCTGGATGTTTAAGATTAGGATTTAAAATTAATGTTAAATGAAAAGGGCCAAGAAAACCAATATTTGGCTCTTGCCCTCTGAGTCAGTCTGACTCCAGGGAACAGGGGACTTCTCTAAAGAGCTTTGCAACTCTGAGCCACATAACCTCCTGATCAGGGAGATTAATGAGACCACTGGAGAACAGAAAGCCAATCAGTGCATTTGTTACAAAGAGGAGAGTCATCATAGAAAGGAGACATCCATGATGCTTCTGAGGGAAGCCAAATGGTCAAGCAAGACCTGGACCCACCTAGCGCAAATGGCACTAGCAGAACTGAGAATCTCTTCTCAAGTTTCCCCAGAATTGACTCCCATAAAAGGTCAGCTGACTGTTAACAATAGATGGAAACAAAAGTCAGTTTGACTGCTTCATCTTAAACACTTAGCAAAGACAGTTAAGACCAAAATACAGCCACTCCTGGGCATATTAAATAATAATAATAATAATAACAATAATAATAATAATAATAATAATAATAATAAAATTTTAAGGTATGCACTTTATCTTATCCTCCCAAAACAAGTAAGACTGGAGGCTACAAAGAAGGATTCTCACACAGGAATGCCTAATACTTATAAAAAGAGACTATCAAGAAGAGCTGCCACAGGCAGAAGTTTTCAGTTTAAGACCTACAGATATTCCTAACCTACAAAGGTAGGCTTGGTGTTTGCTAGTACGATTATCCAGCCCTGAGTAACAGAATTAAAGGTTTCTCTATTAGACGCAGAGGTCATACTAGTAAAAGGATTTTACAAGATCAGATGACATTAAATTATTAAACTGTGTCTTATTGGGAGGGCCAACTGTAACACTTAAAGTTAAATATTAAGTTGACAGTCCTGATAACTGGGGATATTAAAGACTGGTGAGGGAATGTCTATACAGTGACATGTTCTAGCTGCTGCAACATTTATCCAGTACTCATGGTTTTTGTTTCACTCATAGAAGAACCCATTCACAGATGACTTTACAACCTGTTCTTCCCCAACCTGACTTCAAACCGAACTGACTTCTAAAAGGCAACTCATGTCTCTCAACTGACTTCTAATAGGCAACTCATGTCCCTCACGCCGAGCCCACTTACGTCACCCTGTCTCAGGACAGAAGAAGAAAAAATTAGTGATGCCACTCTTCTTACAACAATGGAGAGAAAGATAAATAGACTATCAATATAAGTAATTAAGAAGGGTAAAATCAGCGAGATCGGTTTTGGGTGAGTTCTAAAAATTTGGAGACTCTTACCTGAGGGATTAAAATTTCCTCAGTGCTCTTCCCATAATCTCTCAAAGATTTGAAAGGGACACAGAGAAAAGGGGGGAATTGTAGACCCAACCTGATCTTTTATTAAAATTGGGAGCCATCATGCCACAAAGCCATGAAAAGATAATTTTGGCTTTACCATTAATTACTTCAAATTCTGAACCTGCGTGGAATGCCTGCCCGTGCCTTGAACTCACACATGCCTGGCTCTCTGACCAGATAGCAGCCCTCTCTGAAACTTTAGTGACATATCATAAATATTTGCCTTCTCTGGCAAGACAACAACCCTCTCTGAGGCTCTAATGGTCCTCATGAATTCTCATGTAGGGACAGCAAAAAAATTGTAAACTACCTTTAGTGTGATGTTTATCAGAGTTCTGTTATCTGTAACCCCCCTTTTGTGTAACTTTCTGGGCTATAAAGCTGGGCTGTAGGAAAGCTGGGGTTGCTGTCTTGTTCCCTTCGTTTTGGGAGGGAGAGGCAGCATGGCCGGTGGAAATAATAAGCTTAATTTTATTTGATTTTAATTTGAGTCAGTGGTCTTTTCTAGCGTCCTGGTCTAACAGGTAAACACTGCAAAAACATGGAGCTCGGCCGGCCTAAAGACTTCTTGAGAAACTTCCTCTGAGTTTGGGCACTTGAAATATATGTTGTTGCAAGGAGATTTAGCTTCCTTTCTAGTGACACCATAAAAGCTGGGTCTGCATCTACGTGACCTGGAGGACATGGTTTCTTGTATTCTAATGAACATGAGGCAGCAGTGCTGAATATTCTATTTGTAGGTAAACTGTGGCCACTTGGTGCTAAGTGTCTCCCCGTGTGAACTGTGAAGCCATTTGGTAATCCTCCACTTTTCGTGGTGTTTCTTGCTGCTGCACTGGTAGTTTGGTATTTGCTTCATGAAATACAATGAGTTCAACTGGGACCCAGTATTAGAGGGAGTTCTGTCACTTGTGGTGGGTCAGGGTCTGCAGGAGAATGCAACAACCAGGCTTCTATCTCACAAAGCTTGCCCATTTGTCCATAGAAATCTGACTCTGAACTTTGCCCGGAAACCTCTCCATATAACAAGAAGGGTCTGCTGGCTGCACCATATCAGTCACAAGCCATTTTGAAGGCAATGGAAAATCCTCCTGGCCACACCACAGCTGTATTATCACACACCTGCCCACCACTGCAAAAGGCCCACTACTCAGCAGGGTCCAACTTACTGGCATCTTTGTTCTACACCATTTTCATGAAATACCGTCAATCATGGCATTCTCTTGTACACTCATGACCAGGAAAAAGACATCCAAAGGTTCTCCAGTGCCACCTGGTTAAGGGAATTTAAAAAATTTTATTGTATTTATCTAGCCATTTTTCATGGATGAAGTTGGAGGCACTGTGGGTTTCAGTTCAGTAGTGAGACACTACCTGTTTTCTCAGGAAAGACCCCTCTTCAGAGCTCTCCTGGAATTTGGCCATCCTCACATCAGTAGTTACCAAGAAAGACCGATTCTGTCCTTGGTAAATCCAAACATGTGTGGCCACTGGGACTGTGACTGGGAATGCCTCTGGGTGCCTGGCATCCTGGATCCCAAGTTCAGAGAGTTCCATCACCAAGAAAATGATATAGGTCACTTCCTTCAGGAACTGAATGAGGTCACTGCCTTGGCAACCTCTTTGTCCTAACAGTTGCTTCCAAGTGTCCCAATAGATGGAGGCTGCCCCTACTTCCTGTGACACTTTCACAAGTAAGAATGGTATATCAAACATAGGCACCCGTGAACAGCTCTCCACACAGGCCTGGTTTGGTCCATCTTCTCTACATTAAGAAGAGATAGACTGCTTCAGACACACCCCTTCATCCTGACCTGTTTTTTTTTTTTTTTTTTTTTTTGTCATGAAAGATGACTTTTGCTCTCTCAGGTCCTTCATAGCTTTCTATATCTTCCCCAGGGTTCACTTCTGCATGGACCTTTGAGGTTCTCAGCAGGTGGAAGATCTCTTACATTTCTATATAAGACCAACTCTGTCCTTGCTTTACTGTAAAGTTAGATTGAGGAAACAAAGTATGGTTAGGGTTAATAACATGTTTGATTTGGGTTAGGAATCATTCTGCTGCATGAATAATGGTATTGGGAACCTGCAATATTTATAAGTATATATAGAGGTGAAATATATGTATGAAAACACAAATCTAGGTAAGATTTGAAGCCCAAAAGGGCATTGGATCCTTGATTGGGATACTTCACTCGGAATTATGTTGTGCACATGTGTCTCAGATAAATCTATACATTATGGCATAGGACCTTGTACCTTGGATAATTGAATGTCGAAGAGAACATCCAGTCAAAAAAGGATAGTTGGTAGGATTAGGAAGATAGTTGGTAGGATTAGAAAAAAAGAGTGAGTATAGGATTTGGACAAAAAGTTCTTTAGCAATAGGGTTTCAGGTAGACAGAAAATGTAAATGTCAGCACATGTGAAGAGTCAGTCACAATGATGAACTGGGGAAAATATGTAGGAAAGCAGATATCATTAGAGACATTAGGAAATCAGGCAAATGATGAAGTGATTGATAGGATTAGACATTTTCAACAGGCTTGAGGTTGAATACATAATCTTAGGAAGAAACAAATATGTAGTCACCAATAGGATTGACATTTGAGAGCATTAGGCAACCTGGACATGGGTGATTTTCATAATCCATACTCACATTCCATTTAGGCTTTGGTACAATTGTAAGTGTGACTTTGCATTTTGTTGACAGAATATATATGTAGATCAGGTGACATGAGTCTTTCTTGCACCATTTCTGGGACCAATATTTAGAAGAGATATAAATTAGTATTGGGGGCACAAATAGGTGTACCATGTGTGAATATATAATATAACTGATTCCAACTTTAGAAATTGGAATAAATTGATATCTGAAAATACACAGGAAATGTCATATTGACATACATACATTCATTCCAACCAGTTATACATCTAATGGTAATATTAGGGTTGTGGTTTATCAATAAGTGTGTGTGAGTTTTGCTTCAAAATTGATTATGGAAATCGAAAATAATGTGTTTGGAAAGAAGTCTCAATAAATAACCAGTCAAAAGCAAGGAGGAATACATGTGTACTGAAGCAGGAAGTGATTGAATGTGTTTCAAATGTCTTTAAATTTGTGAACTTGTGGATGAAATGTATATACTATGATGTACAAAAACTGAAGAAATAGTAATGTACCAGTGTTAAATAAAAATGAACGTCAAAATACACATCATGCCCCTTTGGAATCTACTTGCATTGATGTTAAATTGGGTCAGTTACAGTAGAAATATAAGGATTTGTTTGCACCATTCAGTGAAGTGAGTTTTCAGTACTAGAAAACAAATATGTATTTCAGGTGGATGAATATTTCTGAAAATAATCGTATGAAAATTTGATTATAAAACCACATACATGAGCATGAGTGAATTATTTAGGGAGTGTATAATAGGACACATATATTTTATATTTGGAAAAATCTAGACAATATATATATATATATATCTCACAGAGAAACATTAGAAAGTAGCAATATATATGCCAATCAAAATTCATCGTGAAATATATATCATCCACCGATCCAAAAATATTAATTTTACTGAACATGGATTTATGTATAATGTTGTTCAACTAAAAATCTCACTCATAGTTTGAATTTTCAGTTCCAAAAGCGTTTAGGAGGGGTGATCTCTTCTCATACTTTGTTTCTGCTAAGTTAGCCACCTCACAAAAATGTACGTGTGATACCAGGTAGGATTTTTTATGTGCATATAAAAATACATGTGCTGAATTGGCTACAGAAAAAAGGAGACAGAAATTCACATATGTGTTAACTTTAAAAACACATGGAGTACTATTTCAACAAACAATTGACAAGATTTATAACTCCTACACTATATCATGCAAAAGGCAAGACCAACTATACACCATGCCTCCTCTGAACTGCTTGTATTAATATTATGTTTGGGTTATTTGTCTCCATCATATTAGGATTAGTAGTCAGAGTCTATTAGGGTATGGGTTACTGACAGGGATTCAGTATTTCGAATGGAAAATTGGAAAATGAATCCAATGTGTATGTAAATATGTGCTACACAAAAATCTTCCCACTCTCATCCAGAACAATACCTTGACAACACCTTCACCCCATGTAAGACACAAATAGAGGAGAAGAGTTAGAAAATCCATGAGTACATATCTGGAATGGAATGCGATCAGGAGTTCACAACCTTGGAAGTGTTAGAGGAGTTTCCAAAAGTAAGGGACAGGGTAAACACTTCAAAAACATGGAGGTCTGTTTTCCTAGAGACTTCTTGAGATACTGCCTGTGAGGTTGGGCACTTGAAATATATGTTGTTGTCACGTGCTTTAGCTTCCTTTCTAGTGAAACCATAAACCTGGGCATCTATGTGACCTGGAGGACATGGTTTCTTATTTTCCAATGAACATGAGACACCAGTGCTGAATTCTCCCTTTGAAGGTAAACTGTGGCCCCTTGGGGCTAAATGTCTCTAGTGTGGACTATGAAGCCATATGGTCATCCTCTATTTTCGTGGTGTTTCTTGGTGCTGCACTGGAAGTTTGGTATTTGCTTCATGAAATACAAGGAGTTCAACGGGGACACAGTGTGTGAGGGATTTCTGTCACATGTGGTGGGTCAGGGTCTGTAGGAGAATAAAAGAACCAGGCTTCTATTCCACATAGCTTGCCCTCTTGAACATAGCAACCTGATTCTGAACAATGTCCTGAATCCTCTCCATGTAACAAGATGCCTTTACATATAAGGGTCTGCTGGCTTCACCATGTCAGTCACAAGCCATTTGGAAGCCAATGGCATATCCACATGGTCCCACCACTGATGTTTTATCACACACATGCCCACCTTTGCTCTTGGCCCACTAATCAGCAGGATCCAACTTTCTGGCATCTCTGTTAAACACCATTTTCATAAAAACCAGTCAATCAAGGCACTGTCTGGTATACTCATTGTTGGGAAAAGTATAAACGGCAGCCATACCCCAGAAAAAAAAAACCAACATGGCGCCTAAGCACTTCTTCTTCCTACATTCTTCTTTTCTGCAGTGGTGCGAAATGTTCCCGCCCGTGTGAACTCTTCTGCTGGCGCCAATTTCAAACCTTGCTTGCCGGGAATCTTAGCCCCAATAAGAACTAATTCCTGGGCTCCGGAGCTGATATCTGAAAGAACTTGCCAATAAACGGATTGCCTGCCATTTATCTAAGCCCTCCAATCTCCTCCTTAGTTCTATATAAGCACACAGCTTTTTGCAATAAAATTGGAATTCTCCCGGTGAAGTGCCTTTGCGTGGGGAGTTCTTTCATTCTGGTGCCCCGTGTGAGGATATGGGTGAGCTCTTTCCAACAAGAGCCCCGTCCACTGCTCCACCGTGGCACTCTGCCCTGGTCTGCTCTTTTCAGACGCAGGCTTCCTGCACTCACCACTGATTTGTTGTATGTAAGCCTCCCCTGACCCTGGCTCGCCAACTCCCTTCGGGCTACCGCTGGCTTTGTGACCATGATCGTCTGTCACACTCTAGACGCCTGGTAGGGGGGAGGGAATTCCTCCCACTAAGACCTTTACTGGTTGCAGTGGACCCTCTGGTGATCCGTTTCCCTTTGGGGTGTGAGGCTTCTGAGTTTACATGAGAGGCTCTGTGGTTTTTCCTCCTCTGCTGCTGCTGCCGCTGCTGGCTAGAGTTGCTGTTTCCTGCGGGCCTGCTGTGTCTGGCTGAAGCTGCCTCTCTGCTCGGGGAAAACTGAACTCCCATCCTGGAACTGCATTCTGCTGGAGCCGGAGTTCTGTTTTCATTACCTACTTCTTCTGCTGCGTTCGAAAACTTTCCTGATGTCAGGTTGCCCGTGGCTCCGAACCCATTGGGTCTCACAGATCGCACTTCACTGGTGACAATCAGGTAGTGCCCTCTGTATTTCCTCATGATGGCTGGTCATTTTGGGGATGCCCACCTGACCCCCATTCGCCCTGAGCGCTTCCCGGAGTCCGTTCCAGGCCGGGTTTTCTCTTTGTCTCTCTTGCTTACACTTATTCTCTCTCTCTCTCTCTCTCTCTCTCTCTCTCTCTCTCTCTCTCTCTCTCTCTCTTCCATCTCTCCCTGTGACTGTGGACACCTCTTTATCTGTACCTGAAACCTCACCTCTCAAAAGTTTAATAAAAAATCTGGCCACACTCTCCCTCACACCAGACATCAAGCCCAAACTTCTAATCAAATTCTGTACCCAAGATTGGCCTACATATCCACTGGATAATGGCAATCATTGGCCTCCAGAAGGCTCCTTAGATCCAAACCTCCTCTTGGACCTTTTTAATTACTGCCAGCATCTGAAAAAGTGGAGTGAGATTCCCTGTATTGAATGTTTTAGCCTTCTCGCACAGCACCCTGTCTCTGCTCCTCCTGCCCTCCCTCTCAGGTCCTTCTTGCTTGCAAACCCCTCTCTTCCCCTAGTTCTACTCCTGACTTCGCAGATTCTTCCTCATTCGACCCAGCAGATTAACCCCCACCTTATCCCCCAGCCCCAACTGACCCTTCTCTCCCGCAAAATCCTCCTCTTCCTCTGCCTGATTCCACGGATCCTCAACCTTCCATTTCATCCCCCTCCCTTCCCCACTCTTCTGCCTGCTCCACCTCCTCCTCTTCCACAGAGACATTCCCTTCCCCTCCCTCTCCTTCCTGTCCACCGCCTGCCTCTTTCAGTCCTCCTGTTATCAGGTCTAAGGGACTCCTTCCCACGCCCAAGAAAATCGCACCCCTTCGTGAGGTAGCTGGTCCCAAGGGTGTCATCAGAGTCCACGTGCCCTTCTCCATGTCGGACATTACTCAGCTAGAGAGGAAGTTAGGCTCTTTCACCACTGACCCCACCACTTACATTCGGGAGTTTCAATGGGTACTGCAAGCATATAGCCTCACTCATCATGACATCTACATGCTCTTGGCCAATAAACTTCTCCCCAAGGAAAGGCAATGGTTCTGGGAGCTAGCCCAAGCCCATGCTGATGAAAATCATAGGACCAATCATAACCACCCACAGGCCCTCATGCTGTCCCAGAGCAGGATCCCCTATGGGCTTACAGTCTAGTGACCTTTTTACATCCTGCCTCTTGGCGGGACTGAAAAAGTCCACCCGCAAGGCTGTTAACTTTCAAAAGATGCAGGAGGTCATTCAAAGGAAGGAGGAAACACCTTCAGAATTCCTGGATAGACTAACCAAGTCCCTTCAGCAGTACACAAACCTCGACCCAGAAACCCCTGATGGCCGTCATGTCTTAATGACATATATTCTGGCCCAAAGCTACCCTTACATTAAAGCCAAGCTTAAAAAGTTTGAACAGGGCCCTGCTACTCCTCAGACCAAAATCCTCGCTGTCACTTTCAAGGTTTTTCATGGTAGAGAGGATGAAAGTGAATTCCGTAGGCAGAGGGCTGAAAATGCCAAATTCCAAATGTTGGCCCAGCTCATTCAGAGAAGGCCATCACCATGCCGTCCCAATATGACCCCCCCTGGAGCTTGCTTCAAATGAGGTAAGGAGGGACATTGGACCAGGAATTGTTCTTCACCGAGGACACCCTACAACCCCTGCGCAAAATGCCATCAAAGTGGACACTGGGGGGCAGACTGCCCAACAACCCAGAAGGAAGGTTGGTCTGCTGCCCAGCAACCACAGCCTCACCTGGGCTTGGCAGAGGAGGATTGATGGAGTCCTGGGCCTTCCCTCCAGACTATTACCATCAAGAATCAAGAGCCTAGGGTCACCTTCCTGGTGGATGGACGCTTCATTAACTTCCTCTTGGATACTGGTGCCGCTTTTTCGATTTTGAGGGAGTATTAGGGTCCTACCACACCCTCAAAAACTCCTATTGTCAGGGTAGGAGGTAAAAAGATTTTTCCTCAAACCCCCTCCAATCATGTTATATGCAGCGATCCCTTTTGTCCTTCACTCACTCCTTTCTTGTTATGAGCCATTGCCCCATTCCCTTTCTGGGAAGGGACATACTCTCACTATTAAAAGTCACCATTCACTTATCAACCCACACCTCTCCTACCTCTCATTTCCTCATGATATTCCTAGGGGCAGATACACCTCCTTCATGCACTCTCCCACGACTATCTAAACCATTTAACCCTGAGGTTTGGGACACAATTACACCCTTTATGGCTAAATGCAGTTCTATTCATATTGTCTTACGGGACCCTTCAAGATATGTTAGTCAACCACAATATCCACTCACAACCACATTTCTCCTTGGATTAGAACCCATCATCCAGGATTTATTATGAAAGGGGTATCTTAGGCCTACACACTCTCCTTTCAACACACCCATTCTGGCAGTTAAGAAACCTAACGTGTCCTACAAGCTGGTTCAAGAACTTCGCCTTGTCAACTCCTCTGTGGACCCCATCCACCCGCTAGTGCCCAACCCTTACACCCTCCTCTCTCAGATCCATGCCACTACTACTCACTTCTCAGTCCTAGATTTAAAAGATGCATTCTTTTCTATTCCCCTGTTCTCAGAATCTCAGGATATCTTTGCTTTTTCATGGACTGACTCTCACACCCGCCATTCTCATCAGCTTACCTGGACTGTCCTCCCACAGGGATTCAGGGATAGCCCCCATCTCTTTGGCCAATTTCTTGCCCAGGACCTCACATCCTTTCACCTGACCTGTCCTGACTCTACTCTACTTCAATATGTCTATGACCTTCTTCTATGTAGTCTTTCTGGAACACTCTCAATCCCACACCGCTCAGCTTCATAAATTCCTAGAAGACAAGGGATATAGGGAGTCTCCCCACAAGGCCCAGGTTTCCCAGTCTTCGGTCACCTATCTTGGTTTTTGCCTTACACCCGGGAAAAAGGAAATAACACTGGATAGGAGGCAACTCCTCTGTGATCTTTCAGTGCCCTATACGAAAGCCAAAATACTATCATTCCTAGGATTAGCAGGTTATTTTAGGGCCTGGATCCCAAATTATTCTCTTCTCTCCAAACCCCTGTATGACCTAGCAAAGGGACCCCCTAGTGAATCTCTTGCCTCCTTTCCCATCTACCACTTCCGCAGGCTTCAGCAACTCCTCTTAAAGGCACCTGCCCTTCACCTTCCAGATCTTTCAAGAACATTTCATCTATATGTCCATGAAAAAGGGGGGCAAGCACTTGGGGTCTTAGGTCAAAACTATGGGCGTACATTTGCACCTGTGTCATATTTGTCCAAGCAACTAGACCCTACCATCCGTGGGTGGGCCCCTTGCTTAAGAGCTCTGGCTACTGGACAAATTTTACACAAAGAAGCCTCTAATCTGACTTTTGGGGCCCCTTGAACTATCCACTCCCCACATCACTTGAAGGATCTTTTAGCTTAAAAGGGCCTTCAAACTCTCCCTACATCCAGATTTCTGTCGCCCCTCACTTCCTTTCTGGAAAACCCTAATATTATTTTCCTCCCCTGCTCTGCACTGAACCCTGCCTCACTGCTCCCAATGACTCCCATGTCTCACATACCAACTCATAATTGCTTGGAAACCTTAGATGATTTCCTCCCCTGTCATTCTTCCATTTCTGAGAGACCACTCAGCAAGCCTGACCTTATCTGGTTTACTGACAGCAGTTCCTTTAGGGAGAACGGAACTCATTACTCTGGATACGCTGTATTTTCAGCCACTGAGATTATAGAGGCCAAAGTTTTGCCTTCAGGAACTACAGACAAGTAGGCTGAACTTATAGCATCCACTCGTGCCTGCCTTCTAGCACAAGGCAAATCCCTCACCCTCTAAACTGATTCAAAATATGTCTTCCATATCTTATTATCCCATGCTGATATTTGAAAGTAGCGAGGCCTACTTACCACCAAAGGTAATGCGATCACTAATTCAGCTTTTATAACCAATCTAATAGAGGCCACTTACCCACCCAGTTGGGAGTTGTCCATTGTAGGTCCCATCAGAAGGACGGCTTTCTTATCACTGAGGGCAATGCCAAAGCTGACCAGGCGGCACGAATGGCTGCTACCACTTTCAATTATGGCCTCCATGGGGGACATATAATGGCCACTTTAGACAGCTCATCTGAAGCCCCTACGTCTTTCAGTAAGAACAAGAATCTTTTCAAGTTCCTTCATACTCTATTCCTTTCCAATTCTCAGTCTTTGACCCTCTTTTTACAGAGTTTCTTTTCCCTCACCCCCTCTGACAAGCCATGCTACAGAATATAGCCTCTAATTGTCAGATCTGTCAGCGGACCAACCCTCATACTCCTTTAAGGCCCAAACCTTTCCCTTTCCACCAAGCCCGGGGACACATTCCCGCTGCTGACTGGCAGGTAGACTTCACCAACATGCCCACAGTATGGCGCACTAAATACCTCCTTGTCTTTGTGGACACTTTCTCTGGTTGGGTTGAGGCATTTCCCACTTCCAATAAAAAGGCTTCCACTGTAGTTTCAATCTTACTGACAGACATCATCCCCAGGTTTGGTATGCCCACTTCCCTACAATATGACAATGGCCCTGAGTTTACTTCTAGGATCACACAAAAGGTCTCTCAAGCCCTCTCCTTCAAGTGGCATTTCAACTGTCCATATTTCCCCCAGGCTTCAGGGAAAGTGGAAAGGGTAAATCGTACTCTAAAGGAAGTCCTTACCAAATTGACAATGGAATTAAACAGACTGTTTCAAACTCCTTCCCTTGGCTTTGCTTCAAATCAGAGCTCTCCCTAAGAAACCATCTTTACTGTCTCCTTTTGAGATAATGTATGGAAGACCTCTTATAACCCCTGGGTTGGTCATTTCACAAGGACCTCTCACCCGAGATTTGTCTTTTCCTCTCTTGCTCCATCTCCGCTCGGAACTCTGGAAATATCAGGACTGGCTTCTTCCGGACCCAGTCTCCTCTCCAAACACTCCTCCCTTAACACCTGTTAGTCTAGTCTATTATAATACCCCAGAGGAGAAAGGGACTCTTGCCGCAAAATGGGAAGGCCCCTATCCTGTCATTCTCTTTACCCTTACCGCCGCCAAACTCTCCTTACCAGACAACTGTCTCACTCCCTGGATTCACATGTCTAGGTTGAAGCCACATCACCAGGAGGCCCCACCTGCTGAAGACAGGGCCACCCCAGAGGAACTCCAAGAATCACCTACTGAACCTCCCCTTTACTCCTGCTCTCCACACCCATCTCACCCATTTTAGTTGTGGCTCACACGGTTTTCCTTGCAGCCCAATTCCTCTTAAAGAAGGCACAATGAGCTCTCCCAACACCCTAGTCTTCTCTAACTGCTTGTTTTTTGTGCTCTGCTTATTTTCTGTGCTCTGTCAGGACTGGTCTTTACCCTCCTCACCTACCATGCATTTATTCACTTTTCGGGAACGATACTCAGAACATGGCATGCAGAAGGTCTGCGCAGTGGATGCAACTACTTGCTTCATCCACAACTGCACCTCTATTTCCCTAAAATTGTCACCTTCAAGGACCTTCGTCCCTGGTAGCTGGAACTGGCCTTTCATTTGCTTCCTTTTTGATCAAACAAAAGACTATTGTCATTGGTGGCCTGAGATATATAATGGGTGCCCCTATTGGTCATGCATGTTCCATGATGAACGTGGTAGCTATTCTTACCACTCATTTGGTTACCCTGAAGGGTGGACTTCTAGTTACATAAAGTGGCATAAAGGCTCTTCATCCAGTAACAATGGATGGTATACTTTAGATAAACCTGACCCCAAGGCCAAACGATGGGGCTATGTTGAGTTTGCTGTCTATGCTCGGACAACCTCAGTCAGACCCACAGGGTGGATGACTATTGGCCGCACCCTGATTACGCAACCTAAGGCAACCATCCAGGTAGTCGAACACATTAAGGACTCAGAATCAAAACTTCGAGATCATATCCATAGCTCATCCAAAGAGGATTCAGAGCCTTCAACCCTCTCAGGTCCCCCTCCCACATGGCTCAATTTGCTACACCAAACTTTTTGATTATTAAACTCCACCCCTCTTTCTGTGCCTACTTCTCAGTGCTTTCTCTGTGCTTCACTTAGTCGTCCACTTCTAGCAGCAGTCCCATTAGCGGCAGGAAATATTCCAGCAAAACCCTACAATTTCTCTAAAAAGGACAACCCCTACATGTGACACGTATCCCACTGTGGGAAAGTTATTCCACCAATACATTATTTCCTTTCATCTGTTTCCACCTGCCAATAATGAATCCTTTACCCATTTGTTCCTTGAGCTACAGCACTCCATAGAGCCCTGTGTTTATGCAACCTGGACATTTCCTCTGGTGTAATGGTTCTTTAAGTACCTCAACCATCAATGTCTCTGGCGCCTGTTTCTTGGTTACTGTAGTTCCTCAGCTATCTTTGTATACTCCCACCGAATTCTGACAGTTGGCCCTACCTTCCCGCACCCGTAGGGTAGTCTTTCTGCTGGTTCTGGTAGGCCTCATTTTAACAACCTCAGTGACGGGTCTCAGACTCTCTGGTGGAGCTATAGGTCATGCTCTATGGGATCCAATGACCTTCAACAAAAACTGCAGGAAACACTCAATACCATGGCTGAGTCTCTGGGTTCCTTGCAGCGGCAGGTTACTTCATTGGCACAAGTGGCTTTACAGAACCAAAGGGCAATTGATCTTCTCACTGCAGGAAAAAGGGGTTACATGCCTATTCCTCAGAGAGGAATTTTGCTATTATGTTAATGAATCTGGGCTAACAAAAAAAATGTTGTTAAATTGCAGGAATTATCGACCCAATTGCTCAAACCTACCTCCTCCAATCCCATAACGGGGTTCTTCCAATCCTATCTTGCCATGTACTTAGTACATATCTTGGGTCCCCTTATTTGGATGCTCCTTTTTTGTGCTCTCTTGCCCTGCATAATGAAGTGCCTTCAAACCCAACTGCATAAAATTCCTAATCAAACTTTCAACCAGCTTTTGCTTAGTCACTACCAGCCTCTGATGACCGATGAATCCCCAACATCTCCAAGAGAACAGTTCACTCAGTGATGAAGCTCACTACCAGGCACGATGGAATGCAACGGGTATTAGACAGCGGGAGACAACGAGCTCGGAGAACCTCTTAATCTGCCATCCTGGATTCATAGTCTTTACCACCTTCTAAGCTTTCTCATGGCCCTTGGCCTCTTCTATGTCAGTCCCCCCACATGGAACTTCTGCCAAAAATTGACATTTTTCTTTAATTTTTATCTTCATTCTGTTTTTATTCGCTCTGATCTTCTTCAGGTGCTGGCGACACCATGTCCAGGCAACGCTTCCAGTATTTCCTTGAGTCTCTGTTACAGGACCAGTGGCTGATACCAACAATCTCTTCCATCCAGGACTGGTTCCATGCCATCGACATCTTTGGCTTCAGGGAACATTCATTGACTTCACCCCTATGAAAATAGCTGTCTATAGCCACTGGGTTTTATTTCTGGCTGCCATGATATCCCCATACCTGCCCCCTGAGCATTCCTCCACTTCTCTTTCTAGGCCCCACACCAGCCCCACACAGCAGGAAGCAGCCAGATCTGACAAACGACGCCCCACTTCCTAAGAAAACAAAAAGGGTGGAATGTTGGGAAAAGAATAAATGGCAGCCATACCGCAGAGAAAAACCCCAACATGGCGCCTAAGGACTTCTTCTTCCTACCTTCTTCATTTCTGCAGTGGTGCAAAAAGTTCCCGCCCTTGTGAACTCTCCCGCCAGCGCCAATTTCAAATCTCGCTTGTGGGGAACCTTAGCCCCAATTAGAACTAATTCCTGGGCTCTGGAGCTGATATTTGAAAGAACTTGTCAATAAACGGGTTGCTGCCATTTATCTAAGCCATACCATCTCCCCCTTAGTTCTATATAAGCACACAGCTTTTAGCAATAAAATTGGAATTCTCCCGGTGAAGTGTCATTGCGTGGGGAATTATTTCACTCATGTTCAGCAACAGGATATCCAAAGGTTCTCCAGTGCCACCTGGTAATGGGAATTTCAGAAATTTGATAGTATTTATTTAGCCATTTTTGAAGGATGAAGTTGGAGTCACTGTGCGTTTCAATTAATGCAGGAACCATTATGTGGTGAGGAAGCTCATTTAAATGAAATCTCTGGAGAAACCTCACAGGCAAGGCTTCCCAAAAAGTGGCCAAAAGGTCACATGAAGCCAGGATCATTGAGGTCTACAATATGAGTTCCATTTGTGTTTAGACTCTCAATTATGGCTGCCAAGTCTTTCAAAATAAAATCATGTGATATCCTGGCTGAGATTCTCACTGCACTGTGGAAAGACACCCTGGCCCTCGATCTCAGTTTTCAAGGGCGCATCTCATGCGTGGCCTCCTAAAATCCCAACACATTTCATGGCAATACTTCTTTGAGGTAAATTCCAGAACTCAGTCTCTAAGAGGAATCATGCCAGAATTCAAGCCCAGGTGGATCCAGTTATCTCTTCCAACCGCCAAACAAATGAAAACAATTAAAACCAAACACTCCCACATGGCCCTCATCTTCTTCCATATAGACACTTATCATAACCTCTGGCTGGAGTTTTTCATGAGGGGTGCAGCCCAAGACAGTGTCAAAAATAAGCTCCCTTGCCCCTCATTTGCCTAAAGTCAAGGTGGCCTGGACACCCATCCAGTGAACCAGGAGTGATCAGATAGGCCAGCTGTTAATACTGCTCTGCATCTCCAATTTGAGGCCTACTGACTGTCAGTTATAGATTCTTTATATGATTTGGAGCCATGAGAAAACCCAAAAACCTATGGGTTAGCCTCTGCAGGGCTGTGCATAACTCATTTGAACCAAAGGATCCGTATTCTCACTTGATGGTGGTCAGGAACCTTACAAATGAATGCGAGAGACTTCATTCACAATAATTGCTCTTTTGGCCATTTTGGTTTTGGATGCACACATGGGATCTCTCTTTACATCCATCAGGTGCTGAGAATCTAAGCCACAACCTCACACAGGGCCAAGAGGCTGATTCAGACACATCCCTTTCCAAATCAATTAAGCAAAGAGCCACAGGTGATGCCCATTCATTTCCATTTGAAAACTGTTTTCTTCAGGCTTCACAAAGGGGTGGCCTGAGGCAAAGACCTTCCTGACATTCAGGGAAACAGAACAATTGATAAGCAAAAGGCCGAAAGCATGGTTTCTCCACTGAGACTTTCTTGGTCACACTGATATCTGAGTTTTCTGAGATGCTCGCCATTCCCTTCAGCTATCCAGGACATGGCAATGTCACAGAGCTTGGAGGTGGTACATATTTTGGACACAAAACCATGAGACTATTCTGGAGAGTGGTGAGAATTCTGGAAGAAACAGGAACTTAGGAAGGTAGTAGGTGTTGCCCATGGATAAGGCAAGCTGCAGTCCATTCATAAATTGGTCAGGATGAATGCCGGGAATCTTTCTACTATACAGGACATATCAATTGTTGCATTCTATTTTCTAATGTCTACAACCACGGACACAGTGGGATACACAGAAATATAAACACTTGCCTTGTCCAACGACTTACTAGAAGAAGACCACTCCAAATCAAACAAACCGTCTTTACTACCTATTATCAGATCATGAGACAAAACCACAAAATCACACCCACCCCACAAAGACACCTCCTTCCCCCATGTAACTCTGTGACTATCCGGAGTTTCCTCTGAGTGGTGGGCCATACTATGTTCCCCCAAAATGGCCTGTCCTATCTCAGATCTGGTCTCCTTGGCCAACTCTGTGAAGTTGTCAGGAGCCTGCGGTGAACCACTACCTACTTTCTCAGGAAAGGCCCCTATTCAGAGCTCTCCTGGAATTTGGCCATCCTCACATATGTAGGTACCAAGAAAGACTGACACTCTCCTTGGTAAATTCAAACAAGTGAGCCTACTGGGTCTGGGACTGGACTGGCTCCGGGTGCCTGGCTTCCTGGATCCCAAGTTAAGAGAGTTCCATCACCAAGGAAGTGAGGTAGATCACTTCTTCAGGAACTGAATGAGGTCATTGCCTTGACAACCACTTTGTCCTAACATTTGCTTTCAAGAGTCCCATGAGATGGAGGCTGCCCCTACTTCCTGTGACACTTTCACAAGTTAGAATGGTATATAAACCATGGGCACCCGGGAACAGCTCTCCACCTAGGACTGTTTTGGTCCATCTTCTCTACATTAAGAAGAGAGAGGCTGATTCATACACATCCATTCATGCTGACAAGGTTGTTTGCCATTGAAGATGACTTTTCTCTCTCAGGTCTTTCGTAGCTGCCTACATCTTCTCAAGGGATCATTTCTGCATGGACCTTTGATGTTCTCAACAGGTGGAACATGCCCTACATTCCTGTATTTTAAGAGCAACCCTGTCCCTGCTGTTCTGTAAAGTTCGATTGAGAGAACAGTGTATGGTTTGGGTTAGTAACATGTTCAATTTGGGGTTAGGAATCCTTCTGCATGACGAATAATGGTATTGGGAAACTATGATACTTACAAGAATATATAGGTGAAATATAAGTATAAAAACAGAAATCTAGGGAAGATATGAAGTCCAGAAGGGCATTGGGCCCTTAATTGGCACACTTAGCTTTGAATTATTTTCTGCAAAAATGTCTCAGATAAATCTATATACAATGGCATAGGAGCTTGTACCTTGGATGATTGAATGTCGAATAGAACACCCACTCAAAAAGGGATTGTCGGTAAGATTAGAAAGATAGTCAGTAGGTTTACAAAGAAGAGTGAGAATAGGATTTAGACCAAAAGTTCTTAAGCAATAGGGTTTCAGGTAGACAGTGAATGTAAATGTCAGCACAAGTGAAGAGTCAGTAACAATGATGAACAGGGGAAAATATGTAGGAAAATAGATATAAATAGAGACATTACTAAATCAGGCAAAGTATAAAGTGAGTGATAGGATTAGACATTTTCAACAGGCTTGAGGTTGAATATATAATCTTAGAAAGAAACAAAAATGTAGTCACCAATAAGATTGACATTTGAGAGCATTAGGCCACCTGGACATGGAAGGTTTTAGTAATCCATGCTCACTTTCCATTTAGGCTCTGGTACAACCTTAAGGGTGACCTTTGATTTTTTTGTCCAGAATATTACTGTGATAAAATGTATATATAGATCAGGTGACATGAGTAATTCTTCCACCATTTTTTGAGGAATATTTTGAAAACGTATAAATTAGTATTGAGGGTAAAAATAGGTGTACCCTGTGTCTATGAATATAGAGATAATGCATGAATAGACCATACAGTTAATAAATAATATAACTGGTTCCACTTTAAATAATGTATTGAATTGATATCTGAAAATACATAAGAAATCATATATTGATATATAATCATTCATAACAACTAGTTATACGTCTAATTGTAATCCTAGGGTTATGGTTTATCATGAAGAGTGAGTGAGTTTTGCTTCAAAAGTGATTATGGAAATCAAAAATAATGTGTTTGGAAAGAAGTCTCATGAAAAGACCAGTTTGAAACATGGCGGAACACGTGTTTTCTGAAGCAGAAAGTGATTGAAAGTGAAATAAATGCCTATAAATTTGTGAACTTGTGGATGAAATATATATCCAATAATTTGCATAAACTGAAGAAATAGTAATGTACTAGTTTTCAATAAAAATGAACTTCAAAATACTTATCATGTCCCATAGGAATCTACTTGCATTGATGTGAAAATGGATCAGTTACTGTAGAAATATTAGGATTTATATGCACCATTCACTGAAGTTAGTTTTCAATACTAGGAAAAAAATACGTATATCAGGTGAATGAATATTTCTGAGAATAATCTTGTGAAAAGTTGATTATAAATCCACATACATAATCATGAATGAATTTAGGGAGTGTATAATAAGACACATATATTAAATATTTTGAAATATCTGGAGAGAATATATACATATATATATATATATATATATATATATATATATATATATATATATATATATATCCACACACAGATTTTAAAAATTAGCAATATATATGCCAATCGAATTACACCGTGAAATATGAATCATCCACAGATCCAAAAATATTCATTTTACTGGATATGGATTTATGTATAACTTTTTTCAACTAGGAAGCTCACCCATAGGTTGAATTTTCAGGTCAAACAGCGTTTAAGAGGAGTGATCTCTTCTCACACTTTGTATCTGCCAAGTCATGTAACTCACAAGAATGTACGTGTGATACCAGGTAGGATTCTATATGTGCATATAAAAATACATGTGCTGAATAGAATACAGAGAAAGGGAGACAGGAATTCACATATTTGTTAACTTTAAAAGCACATGGAAAACTATTTCAACAAAAAATTGACTAGATTTATAACTCCTACCCTATATAATGCAAAAGGCAAGTCCAAGTATACAACATGCCTCCTCTGAACTGCTTGTATTTCTATTCTGTTTCCGTAATTTTTCTCCATTATATTAGGATTAGTATTCAGAATCTAGCAGGGCATGTGTTAGTGTCAGGATTCAGTATTTCAAATGTAAAATAGAAAAATGAACCCAATGTGTATGCAAATATGTGCTAAACAAAATCTTCCCACTCTCATCCAGAACAATTCCTTGACATTTTTTTCGCCCAAAGTAAGACACAATTAGAGGAGAAGAGTAATAAAATCTGTGAATAATATGCTCAGGAGTTTACAACCTTGGAAGTGGTAGAGGAGTTTCCCTAGTATGGGACAGGGTAAACACTCCATAAACATGGAGCTCTGCTGGCCTAAATACTTCTTGAGAAACTGCCTCTGAGTTTGGGCACTTGAAATATATGTTGTTGTCAGGAGCTTTAGCTTCTTTTTAGTGAGACTATCAAAGCTGTGTCTGCATCTATGTGACCTGGAGGACATGGTTTCTTATTTTCCAATGAACATGAGGCAGCAGTGCTGAATTCTCTCTTTGTAAGTAAACTGTGGCCACTGGGGGCTAAGGGTATTCCCATGTGGACTGGGAAGCGATTTGGTCATCCTCCACTTTTCGTGGTGTTTCTTGCTGCTGCACTGGGACTTTGGCATTTGCTTCATGAAATAAAAGAACTTCAACTGGGACACAGTTCTGGAGGCAATTCTTTCATGTGTGGTTGGTCAGGGTCTGCAGGAGAATGCACCAACCAGGCTTCTATCCCACATAGCTTGGCCCCATGTCCATAGTAACCTGATTCTAAACATTGCCCGGAAACATCTCCATATAACCAGAAGCCTTTACATGGAAGGGTTTGCTGGCTGCACCATGTAAGTCACAAGCCATTTGGGATCCAATGGCAGATCCACATGGCCCCACCACAAATTTTTTATCACACACCTGCCTACCACTGCTCTAGGCCCACTACTCAGCAGGTTCCAACATACTGGCATCTCTGTTCTACACCATTTTCATGAAACCCACTCAATCAAGGCACTGTCTTGCATATTTACGATCAGCAACAGGACATCCAAAGTTTCTCCAGTGCCACCTGGTCATGGGAATTTCAAAAATTTCATGGTATTTATCTAGGCATTTTTCAAGGATGACGTTGCAGGCACTGTGGGTTTCAATTCATTCAGGAACCTTTAAATGGTGAGGAAGCTCATTTCAATGAATGCTCTGTAGAACTCTCACAGGCAAGGCTTCCCAAAGAGTGGCCAAAATGTCACATGAAGCCAGGCCTATTGAGGTCTACAATGTGACGTCCATGGGTGTTGTGACTCTCAACAATGGCTGGCAAGTCTTTCAGAATTAAATCATGTGATCTTCTGGCTGAGATACCCAGGGCTCTGTGGAAAGCCACCCTGGGCCTAGATCTCAGTTTCCAAGGGTGATTCTCATGGGTGGACTCCTAAAATCCCAACAAAATTCATGGCAATACTTCTCTGAATTCAGTCTCTAAGGGGAATCACACCAGAGTTCAAGCCCAGGTGGTCCCAGTCATGTCTTCCAACCGGACACAAATGACCAAAATTAAAACCAAAACCCTCCCATATGGCCCTCATCTTCTTCCATATAGACACTAATCACAACCTCTGGCTGAAGGTTTCCATGAGTGGCGGAGTCCAAGAGAGTGTCCAAAATAACTCCCTTGCCCCTCATTGGCGTAAATTCAGGGTGGTCTGGACACCCTTCATGTGAAACAGGAGTGATCAAATATGCTAGACGTTAATACTTCTATGCTTCTCCAATTTGTGGAAAACTGAGTGTCAGGTATATATTTTTATGTGATTTGCAGTCATGAGAAAACACAAGCTCCTCTGCAGGTCTTTGAAGAACCCATTTGACCCAAAGGATCCCTATTCTCACTTGATGGAGTTCAAGAACTTTAAAGAGGAAGGCGACAGACTTCATCCACAAGGACTGCTTTTTGGCCATTTTGGTTTTGGATGCACACATGGGATCTGTCTTTACATCCACCACGTGCTGAGTATCTAAGCCACAACCTCACACAGGGCCAAGAGGCTGATTCAGACACATCCCTTTTCAAAGCAATTAAGCAAAGAGCCACAGGTGATCCATATTCATTTCCATTTGAAAACTGTTTTCTTCAGGCTTCACAAAGGGGTGGCATGAGGCAAAGACCTTCCTGACATTCAGGGCAACAGAACATTAGGTTAGCAAACGGCCCAAAGCAGTGTTTCTCCACTGAGACTTTCCTGGTCACACTGATATCTGAATTTTCTGAGACGCTCGCCATTCCCTTCAGCTATCCAGTACATGGCCATGTCACAGAGCTTGGAGGTGGTACATAACTTGGTCACAAAATCATGAGCCTATTCTGGAGAGTGGCCAGAATTCAGGAAGAAAACAGGAACTTAGGAAGATAGCAGGTGTTTCCCATCCATAAGGCAAGCCGCATTCCTTTCATACATTGGGCAGAAAGAATTCTGGTAAGCTTTCTACTAGCCTGGACACATCCTTTGATGCATTCTCTTTTCTAATGTCTACAACCATGGACACAGTGGGATACACAGACATAAAAACACTCGCCTTGTCAAATCACTTGTTAGAAATCGTCCACTCCAAACAAAACAAACTGCCTTTCCTACCTATTCTCAGAATATGAGACAAAATCACAAACACACACTCACACCCACAAATTCACCTCCTTTCCCAAAGTAGGTCTCTGACTATCGGGTGTGACCTCTGACTGGTGGGCCGTACTATGTTCCCATCAAATGGCCTGTTCTGTCTCAGATCTGGTTTCCTTGGCCAACTCTGTGAAGTTGTCAGGAGACAACGGTGAGCCACTTCCTGCTTACTCAGGAAAGGCCACTCTTCAGAGCTTTCCTGGCATTTGGCCATCCTCACATCAGTAGATACCAAGAAAGACTGACTCTGTCTTTGGTAAATCAAAAGAAGTGAGACCACTGGGACTGGGCCTGGCACTAGATTTGTGTGCCTGGATGCCTGGATCCCACGTTCAGAGAGTTCCATCACCAAGAATGTGAGGTGAGGTCACTTCCTTCAGGAACTGAATGAGGTCAATGCCTTGGCAAGCACGTTGTCCTAACATTTGCTTCCAAAGGTCCCATGAAATGGAGGCTGTCCCTAATTCCTTTGACACTTTCACAAGTTAGAATGGTATATCAAACATTGGTAACCGGGAACAGCTCTCCACAGAGGCCTCGTTTGGTCCTTCTTCTCTACACAAAGAAGAGAGAGGCTGATTCAGACACATCCCTTCATGCTGACCAGGTTGTTTGCAATGAAAGATGACTTTTGCTCTCTCAGTTCCTTCATAGGTGCCTACAACTTCTCTAGGGATCATTTGCGCACAGACCTTTGAGTTTCTCAGCAGTTGGAAGATCCCCTAAATTCCTGTATTTTAAGACCAACTCTGTCCTTGCTCTTCTCTAAAGTTAGATTGAGGGAACAGTGTATGGTTACGGTTAATAACAGGTTTGATTTGGAATAGAAATCATTCTGCTGGATGAATAATGGTATTGGGAACCTGCGATATTTTCAAGAATATATAGGTAAAATATATGAATCTGAAAACAAAAATCTAGGTAAGATTTGAAGCCCAGAAGGGCATTGGGCCCTTGATTGGGTATTAAGCATAGGACCTTGTAACTTGGATGATTGATTTTCAAAGAGAACTTCCAGTCAAAATGGATAGTCAGTAGTATTAGGAAGATAGTCGGTATGTTTATAAAGGAGAGTGAGTATAGGATTTGGACCAAAAGTTCTTTAGCTATAGGGTTTCGGGTATTGAGTGAATGTAAATGTCAGCACATGTGAAGAATTAATCACAATGATGAACTGGGGAAAATATGTAGGAATGCAGATATCAATAGAGACTTTAGGAAATCTGGCAAAGTATAGTTGGTAGTGAAATGTTAATAAAATAGATTCTTGTCACTTCCTGTTTTTCTGTATGCTTAATAAAACACTGTTGAAATCTTGAGAAGTGATTTCTAATCTTTTTCCCAGAATGTGCTGTCCCCAACTGCCAAACTTCAGAATGTACTCCCTCACCCAGTTGCACGCAAACTGCTCACCCGCCCAGGCCCATCAATAAACTTTCCTCCCTGCCCTCTTCAAGGAAAGTATATAAGCTCTGCTTAAGCTGTTCTCAGGGTTCTCTGCTCTATTCAAATGAGCTCTGAGCCCCAGCATGCTGGACCCCCAATAAACCCTTTGTTTTTGCATGAGAGAGTCTCTTGGTGGTCTCTTCCCCCAATGCTCTTCCGATATTTATATATGGAGGTTCCACCGAAATCCAGCAGCGGTGAACGAGAGACCCCAATGGGCTACTCTCAGGGTAAGTAAGGCACCTCTTTCTGGTTTCAGGTTTCAGGTTAGGGCTTGGCAAAATGGCTGTCGATGAAGTGTGTGAGCTCTCTTTGATGGTGGCTGGCAGACGTGTCACAGAGCCACAAGCCAAGTCCCTGGGGGAGGCCACAGAGGACTCGGGAATCGAGGAATAATAGTCTCCTCGACTCAGTGATACTTTGTTTCAGATTCGGTATTGCCAGCCCATCGGGTTTTGCCACCTGCTCAGTCTTGGTCTCAGTGTTGGACGTCCATTGCCTGTCTTTATTGTTTTCTCTTGTCTGTGTCCTGTGTCGTTGCTTTTACTGTTTGTGTATCTTTCATTATGGGACAGATCACTTCAATGCCTCTGTCCCTGACCCTTGATCTATGGACCAAAGTCCGCTTAAGGGCTCAGAATGTTTCTTTTTCAGTAAAACGCTGGACCTGGCAGACTCTTTGTGCCACAGAATGGCCCACCTTTGGATTCTGATGACCCCTAGAAGGATCTTTCTACTTCCCACTAATTTAAAAAGACAGAGATATTGTCTTACAGCCAGGGCCACATAGCCATACTGATAAACAGGAATATACCTTAACTTGGCAGGACCTCTGCAAATCTCCTCCTCCGTGGGTGAAGCCTTTCCTTGCTGTGTCGCCGTTCCTACTCCTTCCCCCACGATCTCTCAACCCCTCTGCTCCTCCTCCTCCTCCACCCTCTGTTCTCCCTGAGTCACAAGATTTGACTCTACTGGACTCTCGTTCCCCTCCTTATCTTCTACCCTTGTCCCACAACCCCCAACACCCTCTAAGGGATTCTCCAGCTGCTGACTCAGCCTCTCCGCAATTGGAGGAAGCTAAGCCAGCCCAGGGCCCTCCAGATAACTCCCCTGCGTCAAACTCAGCCCCTCCTCCCCTGGAGGAATCTGGAGTTGCTAAAGGAACTCGCTGGTGGCAAATGATTGAAAACCCTGGAACTCCCGTGTTGCTTCCCTCCATCCCTAAGGACCAATGATTGACGATGGCCATAGGGAAAAAATGCAAGCCTACCAGTATTGGCCTTCTCCTCTTCAGACCTATATAAATGGAAAAATAACAATCCTCCTTTTACCGAGGACCCAACCTGGCTCTCAGGTCTGGTGAAGTCATTGATGTTTTCACACCAACCTACTTGAGATGACTGCCCACAACTCCTAGGGACTCTCTTCATGACAGAGGAACAAAAGAGAATCCTCCTGGATGCTAGAAAAAAGTATCCTCGGACCAAATGCGTGACCGACAAAACTTCCCAATATATTCAAAGCCGGCTTTCTCTTGAAATGACCCAACTGGGACCCCAACACCTTTGAAGGTAGGGAGCATCTGTCCACTTATCGCCGGGCTCTAATAGTGGGTATCTTAGTGGCCGCTAGGTGACCAACTAATTTGGCCAAGGTAAGAGAGATTATTTAAGGGCCTGATGAATCTCCCTCTATGTTCCTAGAGATAATTATGTAGGTATATAAGAGACATACTCCTTTCGATCCTCAGGCAGAGGATCAAAAGGCATCTGTCACAATGGCCTTTATTGGGAAAGCTGCCCTGGATATTAAAAGAAAGTTACAATGCTTAGATGGATTACAAGATATGACTTTGAGGGATTTAGTCAGAGAACCCGAGAAGGTATACTTTAAGAAAGAAACTGAGGAAGAGAAGGGAGCTGAGTGAGGATAAAAGAAACAAAAGACAGACTAAGGCATTGACTAAGGTCCTGGTCACAACAACAAATAGGCCAGAAACTAAGAAACAGAGAGACAGGAAGGGATACCTGGGCACACACTAGAGGCCACCCCTGGCCTCAGATCAATGTGCCTACTCTAAAGAAAAAGGACACTGGGCTAAAGAGTGCCCTAGAAAGAGACAGCCATGCCAGCCAGATATTCTGACTCTGGAGTAATACTAAGAAAGTCCGGGCTCAGATCCTCTCCCTGACCTCAAGGTAACTTTTGAAGTGGAGGGGAACACAATAAACTTTGAAGTAGATGCAGGGGGAATATACTCAGCCCGTAAGGCCCATTGGGCCCTCTACCGAATAAAAGGTCTCTAATTCAAGAGTCTAACAGAAGTAAATATCGGGCTTTGACAACTACGAGGACCATGGACCAGGGAAAAGGAAAAATCCATCACTCCTTCCTAGTAATCCCTGGCCACATTGATAGGCAGAGTTCTGCTCACCAAGCTCTGGGCCAAAATAAATTTTAACCCTGAAGGCCCCCAAGTGGAATTTTTTAATCCTTCAGTAACTACTCCTATAATCATGGCTCTAACTATGTCAGTAGCAAATGTTCATCAACTCACTCACCTTTGTTCAAAGAAACTGCATTCATTCGTGAAGGATCAAGAACACAGTTTTCCACTAACCTACTCACAGCAAAAGGAAATAACTGAATGGGTAACAAAAGCCTGTCAGGTCCATTAATTGGTTAAAGCTTACACTTCCAAGCTTCCTGCAGGAAAGCACCTATGAGGAATCAGACGAGGACATTTCTGGGAAGTGGACTTTACTGAAATTAAGCCAGTAAGGTATGGACTTAAATAACTCCTAGTCTTTGAACATACATTTTCAGGATGTATTGAAGCCTTCCCCACACACACAAAAAAAAGAAATAAAAAAGAAGAAAAAAGAAACATTGCAAATGGTTGTAAAGAAGATCCTGGAAGATATTTATTCTCCCCTTGACGACCAGTAGTCTTAACCCTCATCAGCCCCTTAAGCTGCGATGGCTGATCACAAATCCTACTGGACACGAAGTATGGCCTATCTCGAATACAGCCAGCTTACGAACCTGGTGGCCATCTCTCCACTCAGTCATTTGTCAGCTGGCTGTAGGTCTTTCCTATTGGGATATCCCTGATTAACAGGATCCCACTAAAATTCCATTAAATCCTTTCCGTACCATAGATAATGGAAACAAACATTATAGATGTAGGGACACGTGAGCCAGATGCAGGTTGGCTAGCCTAGATTACTATGTTTGCCCGGCAGACTATCAAAGCCACAAACAGTCACGGCTGTGGGGGGGGAGAGCAGACTTCTATTGTAAGTCATGGGGATGTGAGCATACAGGGACTGTCAGATGGAACCCAAACTCCTCATCAAATTCTGTACACAGCATTGGCCATATTACGAATTAGATAACCAAAACCGATGGCCCCCAGAGGGGTCTCTAGATCCTCAAATTCTGTGTGACCTTTTTAACTTCTGCAAGTGCTCAAAAGGGTGAATGGAGATTCCGCTATGTGGAGGCCTTCTCTCTCCTTTGCTCACATCCTGAACTATGCTTCTCCAATAGATGCGCACCCTCAGCCTTGTGCTCTAGACTCTCTGCTGTCACTCCCACCTCAGCAACTTGATTTCTCCCCTCCAATATCTAGATCAAAAACCCAAATCTCGACTGGTTCTCAGACCATTGCTCCCTTGCTGAGGTTGCAGGTACTGAGGTACCACTCCATTCACTCACTCCTCTCCTCTCCTGTCAGTGCCCGCACCGGGTCCCACCCAGTCCTCTTACCACCTAATGCAAAGCTCAAACCCGCTGAGAAGAATCCTCAGACCCTAATACAAGATGTAATGAAAATGGCCTTTAATGTTGCTTTGTCATCACTAAAAACAGGTTACTAAGAATTTAAAGTCCCTCACAGGCTTTTTGGAATCTCACTCCCGTCTCCCCCTCTGTTCTATCTGTTCTACTGCTCAAGTTTTTGTTGCTATTAAGATCCCAAAGCCCTCTCCCAATATTCTTTTACATCTCTCGTTCCTCATTCTCAGATCCACAGAGCTGCTCTTATCCCTGCCTTCCAAATTTTCCCCCTCTGTACCAGGCCCACAGAAAAGTCTTAACTGACCTTCTCCAGAAGTCTTCACCATGGCTGATTTAGGACTTTCAGCAAAAGAGTCCCTATAAAAGAGTTCACTGTAGATAAACTTCCTATTTTTGTGTTGCCCTGGTCTCCTTGGCAACTGGCTAAAAAATTCAGCACTCCTGATCTAGACACACCCTTACTAGTTTTTCACAAAATATTTGGAAAAAAGTCCTCTGGCCTTGAGCTGGGGCTTCCCAGAGATGGCTACATTTCTAAGATAAAGAAGTTACAAACTGGGCTGTATGGAAACAGCTGGAAGGGGGAAAAAAAGAAAGGGAAGACACCCCCACCCAGGTGTCCTTGAAAAGTTAACTTGCCCAAACTGAGGAAAAAACAGAAACAAAAACTGCTTTTTGTGAACTTCTGCAGACTGTGAACTTCTGAGCCCCTTCCCTTATGTGTTGGGTACAAAATTCTGAAACTACGTAACTTGGGTTTCAGGGGATTAATTGATTACAACAGAAGCAATGCCCTCTGAATCTGGTTGAAACCAAAAAAGACTGTTTCCGTGTCTTTGGTGCTATCTTAGGAGCCTTGCCTTGTCCGTCCCTACAACAGTATAATTCTATATACTTAAACATTGTTTATGTTTTCATGAAATGGTCAACAGATGTGATTAATTGTGAAATGGTGCAGATGTTTCCCAGAGTGCTCTATCATGACGCAGGTTCATCTGAAGATCAAAGAGGGGGACATACAACCCGGTTCCACTGGGAACATATGTCCCTCACCTTAGCCATTCTATTACGAATAGGAGTTGCTGCAGGGTTGGGCACAAGAACCACTGCTCTGGTCCATGGGACACAACAAGTGACCCAATTAGAAGCAGCAATAGATCAAAACTTAAAGATTTTAGAAACATCCATCACAGCTTTGCAGGAATCTTTAACCTCTCTCTCTGAAGTTGTTTTACAGAACAGTCGAGGGTTGGACCTCCTTTTCATGACAGAGGGGGGGCTTTGTGCTTCATTGAGGGAAGAATGTTGTTTTTATGTCGACAATACTGGAGTTGTAAAAGAATCTATGAGTAAATTAAAAAGATGCCTTGAAGAGCAACAACGAGAGAGAGAGGCACAAAAAGGGTAGTTTGAGTCTTTTTTTACACAGTCCCCCTGGTTAATTACGTTTTTATCAACCCTGGCCGGTCCAATAATAATCCTCATAGTATTACTAACTATAAAACCCTGTTTCCTCAACCATGTAATTTCTTTTCTCCAAGCTCAAATTGGACAAATTAAAATTATGGTAATACCCCACTAGCAGACATAGAATGTGACACCCCACAAAGATCACTTTTATGATTAAAAGTAGCCAGAAAAAGAAGTGGGGAATGAAAGGTTAATAAAATATGTACTTGTCACTTCCTGTTTTTCTGTACACTTAACGAAACACTGTTGAAATCTTGAGAACTCTTTGCTAATCTTGTTGCCAGAAAGTGCTGTCCCCAATTGCCAAACTGCAGAATCTACTCCCTCACCCGGTTGAATAGAAACCTGAACTGTACTTGGATCATTGAATGTAGAAGAGAACATCCATTCAAAAAGTTATAGTCAGTGGGATTAGAAAGATAGTCAGTAAGTTTAGGAAGAAAAGTGAGTATAGGATTTGGAACAAAAGTTCTTTAGCAATAGGGTTTTGGTTAGAGAGTCAATGTAAACGTCAACACAAGTGAAGAGTCAGTCACAATGATGCACAGGGCAAAATATGTAGGAAAGCAGATATCAATAGAGACATTAGGAAATCAGGAAAAGAATAAAGTGAGTGATGGGATTAGATATTTTCAACAGGGTTGAGGATGAATATATGAGCTTAGGATAAAACAAATATGAAGTCAACAATAGGATTGACATTTGATAGCATTAGCGTAGCCCAAGACAGTGTCCAAAATAAGCTCTGTTGCCCCTCATTTGCCTAAATTCCCAGTGGCCTGTACACCCTTCCTGTGTACCAGGAGTGATCAAATAGGCCTGCCATTAATACTGCTCTGCTTCTCCAATTTGAGTCCTACTGAGTGTCGGGTACAGATTCTTTATGTGAATTGGAAAGATGAGAAAACTCAAGCACCTATTGGATAGCCTCTGAATAGATTTGAAGAACTCATTTGACCCAAAAGATCCCTATTCTCACTTGATGGAATTCAGGAACCTTACAGAGGAAGGCAAAATACTTCATCAACAATGACTGCTCTTTTTGCCATTTTGGATTTTATGCACCCATGGGATCTTTCTTTAGATCCATCAGGTACTGAGAATCTAAGTCAAAGAATCACACTGGGCCAAGAGGCTGATTCACACACATCTCTTTCCAAATCAATTAAGGAAAGAGCCAAAGGTAAAGCATATTCATTTCCATTTGAAAAATCTTTAATTCAGGATTCACAAAGGGTTGGCCTGAGACAAAGACCTTCCTGACTCTCAGGGCAACAGAACAATAGGTAAGCAAATGGCCCAAAGCAGGGATTCTCCACTGAGACTTTACTGGTCACACTGATATCTGAGTTTTCTGAGATGCTCGCCATTCCATTCAGCTATCCAGTACATGGCCATGTCACAGAGCTTGGAGGTAGTACATATCTTGGACACAAAACCATGAGCCTATTCTGGAGATTGGCCATAATTCAGGAAGAAAACAGCAACTTAGGAAGGTAGCAGGTATCGCCCATCAATAAGGCAAGCCGCATTCAATTCATAAATTGTGCTGGATGAATGCTGGGAAGCTTTCTATGAGACAGGACACATCCATTGATGCATTCTCTTTTCCAATGTCTACAAGCACGGACACAGTGGGATACAAAGACATAGAAACACTTGCATTGTCAAACGACTTACTAGAAACAGTTCACTCCAAACCAAACAAACCGCCTTTTCTAACTATTCTCAGAACATGAGACAAAACCACAAACCCACACCCGCAATGGCACCTCCTTCCCCCAAATAGGTCTGTGACTCTCCGGAGTGTGCTCTGACTGATGGGCCATACTATGATCCTCCGAAATGGCCTGACCTGTCTCAGATCTGGTCTTCTTGGCCAACAATGTGAAGTTGTTAGAAGCCAGGAGTGAGCCACTATCTGCTTTCTCAGGAAGAGCCCCTCTTCCGAGCTTTCCTGACATTTGGCCATCCTCACATCAGTAGGTATCAAGAAAGACTGACTCTGTCCTTTGTAAATCCAAAAAAGTGAGACCACTGGGACTAGAACTGAGACTGGCTCTGGGTGCCTGGCTTTCTGTATCCCAAGTTCAGAGAGTTCCATCACCATGGAAGTGAGATGAGATCACGTCCTTCAGGAACTGAATGAGATCACTGCCTTGGCAACCACTTTGTCATAACAATTGCTTCCAACGGTCCCATGAGATGAGGGCTGCCCCTACTTCCTGTGACACTTTCACAAGTTAGAATGGTATATCACCCGTAGGCAAAAGGGAACAGCTCTCCACACAGGCCGGGTTTGGTCCATCTTCTCTACATTAAGAAGAGATAGGCTCATTCTGAGTCAACCCTTAATCCTGACCAGGTTGTTTGCCATGGAAGATGATTTTTGCTCTCTCAGGTCTTACATAGCTGCCTACATCTTCTCCAGAGATCATTTCTGCATGGAGCTTTGAGGTTCTCAACAGATGGAAGATCCACTGCATTCCTGTATTGTAAGACCAACACTGTCCCTGCTCTTCTGTAAACATAGATGTGAATTGGAGTCATGAGAAAACCCACGAACCTATGGGATAGCCTCTGCAGAACTTTAAAGAATTCACTTGACCCAAATGATCCCTATTCTCACTTAATGGAGGTCAGGAACCTTACAGAGGAAGGCGAGAGACTCTATCCACCATGACAGTTCTTTTGTCCATTTTGGTTTTGGATGCACACATGGGATATTTCTTTAGACCCATCATGTGCTGTGAATCTAAGCCACAGCCTCACATAGGGCCAAGAGGCTGATTCAGACACATCCATTTCCAAAGCAATTAACCGAAGAGGCACAGGTAATGACCATTCAATTCCATTTGAAAACTATTTTCTGCAGGCTTCACAAAGTGTGGCCTGAGGCAAAGACCTTCCTGACATTCAGGGCAACAGAATAGGTAAGCAAAAGGCCCAAAGCAGGGTTTCTCCACTGATACTTTCTTGGGCATACTAATATCTGAGTTTTCTGAGATACTCACCATTCCCATCAGCTATCCAGTACATGGCCATGTCACAGAGATTGAGGTGGTACATATCTTGGACACAAAATCATGAGCGTATTCTGGAGAGTGTCCAGAATTCAGGAAGAAAACAGGAATTTAGAAAGATACCAGGAGTTGCCCATCCATACGGCAAGCTGCAGTCCATTCATAAATTGCTCAGGATGAATGCTTTGAAGCTTTCTCGTAGACAGGACACATCCATTGATGCATTCTCTTTTCTACTGTCTACAATCACGGACACAGTATGATATATAGACACAGAAACACTCACGTTGTCAAAGGACTTACTAGAAACAGTCCACTCCAAAACAAACAAACCAGCTTTCCTAACTATTCTCAGAACATGAGACAAAACCACAAACTCACACTCACACCCAAAAAGGCACCTCTTTCCCCCAAGTAGGTCTGTGTCTATCCGGAGTGTCCTCTGACTTGTGGGCCATACTATGTTCCCCAAAAGTGGCGTGTCCTGTCTCCGATCTGGTCTCTTTAGCAAACTCTGTGAAGTTGTCAGGAGCCCGTGGTGAGAAACTACCTGCTTTCTCTGGAAAGGCCAGTCTTCATAGTTTCCAGGCATTTGGCTGTCCTCACATCAGTAGGTACCAAGAAAGAGTGACTCTGTCTTGTTAAATCTAAACAAGTGAGCCCACTGGGACATGGAGTGGGTTTGACTCTGTGTGCCTGGTTTCCTGGATCCCAAGATCACAGACATTCATCACCAATAATGTAAGGTGAGGTCACTTCCTTCAAGAACTGAATGAAGTCACTGCCTTGGAAACCACTTTGTTTTAACAGTTTCTTCCAAGGTTCCCAAAAGATGGAGTCTGCCTCTACTTGCTGTGACTCATTCATAAGTTAGGATGGTATATCAACCATAGGCACCGGGGAACAGCTCTCCACACAGTCATGGTTTGGTCCATCTTCTCTACATTAGGAAGAGAGAGGCTAATTCAGACACATCCCTTCAACCTGACCAGGTTGTTTGCCATGGAAGATGACTTTTGCTCTCTCAGATCCTTCATACCTGCCTACACCAACTCAAGGGATTATTTCTGCAGGGACTTTTGAGGTTCTCAGCTGGTGGATGATACCCTACCTTCCTGGATTTTAAGACCAACTCTGTCCCTGCTCTTCTGTAAAGTGAGATTGAGGGAACAGTGTATGGTTAGTGTTAATAGCATGTTCGATTTGGGTTAGGAGTCATTCTGCTGGATGAATTATGGTATTGGGAACCTGTGATATTTATAAGAATATAAATGTGAAATATATGTATGAGATCAGAGATCTAGGAAAGATTTGAAGCCCAGAAAGGCATTGGGCCCTTGATTGTTATACTTAGATTGAATTATGTTCTGCACCGAGGTCTCAGATAAATCAATATACAATGGCATAGGACCCTATACCTCGGATGATTGAAAGTAGAAGAGAACATCCAGTCAAAAAGGGATAGTCTGTAGGATTAGGAAGATAGTCAGTAGGTTTAGGAAGAAGAGTGAGTCTCGGAGTTGGACCAAAAGTTCTTTAGCAATTGGTTTTCAGTTAGAGGGTGAATGTAAATATCAGCACATGTGAAGAGACAGTCACAATGATGAACTGGGAAAAATATGTAGGAAAGCAGATCTCAATAGGGGCATTAGGAAATCAGGAAAAGTATAAAGTGAGTGATAGGATTAGATATTTTCAACAGGCTTGAGGTTAAATATATAATCTTAGGAAGAAACAAATATGTAGTAACCAATAGGATTGACATTTGAGAGCAGTAGGCACCCTGGACATAGATGCTTTTAGTAATCCATGGTCACTTTCTATTTAGGCTTTGGTACAATCATATGTGTGACCTTTGCATTTTGTGTCCAGAATACTACTGTGGTAAAATGTATATGTAGATCAGGTGACATAAGTATTTCTTCCACCATAAAGGGGAGTAATATTCTGGAAACTTATAAATTAGTACTGGGGATACAAATAGGTGTACCTTGTGTTGATGATTATTGAGATGATGCAGGAATAGACCATATTGTGAATAAAGTATGTAACTGGATCCAACATTAAATAATGGATTGAGTTTGCATCTGAAAATATATTGGAAATCTTATATTGATATATATACCATCATTCCAACGAGTTATATATGCAATGGTATTATTAGGGTTACGGTTTATCGTGAAGAGTGAGTTTTGCTTCAAAAATGATTATGGAATCGAAAATAATGTGTTTAGAAAGAAGTCTAGTGAAAAGACCAGTAAAGAAACATGGAGGAATACATGTGTTCTGAAGTAGTAAGTAATTGAAAGTGAACCAAATGCCAAAAAAATTTGTGAAGTTGTGGATGAAAAAATACATCCTATGATGTCCATAAACTGAAGAAATAGTAATGTACCAGTGTTGAGTAAAAATGAACTTCAAATTACACATCATGTCCCATAGCAATCTACTTGCATTGATGTTAAACTGGGTCAGTTACTGTAGAAATATTAGGATTTTTAAGCACCATCCACTGAACTTAGTTTTCAGTAGTAGGAAACCAAAATATATTTCAGGTGTATGAATATTACTGAGAATAATCTTGTGAAAATTTGAATTTAAATGAACATAAATGAATATGAATGAATTTAGGGAGTGTATAATAAGACACATATTTTTCATATTTTTTTAAAATCCGTAGAATATACACACACACACACGCCCACACACACACACACATGCACACACACACACATTAATATTTAGCAATATATATGCCAATCGATATTCATCATGAAATATAATTCATTCACAAATCCAAAAATATTCATTTTACTGAACATGGATTTATGTATAGTGTTTTTCACTAGGAAGCTCACCCATAGGTGGAATTTTCAGTTCCATCATTATTTAGGGAGAGTCATCTCTTCTCACAATTTTTATATTCCAAAGTCAGTGATCTTACAAGAATGTACGTGTGATACCAGGTAGGATATTGTATATGCATAAAAAAATTACATGTGCTGAATAGGATACAGAGAAAGGGAGACAGGAATTTACATATGTGATAACTTTAAAAAATCATGGAGAAATATTAAAATGAAAAGTTTACTAAATTTAAAACACATACTCTTGATAAAGAGGAAGACAAATACAAATATACACCATGCTTCCTATAAAAGGACTGTACTTCTATTCAGTTAGGTTTTTTTTTCTCCATGATATTAGGATTAGTAGTCAGAGTCTAGTAGGGTATGGGTTAGTGTCAGGGATTCAGTATTTCAAATGGAAAATAGGAAAATGGATCTAATGTGTATGCAAACATGTGATACACAAAAATCTTCCCTCTCTTATCCAGAACAATACCTTGACATAACCATCGCTAAAAGTAAGACACAATTAGAGGAGAGGAGTTAGAAAACCTGTGAATACATATGTGGAATGAAAAATGCTCAGGAGTTCACAACACTGGAGGTGGTAAAACAGTTTACAAAAGTATGGGAGAGGGTAAACACTCCAGAAACATGGAGCTGTGCTGACCTAAAGACTTATTGAGAAACTTCCTCTGAGGTTAGGCACAATAAATATATGTATGGCAATATGTAAATCAATGATTCTGCAACTGATGTGATTCTGCAATCTGTATATGGAGTAAAAATGGGAGCTCATATCCCACTTGAATCAAAGTGTGAAATTTGATATATCAAGAAGTATGTACTGTTTTGAACAACCTACAATAAAAATTAATTAAAAAAAGAAAAAGAAATATATGTAATTGTCAGGAGATTTAGCTTCGTTTGTAGTGACACCAAAAATCTGGGTCTGCATCTATGTGACCTGGAGGACATGGTTCTTTATTTTGTAATGAACATGAGGCAGCAGGTCTGAAATCTCCCTTTGTAGGTAAACTGTTGCTACTGGGAGCTAAGTGTCTTCCCGTGTGGTCTGTGAAGCCATTTGGTCATCCTCCACTTTTCAGGGTGTTTCTTACTGCTGCACTGGGAATTTGGTATTTGCTTCATGAAATACAATATGTTAAACTGGGACACAATGCTGGAGGGAGTTCTGTCATGTGTGGTTGGTCAGGGTCGGCAAGAGAATGTACGAACCAGGCTTCTATCCCACATAGCTTTCCCCTTGACTATAGCAACCTGATTCTGAACATTGCCCTGAAACCTCTACATATAACAAGATGCCTTTACATATAAAGGTCTGCTGCCTGCACCATGTCAGTCGCAAGATTTGGAAGCCAATGGAAGATCCAGGTGGTCCTACCAAAAATATTTATTTACACACCTATAGTCCACTGCTCTATGCCCACTACCCAGCAGGCTCCAACTTACTGGCATCTCTGTTCTACACCATTTTCACGAAACTCAGTCAATCAAGGCACTGTTTGTTATACTCATGATCAGCAACAGGATATCTTAAGGTTATCCAGTGCCACCTGGTCATGGGGATTTCAAAAATTTCATGGTATTAATCTAGTCATTTTTCAAGGATGAAGTTGGAGGCACTGTGGGTTTCATTTAATTCAGGAACCATTAAATGGTGAGGAAGCTCATTTCAATGAAAGCTCTGGAGAACACTCACAGGCAAGCCTTCCCAAAGAGTGGCCAAAAGGACACATGAATCCAGGCCCATTGAGGTATACAATGTGAGGTCCATGTGTGTTTGGACTCTCAACTATGGCTACCAAGTCTTTAAGAATTAAATCATGTGATATCCTGGCTCAGAATCCCTGAGCTCTGTGGAAAGCCATCCTGGGCCTAGATCTCAGTTTCCAAAAGTGATTCTCATGCGTGGTCTCCTAAAATCCCAACACTATTCATGGCAATACTTCTCTGAGGTCAGTTCCAGAACTCAGTCTCTAAGGAGAATCACACCAGAGTTCAAGCCCTGGTGGACCCAGTCATCTCTTCCAACTACCACACAAATTACCACAATTAAAACAAGAACCCTCCCATATGGCCCTCATCTTCTTTCATATAGACACTCATCATAATCTGGCTGGAGGTTTCCATGAGGGGTGCAGACCAAGACAGTGTCCCAAATAAGCTCCTTTGCCCCTCATTTGCCTAAAGTCAAGGTGGCCTGGACACCCATCCTGTGAACCAAAAGTGATCAAATAGGCCTGCCGTTAATAACTCTCCAATTTGAGGACTACTGTCTGTGGGGTTTAGATTCTTTATGTGAATTTTAGTCATGAGAAAACCCAAGCACAATGGGCTAGCCTCTGCAGGTTTTGTAGAACTCTTTTGACCCAAAGGATCCCATTCTCACTTGATGGAAGTCAGGAACCTTACAGAGGAAGTCGAGAGACTTCATCCCAATAATTGCTCTTTTGGCGAATTTTCTTTTGGATGCACACATGGTAACTTTCTTTAGATCCATCAGGTGCTGAGAATCTAAGCCACAGCCACACACAGGGCCAAGGGCCTGATTCAGACACATCCCTTTCCAAAGCAATTAAGGAAAGTGCCACAGGTATGCCCATTCATTTCCATTTGAAAACTGTTTTCTTCAGGCTTCACAAAGGGGTGGCCTGAGGCAAAGACCTTCCTGACATTCAGGGCAACAGAACAATAGGTAAGCAAAAGGCCGAAAGCAGGGTTTCTCCTCTGAGACTTTTCTGGTCACACTGATATCTGAGTTTTCTGAGATGCTCGCCATCCCCTACAGCTATCCAGTACATGGCCATGTCACAGAGCTTGGAGGTGGTACATATCTTGGACACAAAACCATGGGCCTATTCTTGAGATTGGCCGGAATTCAGGACGAAAATAGAAACTTAGGAAGGTAGCAGGTGTTGCTCATCGATAAGGCAAGTTACAGTCCATTCAAAAACGGGGCAATATGAATGCTGAGAAGCTTTCTACTAGACACGACATATCCATTGATGAATTCTCTTTTCTAATGTCTACAACCACGGAAACAGTGGAATACACAGACATAGAAACACTCGCCCTGTGAAAAGACTTACTAGAAACAGTCCACTTCAAATGAAACAAACCGACTGTCCTACCTATTCTCAGAAAATGAGACAAAACCACAAACCCACAACCACACCCACAAAGGCACCTCCTTCCCCTAAGTAGGTCTGTGACTATCCAGAGTGTCCTCTGACTTGTGGGCCATAATATGTTCCCCCAAAATGGCCTTTCCTGTCTCAGATCTTGTCTCCTTGGCCAACTCTGTGAACTTCTTAGGAGCCAACGGTGAGCTACTACCTGCTTTCTCATGAAAAGCCCTGCATCCGAGCTTTCCTGGCATTTGGCCTTCCTCACATCTGTAGGTACCAAAAAATACTGACCCTGTTCTTGGTAAATCCAAACAAGTGAGACCACTGGGACTGGGACTGGGACAGGCTCTGTGTGCCTGGCTTCCTGGATCCCACGTTCAGAGAGTTCCATCACCAAGAAAGTGAGGTGAGGTCACTTCCTTCCTGAACTGAATGAGGGCACTGTCTTGGCAGCCACTTTGTCCTAACTGTTGCTTCCAAGGGTCCCAAGAAATTGAGGCCGCCCCTACTTCCTGTGACATTTTCACAAGTTAGAATGGTATATCAACCAAAGGCACCCAGGAATAGATCTCCACACAGGCCTGGTTTGGTCCATGATCTCTACATTAAAAAAATATCTGATTCAGACACAACCTTTTATCCTGACCGGGTTATTTGCCATGGAAGATGACTTTTGGTCTCTCAGGTCCTTTATTGCTTCCTACATCTTCTCCAGGGATCATTTCTGCATGGACCTTTGAGGTTCTCAGCAGGTGGAAGTTTTTCTACATTTCTGTATTGTAATATCAACTCCTTCCCTGCTCTTCTGTAAAGTTAGATTGAGGGAACAGTGTCCGGTTATGGTTAAAAACATGCTCGATTTGGGTTAGAAATCATTTTCCTGGATGAATGATCGTATTGGGAACTTGCTATGTGTAGAAGAATATATATGTGAAATATATGTATGAAAAAAGAAATTTAAGTCTGATTTGAAGACCAGAAGGGCATTGGGCCCTTGATAGTGATACGTGGTGTTGAATTACGTTCTGCAGAGTTGTCTCAGATAAATCGATATACAATGGCATAGCACCTTGTACGTTGCATGAATTAATGTAGAAGGAACATCAAGTCAAAAAGGCATAGTCGGTAGTGAAAGGTTAATAAAATTAATAAAATAGGTACTTGTCACTTCCTGTTTTTCTGTATGCTTAACAAAACACTGTTGAAATCTTGAGAAATGTTTGCTAATCTTGTTCTAGAATGTACTGTTCCCAACAGCCGAACTGCAGAATGTACTCCCTCACTCGGTGTCATGCAAACCGCCCACTCGCCCTTACCCATCACTGAACTTCCCTCTCTTTCCTCTCCAAGGAAAGTATATAAGCTCTGCTTAAGCTGTTCTCAGAGGTCTCTGCTCTATTTAATTTAGCTCTGAGCTCCAGCATGCTGGACCACAAATAAACCCTTTGCTGTTGCATGAGACAGTCTCTTGGTAGTATCTTCCTCTGACACTCGCCTGACCTTTACATATTGAGGTTCCACTGAGTTCCAGCAGTGGCGGATGAGAGACCCCAACGGGCTCCTCTCGGAGCAAGTAAGGCGCCTCTTTCTGGTTTCAGGTTTTTTGTTAGGGCTTGGCAAAATTGCTGGCGATGAAGAGCCTGGGCTCTCTCCGACGGTGGCTGAGAGACATGTCACAGAGACAAAGGGCACCTCTCTGGAGGACCCCGCAGAGAACTCGGGAAATCAAGGAACAATAGTCTTCTCGACTCAGTGATATTTTCTTTTAGATTCGTTATTGCCATACCATTGGGTTTTGCCGGCTACTCATTCCTGGTCTCAGTGTTGGACGTTCATTGCCTGTCTTTATGGTCTTGTCTTATCTGTGTCGTGTGTCCTTGCTTTTACTGTTTCTGGAACTTTCATTATGGAACAGAGCACGTCAATGCCTCTGTCCCTGACCCTTGATCACTGGACCAAAGTCCGCTTAAGGGCTCAGAATCTTTCTTTTTTTAGTAAAACGCTGGACCTGGCAGAATCTCTGTGCCTCAGAATGGCCCATCTTTGGAGTCGTATGGCCCCTAGACAGATCTTTCTACTTCCCACTAATTTAAAAAGTCAGAGGTATTGTCTTTCAGCCAGCGCCACATAGCCATCCGGATCAACAGCCATATATCTTAACTTGGCAGGACCTCTGCAAATCTCCTCCTCCATGGGTGAAGCCTTTCCTTGCCCCTACCTCTGCTCCTACTCCTTCCCCCATGATCTCTCAAACCCTCTCAACCTCCTCCTCCTCCACCCTCTGTTCTCCCTGAGTCACAGATTTGACTCTACTGGACTCTTCTCCCCCTCCTTATCCCCTGCCCTCGTCCCCTAACACACAACACACTCTAAGTGATTCCGCTGCTGCTGACTAAGCCTCTCTACCATTGGAGGAAGCTAAGCAGGTAATAGGATCTGACAATGGACCAATGTTCATGACCCAGGTAAGTCAGGGGTTAGCCAGGAACCTGGGGATTAATTGGAAGTTAAATTGTGCTTATAGACCACAGAGTTCAAGACAAGTAGAAAGAATGAATAGAACCATTAAAGAGACCTTAACGAAATTAAGCTTAGAGACCAGCATAAGATTGGACTATGCTCCTGCCTTATGCAATGTTTCATGCAAGAAAAAATCCCTTTGTTTCTTTGAGTAACCTTACCACATGTGAAATTCTTTATGGTGGCCCTCCTCCAGTAGGGGACCTAAGCCCAACTGTAAGACCTAAAGATCCTTTCCACACCCCCTTGCTTGACAGACTTAAAGATCTTGAAAGAACTCAGTAATACCTGTGAAAACAGCTGGCCACTGCCTACCCAACTGGGAACCAGGGGATTCCACATCCATATCAAGTAAGAGATTTCATCTATGTAAGATGATATCAGGTGTCATCCCTGGTACCCCGCTGAAAAGGACCATACCAGGTGCTATTATAACACCTACAGTGGTAAACGTAAACAGAATCACTTCCTGGATCCATACCTCTCATCTCAAGCCTGCTGCCTGTACAGAATCTTTCTGGAAACTGAAAAAGACTGGTAACAGTTTCAAATTGTGTATTGGCAATGTGAATAAGGTTATATACTCTCCCCTTGGCTACAAGTAGTCCTAACCCTCATCAGCCCATTAAGCAGTGATGGCTGATCACAAATCCTACTGGAAAAGAAGTATGGTCTATCTCGCATACAGCCCCCTTAGGGACCTGGTGGCCATCTCTCCACCCAGACATTTGTTAGCTGGCTATAGGTATTTCCTATTGTGATATCCCTGATGAAGAGGATTCCACTAAAATACCATTAAATCCCTTCTGTACCATAGATAATGGAAACAAACATTATGGATGTAGGGACACGCGAGCCAGATGCAGATTGGCTAGTCTAGATTACTAAGTTTGCCTGGCAGACTATCAAAGCCACAAAGAGTAATGGCTGTGTGGGGGAAAAGCCGACTTTTTCTGTATGTCATGGAAATGTGTGCATACAGGGGCTGCCTGATGAAACCCCAATTCTTCATCAAATTCAGTACACAGCATTGGCCACATTACCAATTAGACAACCAAAAACTATGGCACCCAGAGGGGTCTCTAGATCCTCAAATTTTGCATGACCTTTTTGACTTCTGCAAGTGCTCAAAAGAGTGAAAGGAAATTCCCCTATGTGGAAGCCTATTCCCTCCTTCACTCACATCCTGAACTATGCTTCTCCAATAGATCATTATCCTCAGCCTTCTGCTCCAGACCCTCTGCTGTCACTCCCATCTCAGCAACTTGATTTCTCTTCTCCAATAACTAGATCAGAAACCCAAAGCTCCACCAGTTCTCTGACCATAGCCCCCTTGCTGAGGTAGCAGGTACATAGGTACCGCTCCACCGACTCATTCCTCTCATCTCCTGTCAGTGCCCTCACCGGGTCCCACCAGGTCCTCTTACCAGCTAACCCAATGCTCAAACGAGCTGAGGAGAGCCCTGAGACCCTTATCCAAGATGTAATATAATTGGCCTTTAAAGTTGCTTTGTCATCACTGAAAACAGGTTACTAAAATTTAAAGTCCCTCACAGGATTTTGGGATCCTCACTCCCGTCTTTCACTCTGCTCTACCTGATCTACTGCTCAAGTTTGCTGCTAGGAAATTCCAAATACCCTTTCGCATTATTCTTTTACATCTCTCTTTTCCCTCATTCTCAGATCCTCGGAGGTGCTCTCAGCCCCAACTTCCCCGTCTTTCCCCCTCTGTACCAGGTCCACAGAAAAGTCTTAAATGACCTTCTTCAGAAGTCTTCACCATGGCTGAGTTTTGAACTTTCAGCCAAAGAGTCCCAATAAAGACTTTAATGTAGATAAACATTCTCTTTTGTATTGCCCTGTTCTACTTGGCCACTGGCTAAAAATCTCAGTACTTCTAAGCTAGACAACCCCTAACTAGTTTTTCACAAAATATGTGAACAAGTCCTCTGGCCTTCAGCTGGGGCTTCACAGAGATGGCTACATTTCTAAGATAAAGAAATTACCAACCGGGCTCCATGGTAACAGCTGGCAGGGGGAAAATAAGAAAGGGAAGAAAAAGCTCTCCTCCTCCCAGGTGTCCTTGAAAAGTTAACTTGCCCAGAACAGAAGGAAAAACAGAAACAAATACTGCTTTTTTAAACTTCTGAAGACTGTGAACTTCTGAGCCCCATGCCTTATATGTTGGGTACAAATTTCTGAAACTACCTAAACTTGAGTTTCAGGGGATTAATTGATTACAATAGAAGCAATGCCCTCTGAATCCGGTTGCAACCAAATAGGACTGTTTCCCTCTCTTGAGTGCTATCTTAGGTGCCTTGCTTTGTCAGTGCCTACAACAGCATAATTCTATATACTTAAACATCATTTATGTTTTCATGAAATGATCAAGATATGTGATAATTTGTGTAATGGTGCAGATGTTTCCCAGAGTGCTCTATCATGACGCAGGTTCATTTGAAGATCAAATAGGGGGGGCATACAACCGGTTCCACTGGGAACATATATCCCTCACTTTAGCCATCCTATTAGGAATAGGAGTTGCTGCACGGGTGGGCAGAGGAACCAGTGGCATTGTCCATGGGACACAAAAGATGACCCAATTAGAAGCAGCAATAGAGCAAAAGTAAGATATTAGAAACCTCCTTCAGGGCTTTGCATGAAACTTTAACCTCTCTCTCTGAAGTTGTTTTACAGAACAGTTGAGGGTTGGACCTCCTCTTCATTAGAGAAGGGGGCCTTTGTGCTGCATTGAGGGAAGAATGTTGTTTTTATGCTGACTATACTGGAGTCGTAATAAAATCTATGAGTAAATTTGAAAGACACCTTGAAGAGCATCAACAAGTGAGAGAGGGCCCAAAAGGGTGGCTTGAGTCTTGGTTCACACAGTCCCCCCGGTTAACTACGTTTTTATCAACCCTGGCCGGTCCAATAATAATCCTCATATTATTGCTAACTATAAAACCCTGTTTGCTCAACCGTGTAATGTCTTTTCTCCAGGCTCAAATTGGAGGAGTTAAACTTATGGTAATACCCCACTAGCAGACATTGAATGTGACACCCTCCAATGATCATTTTTATGATTAAAATTAGCCAGAAGAAGAAGTGGGGAATGAAATATTAATAAAATAGGTACTTGTCACATCTTGTTTTTCTGTATGCTTAACAGAACACTGTTGAAATCTTGAGAAATGTTTGCAAAACTTGTTCCCAGAATGTTCTATCCCCAGCTGCCAAATTGCAGAATGTACTCCCTCTCCCAGTTGCATGCAAACCGCCCACTCGCCCTGACACATCAATACAATTCCCTCCCTTCTCTCTCCAGGGAAAGTATATAAGCTCTACTTCAGCTATTCTCAGGGCTATCTGCACTATTCAGGTGAGCTCTGAACCCCAGCATTCTGGACACCCAATAAACCCTTTGATGTTGCATGAGATAGCCTGTTGGTAGTCTCCTCCTCTGAAGCTCGCACCACGTTTACTTGGATGATTGAATGTAGAAGAGAACATCCAGTCAAAAAGGGATAGTCTGTAGCATTAGGAAGATAGTCAGTAAGTTTAGGAAGAAGGGTGAGTATAAGATTTGGAACAAAAGTTTCTTAGCAATAGGATTTCGATTAGAGAGTGAATGTAAATGTCAGCACAAGTGAAGAGTCAGTCACAATGATGAAGTGGGGAAAATATGTAGGAAAGCATATATCAATAGAGACATTACAAAATCAGGCAGAGTATAAAGTGAGTGATAGGATTAGACATTTTGAACAGGGTTGAGTTTAAATATATAATCTTAGGAAGAAACAAATATGTAGTCACAAATAGGATTGACATTTGAGAGCATTGGGCAAATTTCAGGTGGATGAATATTTTGAGAATAATCTTGTGAATAGTTGATTATAAATCCACATACATGAACATGAATAAATTTAGGGAGTGAATATAAGACACATATATTTCATATTTTGAAAAATCTGGAGAGTGTATATATATATATATATATATATATATATATATATATATATATATACATATATATATACATATACATAAAACACACACACAGACAAAAAAGTAGCAATATATATGTCAATCAAAATTCATTATAAAATATATACCATCCACAGATCTAAAAATATTCATTTTACTGAACATGGATTTATGTATAATGCTGTTCAACTAGCAAGCTCACCCATAGGTTGAATATTCAGTTCCAACAGGGTTTAGTAGGAGTGATCTCTTCTAACAATTTGTATCTGCCAAGTCAGCCACCTCACAAGAATGTACGTGTGGTACCAGATAGGAATCTATATGTGCATATAAGAATACAGAGAAAGGGAGACAGGAATTCACATATTTGTTAACCTTAAAAATACTAGGACAACTATTTCAACAAACAATTGACTAGATTTATAACTCCAACTCTGTATCATGCAAAAGGCAAGTCCATCTATACACCATGCCTACACTGTACTGCTTGTATTTCTATTCTTTATGGGTTATTTTTCTCCATCATATTAGGATTAGTAGTCAGAGTCTGGTAGGGTTTGGGTTAGAGTCAGGTATTCAGTATTTTGAATTGAAAATAGGACACTGAATCCAATGTGTATGCAAATATATGCTACGGAAAAATCTTCCCACTCTCCTCCAGAACAATGCCTTGACATTACCTTCGCCCCAAGTAAGACACAATTAGAGGAGAAGAGTTAGAAAATCTGTGAATACATATCTAGAATGGAAAATGCTCCAGATTTCACATCTTTGGAGGTAGTAGAGGAGTTTCCAAAAGTAAGAGACAGGGTAAACACTCCACAAACATGGAGCTCAGCTGGCCAAAAGACTTTTTGAGAATCTGCCTCTGAGGTTGGGCACTTGAAATATATGTTGTTGTCAGGAGCTTTAGCTTTATTTGTAGTGAAACCATCAAAGCTGGATCTGCATCTATGTGACCTGGAGGAAATGGTTACTTATTTTAAAATAAAAATGAGGCAGCAGTGATGAATTCTCTTTTAGTAGGTAAACTTTGGCCACTGAGGGCTAAGGGTCTTCCCGTGTGGACTGTGAAACCAATGGTCATCCTCCAATTTTCGTGGTGTTTCTTGCTGCTGCACTGGGAGTTTGGTATTTGCTTCATGAAATACAACGAGTTCAAATGGGACACAGTGCTGAAGGGAGTTCTGTCAGGTGTGGTTGGCAGGGTCTCCAGGAGAATGCACCAACCAGGGTTCTATCTCAAGTAGCTTGCCCCCTTGACAATAGCAACATGATACTGAACATTGCCCTGAAACCTCTCCATATAAAAATATGCCTTTACATATATGGGTGTGATGGTTGCACCATGTCAGTCACAGCCATTTGGAAGCCAATGGAAGATCCACATGGCCCCACCACAGATGTTTTATCACACATTTGCATAACACAGCTCTAGGCCCACTACTTACCAGGCCCCAACTTACTGGCATCTCTGTTCTACACCATTTTCATGAAACCCAGTCAATCAAGGCCCTGTCTGTTATATTCATGATCATCATCAACAGGACATCAAAGGTCCTCCAGTGCCAGCTGGTCATCGGAATTTCTAAAATTTCATGGTAATTATCTAGCATTTTTTCACAGATGCATTTGGAGGCAATGTTGGTTTCAATTCATTCAGGAACCATTAAATGGTGAGGAAGCTAATTTCAGGGAAATCTCTGGAGCACTCTCACAGGCAAGTCTACCCAAAGAGTGGCCAAAAAGTCACATGAAGCCAGGCCCATGGAGGTCTACAAAGCAAGGTCCAAGTGTGTTTTGAATCTCAATTATGCCTGCCAAGTCTTTCAGAATAAAATCATTTAATATCCTGGCTGTGATTCCCAGTGTTCTGTGGAAAGCCACTCTGGGCCTTGATCCCAGGTTCCAATGGCAACTCTCATTCATGGCCTCCTAAAATCCCAACACAATTCATGTCAATACTTCTCTGAGGTCAGTTCCAGAACTCAGTCTCTAAGGGGAATCACAGCAGAATTCATGCCCAGGTGGACCCAGTCATCTCTTCCAACTGCCACACAAATGACCACAATTATAACCAAAACACTCCTACATGGCCCTCATCTTCTACCATAAAGATACTCATCATAACATCTGGATGGAGGTTTTCATGAGAGGCACATCCCAAGACAGTGTCCAAAATAAGCTCCCTTGCCCCTCATTTGCCGAATGTCAGGGTGGCTTGGACACCCTTCCTGTGAACCAGGAGTGATCAAATAGGCCTGCCCTTAATACTGCTTCGCTTCTCCAATTTGAGGCTCTCTGACTGTTGGATCTAGATTCTTTTTGTGAATTGGAGTCATGAGAAAAGCCAATCCCCTCTGCAGAGATTTGAAGAACTCATTTCACCCAAAGAATCCCTATTCTCACATGATGGATTTCAGAAACCTAACAAAGGAAGGCAATATAATTCATGCACATTGATTGAACGTTTTTCCATTTTGGTTTAGATGCACATATGGGATCTTTCTTTACTTCCATCAGGTGCTGAGAAGCTAAGTCACAGCCTAAAACAGGGCAAAGGGCCTGAATCAGACACATCCTTTTCCAATGAAATTAAGCAAAGAGCCAGAGGTGATGCACATTCATTTCCATTTGAAAACTGTTTTCTTCAGGCTTAACAAAGGGGTTGCATGAGACAAAGACCTTCCTGATATTCAGGGCAACAGAACAATAGGTAAGCAAAAGGCCCAAAGCAGGGTATCTCCACTGAGACTTTCCTGGTCACACTGATATCTGAGTTTTCTGAGATGCTGGCCATTCCATTCAGGTATCCAGTACATGGCCATGTCAAAGACCTTGGATTTGGTACATATCTTGGACACATAACCATGAGCCTATTCTAGAGAGTGGCCAGAATTCAGGAAGAAAACAGGGACTTAGGAAGGTATTAGGTGTTGCCCGTGCATAAGGCAAGCCACACTCCATTCATAAATTGGGCAGGATGAATGCTGGGAAGCTTTATACTAGACATGACACATCCATTGCTGCATTCTCTTTTCTCATGTCTACTACCACAGGCACAGTGGGATACACAGACATGGAAACACTCACCTCTTCAAACGACTTACCGGAAACAGTTCACTCCAAAACAAACAAACCGCCATTCCTACCTATTTTCAGAACATGAGACAAACCACAAACCCACACCCACTCCCAAAAAGGCACCTCCTTCCCCATAGGTGTATGACTAACCAGAGTGTCCTCTGACTGGTGGCCATACTCTGTTCTTCCGAAATGGCATGTCCTCTCTCAGATCTGTTTTCCTTGGCCAACACTGTAAAGTTGTAAGGAAAAAGTGGAGAGCCACTACCTGCTTTCTCAGGAAAGCTCCCTATTCAGAGCTCTCCAGGCATTTGGTAATCCTCACTTCAGTAGGTACCAAGAATGACTGACTCTATCTTTGGTAAATCCAAACAAGTGAGCCCACTGGGACTGGGACTGGGACTGCCTCTGGGTGCCTGGCTCCTTGGATACAAAGTTCAGAGAGTTCCATCACCAAGGAAATGAGGTATGTCACATTCTTTGGAACTGAATGAGGTCACTGCCTTGGCAAAGGTATATCTTATGATGTGCAAAAACTGAAGAAATAATAATGTTCCAGTGTCGAATACAAATGAATGACAAATTACATATCATGTCCCATAGGAGTCTACTTGCATTGATGTTAGACTGGGTCAGTTACTGTAGAATAATTAGGATTTGTATGCACCATTCACTGAAGTTAGTTTTCAGTACTAGGAAACAAATATGTATTTCAGGTGGATGAATATTTCTGATTATCATCTTGTGAAAAGTGGATTATAAATCCACATACATGAACATGAATGAATTTAGAGAGTGTATATTAGACACATATATTTCATATTTTGAAAAATTTGGAGAGTATATCTATATCTATATCTATATCTATACACACACACACACACACACACACACACACACACAACTCACAGACATTAAAAAGTACCAATATAAATGCCAATCGAAATTCATCAGTAAATATGTATCATCCACAAATGCAAAAATATTTATTTTACTGAACATGAGTTAATGTATAATGTTGTTCTGCTAGGACGCTCTCCTATAAGTTGAATTTTCATTTCCAACAGCATTTAGGAGGAGTGAACTCTTCTCACAATTTGTATCTGCCAAGACAGCCACCTCACAAAAATGTACGTGTGATACCTGGTAGGATTCTATATATGCATATAAATATACGTGTGTGAAGAGACTACAGAAAAAGGAAACAAGAATTCACATATTTGTTAAGTTTAAAACACATGGAGAATATTTCAAATAAATTTGACTAGATTTATAACTCCTACCTCATATAATGCAAATGTCAAGTCCAACTATACAACATGTCTCCTCTGAAGTACTTGTATTTCTAATGTGTTGGGTTAATTTTCTCCATTATATTAGGATGAATAGTCTGAGTCTACTAGGTATGGGTTAGTGTCAGGGATTCAGTATTTCGAATGGAAAATTGGAAAATGAATCCAATGTGTATGTAAATATATGCTGCACAAATATCCTCCCGCTCTCATCCAGAACAATGCCTTGACATTACCTTCACCCCAAGTAAGACACAATTAGAGGAGAAGAGTTAAAAAATCAGTGAATACATATCTGGAATGGAAAATGCTCAGGAGTTCACAACCTTGGAGGTGGTAGAGCAGTTTCCAAAACTAAGGGACAGGGTAAAAACTCCACAAACATGGAGCTCTGCTGGCCTAAAAATTTTTTGAGAAACTGCCACTGAGTTTTGCACTTGAAATATATGTTGTTTTCAGGAGATTTGGCTTCCTTTGTAGTGAGACCATCAAAGCTGGGTCTGAATCTATGTGACCTGGAGGACATGGTTTCTTATTTCCAATGAACTAGATGAAGCAGTGCTGAATCATCTCTTTGTAGGTAAACTGAGGCCACTGGGGACTAAGTGTCTCCTCGTGTGGACTGTGAAGCCATTTGGTCCTCTTCCACTTTTTGTGGTGTTTTTGCTGCTGCACTGTGAGTTTGGTATTTGTTTCACGAAATACTAGGAGCTAAACTGGGACACAGTGCTGGAGGGAGTTCTGTCACGTGTGGTGGGTCAGGGTCTGCAAGAGAATGCACCAACTAGGCTCCTATCTCTCACAGCTTGCCCCATTGCCCCCTTGTCCATATCAACCTGATTCTTAATTTTCCTCTGAAAACTCTCCATGTAACAAGATGCCTTTACATACAAGGGTCTGCTGGCTGCACCATGTCAGTTACAAGCCATTTGGAATCCAATGGTAGATCCACATGGCCCTACCACGGATGTTTTATCAAACACCTCCCCACCACTGCTCTAGACCCACTACTCAGCAGGCTCCAACTTACTGGCATCTCTGTTCTACACCATTTTCATGAAACCTACTAAGTCAAGGCACTGTCTGGTATAATCATGATCAGCAACAGGACATGCAGTGTTTCTCCAGTGCCACCTGGTCATAGGAATTTCAAAAATTTCATGGTATTTATCTAGCCATTTTTCAAGCATGAAGTTGGAGGCACTGTGGATTTCAGTTCATTCAGCAAACATTAAATGGTGAGGAAGCTCATTTCAATGAAATCTCTGGAGAACCCTCACAGGCACGGCATCCCAAAGAGTGGACAAACGGTCACATTAGGCCAGGCCCATTGAGGTCTACAATGTGAGGTCCATGTGTGTTTTGACTCTCAACTATGGCTGCCATTTCTTTAAGAATAAAATCATGTGATATCCTTGCTGAGATTCCCAGGCCTCTGTGGAAATCCACCCGGGGCCTAGGTCTCAGTTTCCAAGAGCGACTTTCATGCGTGGCCTCTTAAAATCCCAACAAAATTCATGGCAATGCTTCTCTGAGTTCACTTCCAAAATCCAGTCTCTAAGGGGAATCACACCAGAGTTCAACCCCACGTGTACCCAGTCATTTTTTCCAATGCCACACAAATGACCAAAATCAAAACCAAAACACTCCCACATGGCCCTCATCTTATTCCATATAGTCAATCATCTTAACCTCTGGCTGGAGGTTTCCATGAGGGGCACAGCCCAAGACAGTGTCCAAAATCAGCTCCTTTGCCCCTCATTTGCCTAAAGTCAGGGTAGCCTGGACACCGTTTCTGTGAACCAGGAGTGAACAAATAAGCCTGCCTTTAATACTTCTTTGTTTCTCCAATTTCAGGCCTACTGATTTTAGGTATCAATTCTTTAGGTGATTTAGAGTCATGTGAAAACACAAGCACCTCTGCAGGGCTTTGAAGAACTCATTTGACCCAAAGAATCCCTATTCTCATTTGATGGAGTGCAGGAACCTAACAGAGGAAGGCAAGAGACTTCATCCACAATGAATGATATTTTTTGGCATTTTGGTTTTGGAAGCTCACATGGGATCATTCTTAAGATCTATCAGGTGCTGAGAATCTAAGTCACAGCCACACACAGGTCCAAAGGCTGATAAAGACACATCTCTTTCCAAAGCAATTAAGCAAAGAGCCACAGGTGAGGCCCATTCATTTCCATTTGAAAGCTGTTTTCTTCAGGCTTCACAAAGGGGTGGCATGAGGCAAAGACCTTCCTGACATTCAGTGCAACACAACAATAAGTAAGCAAAAGGCCCAAAGCAGGGTTTCTGCACTGAGATTTTTCTGGTCACACTGATATCTGAGTTTTCTGAGATGCTCGCCATTCTCTTCAGCTATCCAGTACATGGCCATGTCACAGAGCTTGGCAGTGGTACATATTTTGGACACAAATCCATGAGCCTATTCTGGAGAGTGGCCAGAATTCAGGAAGAAAACAACAACTTAGAAAGATAGCAGGTGTTGCACATCGATAAGACAAGCTGCAGTCCATTCATATATTGGGCAGGATGAATTATGGGAAGATTTATACTAGACAGGACACATCCATTAATGCATTCTCTTTTGTAATGTCTACAACAACAGACACAGTGGGATACACAGAAACAGAAACACTCGCCGTGTCAAATGACTTACTAGAAACTGTCCACTCCAAACCAAACAAACCGCCTATCCTATCTATTCTCAGAACATGAGACAAAACAACAAACCCACACCCACTCCCACAAAGGCACCTCCTTGCCCCAAGTAGGTCTGTGACTATCCGGAGTGTCCTCTGACTGGTGGGCCATACTATGTTCCCCCGAAATGGCCTGTCTTCTCTCAGACATTCTTTCCTTGACCAACTCTGTGAAGATGTCAGGAAAAAGTGGTTAGCCACTACCTGTTTTCTCAGGAAAGGTCCATCTTCAGAGCTCTCCTGGCATTTGGCCATCCTCACATCATTAGGTACCAAGAAAACTGACTCTGTCCTTGGTAAATCAAAACAAGTGAGCCCACTGGGACTGGGACTGGGACTGCCTCTGGGTGCCTGGCTTCTTGGATACCAAGTTCAGAGAGTTCCATCACCAAGGAAATGAGGTATGTCACATTCTTTGGAACTGAATTAGGTCACTGCCTTGGCAACCACTTTGTCCTAACAGTTGCTTCCAAGGGTAACATAAGATGGAGGTTGCCCCTACTTCCTGTGACACTTTCATAAGGTAGAATGTATATCAACCATTGGCACCCGGGAACAGCTCTCCACTCAGGCCTGGTTAGGTCCATCTTCTCTACAATAAGAACAGAGAGATTCAGATTCAGACACATCCCTTCATCCTGACCAGGTTGTTTGCCATGGAAGATGACTTTTGCTCTCTCAGGTGCTTCATACCTGCCTACAACTTCTCCAGGTATCATTTGTGCATGGACATTTGAGGTTCTCATCAGGTGGAAGGTCCCCAACTTTCCTGTATTTTAAGAACCACTCTGACAGCTCTTTTGCCCAATTTGGTATGGGATGCACACATGGGATTTTTCTTTAGACCCATCATGTGCTGTGAATCTAAGCCACAGCCTCACATAGGGCTGAGAGGCTGATTCAGAAACATCCATTTCCAAAGCAATTAAGCAAAGAGGCACAGGTAATGACCATTCTTTTCCATTTGAAAACTATTTTCTGCAGGCTTCACAAAGTGTGGCCTGAGGCAAAGACCTTCCTGACATTCAGGGCAACAGAATAGGTAAGCAAAAGGCCCAAAGCAGGGTTTCTCCACTGAGACTTTCTTGGGCATACTGATATCTGAGTTTTCTGAGATACTCGCCATTCCCATCAGCTATCCAGTACATGGCCATGTCACAGAGATGGAGGTGGTACATATCTTGGACACAAAATCATGAGTGTATTCTGGAGAGTGTCCAGAATTCAGGAAGAAAACAGGAATTTAGAAAGATGGCAGGAGTTGCCCATCCATACGGCAACCTGCAGTCCATTCATTAATTGCACAGGATGAATGCTTTGAAGCTTTCTTGTAGACAGGACACATCCATTGATGCATTCTCTTTTCTAATGTCTACAATCACGGACACAGTATGATATATAGACACAGAAACACTCACCTTGTCAAAGGACTTACTAGACACAGTCCACTCCAAAACAAACAAACCAGCTTTCCTAACTATTCTCAGAACATGAGACAAAACCACAAACTCACACTCACACCCAAAAAGTCACCTCCTTTCCCCAAGTAGGTATGTGACTATCCGGAGTGTCCTCTGTCTTGTGGGCCATACTATGTTCCCCCAAAATGGCGTGTCCTGTCTCCAATCTGTTCTCTTTGGCCAACTCTGTGAAGTTGTCAGGAGCCCATGGTGAGAAACTACCTGCTTTCTCTGGAAAGGCCAGTCTTCATAGTTTCCAGGCATTTGGCTGTCCTCACATCAGTAGGTACAAAGAAAGAGTAACTCTGTCTTGTTAAATCCAAACAAGTTAGCCCACTGGGACATGGAGTGGGTTTGACTCTGTGTGCCTGGTTTCCTGGATCCCAAGATCACAGACTTTCATTACCAAAACTGTAAGGTGATGTCACTTTCTTCAAGATCTGAATGAAGTCACTGCCTTGGAAACCACTTTGTTTTAACAGTTGCTTACATGGTTCCCAAAAGATGGAGGCTGCCTCTACTTGCTGTGACTCATTCATATGTTAGAATGGTATATCAACCATAGGCACCGGGGAACAGCTCTCCACACAGGCATGGTTTGGTCCATCTTCTCTACATTAGGAAGAGAGAGGCTAATTCAGACACATCCCATCAACCTGACCAGGTTGTTTGCCATGGAAGATGACTTTTGCTCTCTCATGTCTTCATAGATGCCTACATCTTCTCCAAGGATCATTTCAGCATGGACCTTTTAGGTTTTCAGCAGCTGGAAGATCGCCTATATTCCTGTATTGTAAGACCAACTCTGTCCCTGCTCTTCTGTAAAATTAGATTGAGGGAAAAGTGTATGGTTAGGGTTAATAACATGTTCAATTTGGGTTAGGAATCATTCTCTGGAATGAATATTTGTATTAGGAACCTGCGATATTTATAAGAATATATAGGTGAAATATAAGTATGAAAACAGAAATCTAGGTAAGTTTTGAAGCCCAGAAGGGCATTGGGCCCTTGATTGGGATACTTAGCATTGATTTATGTCCTGCACAGTTGTCTCAGTTAAATCAATATACTATGGCATAGGACCTTCTAATTTGGATGATTGAATGTGGAAGAGAACATCCAGTCAAAAAGGGATATTCGGTAGGATTAGGAAAATAGTCGGTGGGTTTAGATAAAAGAGTGAGTATAGGATTTGGACCAAAAGTTCTTTAGCAATAGGGTTTCAGGTAGAGAGTGAATGTAAATGTCAGCACATGTGAAGAGTCAGTCACAATGATGAACTGGGTAAAATATGTAGGATAGCAATATTTTGAAGATGTATAAATTAATTGGGGGTACAAATAGGTGTACCTTGTGCCTATGAATATAGAGATAATGCATGAATAGACCATACTGTGAATAAATAATATACCTGGTTCGAACTTTAAATAATGGATTGAATTGATTTCTGAAAATATAGAGGAAACCTAATATTGATATACAATCATCCATTCCAAACAGTTATGCATCTAATGGTGATATTAGATTTATGGTTTATCATGAAAGTGTGTGAGTTTTGCTTCAAAAACTGATTATGAAATTAAAAAAAAATGTGTTTGCAGAGAAGTCTCATGAAAAGACCAGTCAAGAAACCGGGAGGAATACATGTGTTCTGAAGCAGGAAATGATTAAAAGTGAAAAAATACCTATAAAGTTGTGAACTTGTGGATGAAATATATATCCTATGATGTGCAAAACTGCAGAAATATTAATGTAGCAGTGTGGAATATAAATGAACGTCAAAATACACATCATGTCCCATAGGAATCTGCTTGCATTGATGTTAAACTGGGTCAGATACTGTAGAATTATTAGGATTTGTATGCACCATTCACAGAAGTGAGTTGTCAGTACAAGGAAACAAATATGTATTTCAGGTGGATGAATATTTCCAATAATAATCTTGAGAAAAGTTGATTATATTTCCTCATGCATGAACATGAATGAATGTATGAATGTAGAGAGTGTATATAAGACACATATAGTTCATGTTTTGATAAATCAGGAGAGTATATATATATATATATATATATATATATATATATATATATATATACCAAAAAAACACACAGAGAAACATAAAAAAGTAGCAATATATGCCAAATGAAATTTATAATGAAATATATAACAACTACTGATGCAAAAATATATACTTTACTGAACATGAAATTATGTATAATGTTGTTGTACTTGGAAGCTCACCCATAGGTTGAATTTTTAGTTCCAACAGCGTTTAAGAGGGGTAGTCTATTCACACAATTTATATCTGCCGAGTCAGCAACCTCACAAAAATGTACGTGTGATACCAGGTAGGATTCTATATGTACATATAAAAATACATGTGCTGTATAGGCTAGAGAGAAAGGGAGGCAGGGATTCACATATTTGTTAATTTTAAAAACACATGAAAAACTATTCCAAATAAAAATTCACTAGATTTATAACACCTACCATTTATTATGCAAAAGAAAAGTTCAAAAATACACCATGCCTCCTCTGACCTGCTTGTATTTCTGTTCTATTTGGGTTATTTTTCTCCATCATATTAGGATTAGTAGTCAGAGTCTAGTAGGGTATGTGTTAGTGTCAGGGATTCAGTATTTTGAATGGAAAATAGGAAAAAGAATCCAATGTCTATCAAATATGTGCTACACAAAATATTTTCCCTCTCTCATCCAGAAACAATGCCTTGACATTACCTTCACCCCAAGTAAGACACAATTAGTGGAGAAGAGTTATAAAATCTGTGAATATATAACTGGAATGGAAAATGCTCAGGAGTTCACAACCTTGGATGTGGTAGAGAAGTTTCCATAAGTAAGTGACAGGTTAAAAACTCCACAAACATGGAGCTCTGCTGGCCTAAAGGACTTCTTGATAAACTGCCTCTGAGGTTGGGCACTTGAAATATATGTTGTTTTCAGGAGCTTTAGCTTCCTTTGTCGTGAGACCATCAAAGCTGGGTCTGATTCTATGTGACCTGGAGGACATGGTTTCTTATTTTCTAATGAACATGAGGCAGCAGTGGTGAATTCTCTCTTTTAAGTAAAATGTGACCAGTGCGTGCTAAGTCTCTCCCCATCTGGGCTGTGAAGCCATTTGGTCATCCTCCACTTTTTCATGGTTTTTCTTTCTCCTGCATTGGGAGTTTGGTATTTGCTTCACGAAATACAAGGAGTTCAAAAGGGACACAGTGCTGGATGGAGTTCTGCCACATGTGGTGGGTCAGGGTCTGCAGGAGAATGCACCAACCAGGCTTCTATCCCACATAGCTTTTTCCCTTGTCTATTGCAACCTGATTCTTAACATTGCCATGAAACCTCTCCATATAACAAGACGCCCTTACATATTAGTGTCTGCTGGCCTCACCATGTCTGTCACAAGCCATTTGGAAGCCAATGGCAAATCCATATGGCCACAACAGAGATGTATTATGACACACATACACACCACTGCTCTAGGCACACTACTCAGCAGGCACCAACTTACTGGCATGTCTGTTCTAGATCATTTTCATGAAACACAGTCAATCAAGGCACTGTCTAGTATACTCATGATAAACAACAGGACATCCAAAGGTTCTCCAGAGACATGTTGTATAGTTGGACTTGACATTTCCATTATATAAGGTAGGAGTTATAAATCTAGTCAAATTTTAATTGAAATATTCTCATGTGTTTTTAAACATAACAAATATGTGAATTCTTGTTTCCCTTTTCTGTAGCCGATTCACACATGTATATTTATATGCATATATAGAATCCTACCAGGTATCACACGTACATTTTTGTGAGATGGCTGTCTTGGCAGATACAAATTGTGAGAAGTGTTCACTCCTCCTAAATGCTGTTGGAAATGAAAATTCAACCTATAGGAGAGAGTCCTAGTAGAACAACATTATACATTAACTCATGTTCAGTAAAATAAATATTTTTGCATTTGTGGATGAATACATATTTACTGATGAATTTCGATTGGCATTTATATTGGTACTTTTTAATGTCTGAGAGTGTTGTGTGTGTGTGTGTGTGTGTGTGTGTGTGTATAGATATAGATATAGATATACTCTCCAAATTTTTCAAAATATGAAATATATGTGTCTAATATACACACTCTAAATTCATTCATGTTCATGTATGTGGATTTATAATCAACTTTTCACAAGATGATAATCAGAAATATTCATCCACCTGAAATACATATTTGTTTCCTAGTACTGAAAACTAACTTCAGTGAATGGTGCATACAAATCCTAATTATTCTACAGTAACTGACCCAGTCTAACATCAATGCAAGTAGACTCCTATGGGACATGATATGTAATGTGTCATTCATTTGTATTCGACACTGGTACATTATTGTTTCTTCAGTTTTTGCACATCACAGGATATACATTTCATCCACAGGTTCACAAATTAATAAGCATTGTTTCAACTTTAATCATCTTGCTTCAGAACACATGTATTGTAAGGGTTTCTTGACTGGTCTTTTCATGAGACTTCTTTCCAAACACATTATTTTGAATTTCCATAATCATTTTGAAGCAAAACTCACACACTCTTCATAATAAACCAAAACACTAATATTTCCATTAGATATATACCTGGTTGGAATGAATGATTGTATATCAATATATGATTTCCTTTAATTTTTCAGATATCGGTTAATTCATTATTTAAAGTTCAAAAAAGTTATATTATTTATTCACAGTATGGTCTATTCATGCTTTTTCTCTATGTTCCTAGAAACAGGGTACACCTCTTTGTACCCCCGATTCTCATTTTACACCTTCAATATATTGCTCCCAGAAATGGTGAAAGAAATACTCATGTCACCTCATTATCACAGTAATATTCTGGACAAAAAATGGAAAGGTCACACTTATGATTGTACCAAAGCCTAAATGGAAAGTGAACATGGATTTCTAAAAACATCCATGCCCAGGTTGCCTAATGCTGTCAATTGTCAATCCTATTGGTGACTACATATTTGTTTTTTTCCTAATTTATATATTCAAACTCAACCCTGTTGAAAATGTCTAATTCTATCACTTACTTTATACTTTGCCTGATTTCATAATGTTTCTATTGATATCTGCTTTTCTACATATTTTCCCCAGTTCAACATAGTGACTGACTCTTCATATGTGCTGACATTTACATTCACTCAACAACCGAAAGTCTATTGCTAAAGAACTTTTGGTCCAAATCCTATACTCACTCTTCTTCCTAAACCTACCGACTATCTTCCTAATCCTACTGAATATCCCTTTTTGACTGGATGTTCTCTTCTAAATTCAATCATCCAATGTACAAGGTCCTATGCCATTGTATATCGAATTATCTGAGGCATCTTTGCAGAACATCATTCAAAGCTAAGTATCCCAATCAAGGGCAAAACCCTTCTGGGCTTCAAATCATACCTAGATTTCTGTTTTCCTACTTATATTTCACCTCTATATTCTTGTAAATATTGCAGGTTCCCAATACCATTATTCATCACACAGAATCACTCGTAACCCAAATCAAACCTGTTTTTAACCCCAAGTATACACCGTTCCCTCAATCATTTTACAGAAGAGCAGGGACAGAGTGGTTCTTACAATACAGGAAAGTTGGGGACCTTCCACCTGATGAGAACCTCAAATGTCCATGCACAAATGATACCTGGAGAAGTTCTAGGCAGGTATGAAGCACCTGAGAGAGCAAAAGTCATCTTCCATGGCAAACAACCTGGTCAGGATGAAGGGATGTGTCTGAATCTGAATCTCTCTCTTCTTATTGTAGAGAAGATGGACCAAACCAGGCCTGAGTGGAGAGCTGTTCCCGGGTGCCAATGGTTGATATACATTCTACCTTATGAAAGTGTCACAGGAAGTAGGGGCAACCTCCATCTTATGTTACCCTTGGAAGCAACTGTTAGGACAAAGTGGTTGCCAAGGCAGTGACCTCATTCAGTACCAAAGAATGTGACATACCTCATTTCCTTGGTGATGGAACTCTCTGAACTTGGTATCCAAGAAGCCAGGCACCCAGAGGCAGTCCCAGTCCCAGTCCCAGTGGGCTCACTTTTTTGGATTTACCAAGGACAGAGTCAGTTTTCTTGGTACCTAATGATGTGAGGATGGCCAAATGCCAGGAGAGCTCTGAAGATGGACCGTTCCTGAGAAAACAGGTAGTGGCTAAACACTTTTTCCTGACATCTTCACAAAGTTGGTCAAGGAAACAAGATCTGAGAGAAGACAGGCCATTTCGGGGGAACATAGTATGGCCCACCAGTCAGAGGACACTCCGGATAGTCACAGACCTAATTGGGGGAAGGAGGTGCCTTTGTGGAGTGCGTGTGGGTTTGTTGTTTTGTCTCATGTTCTGAGAATAGATAGGAAAGGTGTTTGTTTGGTTTGGAGTGGACAGTTTCTAGTAAGTCATTTGACACGGCGAGTGTTTCTGTGTATCCCACTGTGTCCGTTGTTGTAGACATTAGAAAAGAGAATGCATTAATGAATGTGTCCTGTCTAGTATAAATCATCCCATAATTCATCCTGCCCAATATATGAATGGACTGCAGCTTGTCTTATCAATGTGCAACACCTGCTATCTTTCTAAGTTGTTGTTTTCTTCCTGAATTCTGGCCACTCTCCAGAATAGGCTCATGGATTTGTGTCCAAAATATGTACCACCTCCAAGCTCTGTGACATGGCCATGTACTGGATAAGTGAAGAGAATGGCGAGCATCTCAGAAAACTCAGATATCAGTGTGACCAGGAAAGTCTCAGTGCAGAAACCCTGCTTTGGGCCTTTTGCTTACTTATTGTTGTGTTGCACTGAATGTCAAGAAGGTCTTTGCCTCAGGCCACCCCTTTGTGAAGCCTGAAGAAAACAGTTTCAAATGGAAATGAATGGGCCTCACCTGTGGCTCTTTGCTTAATTGCTTTGGAAAGGGATGTGTCTTTATCAGCCTCTTGGGCCTGTGTGTGGCTGTGACTTAGATTCTCAGCACCTGATGGATCTTAAGAATGATCCCATGTGAGCTTCCAAAACCAAAATGGCAAAAAATTTCATTCATTGTGGATGAAGTCTCTTGCCTTCCTCTGTTAGGTTCCTGCACTCCATCAAATGACAATAGGGATTCTTTGGGTCAAATGAGTTCTTCAAAGCCCTGCAGAGGTGCTTGTGTTTTCGCATGACTCTAAATCACCTAAAGAATCGATACCTAAAATCAGTAGGCCTCAAATTGGAGAAACACAGAAGTATTAACGGCAGGCTTATTTGTTCACTCCTGGTTCACAGAAACGGTGTACAGGCTACCCTTACTTTAGGCAAATGAGGGGCAAACGAGCAGATTTTGGACACTGTCATTGGCTGCACCCCTCATGGAAACCTCCAGCCAGAGGTTAAGATGATTGACTATACGGAATAAGATGAGGGCCATGTGGGAGTGTTTTGGTTATAATTTTGGTCATTTGTGTGGCATTGGAAAAAATGACTGGGTCCACGTGGACTTGAACTCTGGTGTGATTCCCCTTAGAGACTGGGTTTTTGGAACTGAACTCAGAGAAGCATTGCCATGAATTTTGTTGGGATTTTAAGAGGCCACGCATGAAAGTCGCTCTTGGAAACTGAGACTTAGGCCCCGGGTGGATTTCCACAGAGGCCTGGGAATCTCAGCAAGGATATCACATGATTTTATTCTTAAAGAAATGGCAGCCATAGTTGAGAGTCAAAACACACATGGACCTCACATTGTAGACCTCAATGGGCCTGGCCTAATGTGACCTTTTGTCCACTCTTTGGGAAGCCGTGCCTGTGAGAGTTCTCCAGAGATTTCATTGAAATGAGCTTCCTCACCATTTAATGTTTGCTGAATGAACTGAATCCCACAGTGCCTCCAACTTCATGCTTGAAAAATGGCTAGATAAATACCATGGAATTTTTGAAATTCCTATGACCAGGTGGCACTGGAGAAACATTGGATGTCCTGTTGCTGATCATGAGTATACCAGACAGTGCCTTGATTTACTGAGTTTCATGAAAATGTTGTAGAACAGAGATGCCAGTAAGTTGGAGCCTGCTGAGTAGTGGGTCTAGAGCAATGGTTTGGAGGTGTTTGATAAAACATCCGTGGTAGGGCCATGTTTATCTACCATTGGATTCCAAATGGCTTGTAACTGACAACAGACCCTTATATGTAAAGGCATCTTGTTATATGGAGAGTTTTCAGAGGAAAATTAAGAATCAGGTTGATATGGACAAGGGGGCAATGGGGCAAGCTGTGAGAGATAGGAGCCTAGTTGGTGCATTCTCTTGCAGACCCTGACCCACCACACGTGACAGAACTCCCTCCAGCACTGTGTCCCAGTTTAGCTCTTAGTATTTCGTGAAACAAATACCAAACTCACAGTGCAGCAGCAAAAACACCACAAAAAGTGGAGGAGGACCAAATGGCTTCACAGTCCACACGGGGAGACACTTAGTCCCCAGTGGCCTCAGTTTACCTACAAAGAGAGGATTCAGCACTGCTTCATCTTGTTCATTGGAAAATAAGAAACCATGTCCTCCAGGTCACATGGATGCAGACCCAGCTTTGATGGTCTCACTACAGAGGAAGCCAAATCTCCTGAAAACAACATATATTTCAAGTGTGGAAGCTCAGAGGCAGTTTCTCAAAAAGTTTTTAGGCCAGCAGAGCTCCATGTTTGTGGAGGGTTTACTCTGTCCCTTAGTTCTGGAAACTCCGCTACCACCTCCAAGGTTGTGAACTCCTGAGCATTTTCCATTCCAGATATGTATTCACTGATTTTGTAACTCTTCTCCTCTAATTGTGTCTTACTTGGGGTGAAGGTAATGTCAAGGCATTGTTCTGGATGAGAGCGGGAGGATATTTGTGCAGCATATATTTACATACACATTGGATTCATTTTCCAATTTTCCATTCGAAATACTGAATCCCTGACACTAACCCATACCTAGTAGACTCAGACTATTCATCCTAATATAATGGAGAAAATTAACCCAACACATTAGAAATACAAGTACTTCAGAGGAGACATGTTGTATAGTTGGACTTGACATTTGCATTATATAAGGTAGGAGTTATAAATCTAGTCAAATTTTAATTGAAATATTCTCCATGTGTTTTTAAACTTAACAAATATGTGAATTCTTGTTTCCCTTTTCTGTAGCCTATTCACACATGTATATTTATATGCATATATAGAATCCTACCAGGTATCACACGTACATTTTTGTGAGGTGGCTGTCTTGGCAGATACAAATTGTGAGAAGAGTTCACTCCTCCTAAATGCTGTTGGAAATGAAAATTCAACCTATAGGAGAGCGTCCTAGTAGAACAACATTATACATTAACTCATGTTCAGTAAAATAAATATTTTTGCATTTGTGGATGATACATATTTAATGATGAATTTCGATTGGAATTTATATTGGTATTTTTAATGTCTGTGAGTGTTTGTGTTTGTGTGTGTGTGTGTGTGTGTGTGTGTGTGTATAGATATAGATATAGATATAGATATACTCTCCAAATTTTTCAAAATATGAAATATATGCGTCTAATATACACTCTCTAAATTCATTCATGTTCATGTATGTGGATTTATAATCCACTTTTCACAAGATTATAATCAGAAATATTCATCCACCTGAAATACATATTTGTTTCCTAGTACTGAAAACTAACTTCATTGAATGTTGCATACAAATCCTAATTATTCTACAGTAACTGACCCAGTCTAACATCAATGCAAGTAGACTCCTATGGACATGATCTGTAATTTGTCATTCATTTGTATTCGACACTGGTACATTATTGTTTCTTCAGTTTTTGCACATCACAGGATATACATTTCATCCACAAGTTCACAAATTAATAAGCATTTGTTTCAACTTTCACCACTTCTTGCTTCAGAACACATGTATTGTCAGGGTTTCTTGACTGGTCTTTTCATGAGACTTCTTTCCAAACACATTATTTTGAATTTCCATAATCATTTTGAAGCAAAACTCACACACTCTTCATGATAAACCTAAACACAAATATTTCCATTACATATATACCTGGTTGGAATGAATGATTGTATATCAATATATGATTTCCTTTAATTTTTCAGATATCAGTTCAATTCATTATTTAAAGTTCAAAAAAGTTATATTATTTATTCACAGTATGGTCTATTCATGCTTTTTCTCTATGTTCCTAGAAACAGGGTACACCTCTTTGTACCCCTGATTCTCATTTTACATCTTCAATATATTACTCCCAGAAATGGTGAAAGAAATACTCATGTCACCTCATTATCACAGTAATATTCTGGACAAAAAATGGAAAGGTCACACTTATGATTGTACCAAAGCCTAAATGGAAAGTGAACATGGATTTCTAAAAAAATCCATGTCCGGGTTGCCTAATGCTGTCAATTGTCAATCCTATTGGTGACTACATATTTGTTTTTTTCCTAATTTATATATTCAAACTCAACCCTGTTGAAAATGTCTAATTCTATCATTCACTTTATACTTTGCCTGATTTCGTAATGTTTCTATTGATATCTGCTTTTCTACATATTTTCCCCAGTTCAACATAGTGACTGACTCTTCATATGTGCTGACATTTACATTCACTCAACAACCGAAAGTCTATTGCTAAAGAACTTTTGGTCCAAATCCTATACTCACTCTTCTTCCTAAACCTACCGACTATCTTCCTAATCCTACTGAATATCCCTTTTTGACTGGATGTTCTCTTCTAAATTCAATCATCCAATGTACAAGGTCCTATGCCATTGTATATCGAATTATCTGAGGCATCTTTGCAGAACATCATTCAAAGCTAAGTATCCCAATCAAGGGCAAAACCCTTCTGGGCTTCAAATCATACCTAGATTTCTGTTTTCCTACTTATATTTCACCTCTATATTCTTGTAAATATTGCAGGTTCCCAATACCATTATTCATCACACAGAATCACTCGTAACCCAAATCAAACCTGTTTTTAACCCCAAGTATACACCGTTCCCTCAATCATTTTACAGAAGAGCAGGGACAGAGTGGTTCTTACAATACAGGAAAGTTGGGGACCTTCCACCTGATGAGAACCTCAAATGTCCATGCACAAATGATACCTGGAGAAGTTCTAGGCAGGTATGAAGCACCTGAGAGAGCAAAAGTCATCTTCCATGGCAAACAACCTGGTCAGGATGAAGGGATGTGTCTGAATCTGAATCTCTCTCTTCTTATTGTAGAGAAGATGGACCAAACCAGGCCTGAGTGGAGAGCTGTTCCCGGGTGCCAATGGTTGATATACATTCTACCTTATGAAAGTGTCACAGGAAGTAGGGGCAACCTCCATCTTATGTTACCCTTGGAAGCAACTGTTAGGACAAAGTGGTTGCCAAGGCAGTGACCTCATTCAGTTCCAAAGAATGTGACATACCTCATTTCCTTGGTGATGGAACTCTCTGAACTTGGTATCCAAGAAGCCAGGCACCCAGAGGCAGTCCCAGTCCCAGTCCCAGTGGGCTCACTTTTTTGGATTTACCAAGGACAGAGTCAGTTTTCTTGGTACCTAATGATGTGAGGATGGCCAAATGCCAGGAGAGCTCTGAAGATGGACCGTTCCTGAGAAAACAGGTAGTGGCTAAACACTTTTTCCTGACATCTTCACAAAGTTGGTCAAGGAAACAAGATCTGAGAGAAGACAGGCCATTTCGGGGGAACATAGTATGGCCCACCAGTCAGAGGACACTCCGGATAGTCACAGACCTAATTGGGGGAAGGAGGTGCCTTTGTGGAGTGGGTGTGGGTTTGTTGTTTTGTCTCATGTTCTGAGAATAGATAGGAAAGGTGGTTTGTTTGGTTTGGAGTGGACAGTTTCTAGTAAGTCATTTGACACGGCGAGTGTTTCTGTGTATCCCACTGTGTCCGTTGTTGTAGACATTAGAAAAGAGAATGCATTAATGAATGTGTCCTGTCTAGTATAAATCATCCCATAATTCATCCTGCCCAATATATGAATGGACTGCAGCTTGTCTTATCAATGTGCAACACCTGCTATCTTTCTAAGTTGTTGTTTTCTTCCTGAATTCTGGCCACTCTCCAGAATAGGCTCATGGATTTGTGTCCAAAATATGTACCACCTCCAAGCTCTGTGACATGGCCATGTACTGGATAAGTGAAGAGAATGGCGAGCATCTCAGAAAACTCAGATATCAGTGTGACCAGGAAAGTCTCAGTGCAGAAACCCTGCTTTGGGCCTTTTGCTTACTTATTGTTGTGTTGCACTGAATGTCAAGAAGGTCTTTGCCTCAGGCCACCCCTTTGTGAAGCCTGAAGAAAACAGTTTTCAAATGGAAATGAATGGGCCTCACCTGTGGCTCTTTGCTTAATTGCTTTGGAAAGGGATGTGTCTTTATCAGCCTCTTGGGCCTGTGTGTGGCTGTGACTTAGATTCTCAGCACCTGATGGATCTTAAGAATGATCCCATGTGAGCTTCCAAAACCAAAATGGCAAAAAATTTCATTCATTGTGGATGAAGTCTCTTGCCTTCCTCTGTTAGGTTCCTGCACTCCATCAAATGACAATAGGGATTCTTTGGGTCAAATGAGTTCTTCAAAGCCCTGCAGAGGTGCTTGTGTTTTCGCATGACTCTAAATCACCTAAAGAATCGATACCTAAAATCAGTAGGCCTCAAATTGGAGAAACACAGAAGTATTAACAGCAGGCTTATTTGTTCACTCCTGGTTCACAGAAACGGTGTCCAGGCTACCCGGACTTTAGACAAATGAGGGGCAAACGAGCTGATTTTGGACACTGTCATTGGCTGCGCCCCTCATGGAAACCTCCAGCCAGAGGTTAAGATGATTGACTATATGGAATAAGATGAGGGCCATGTGGGAGTGTTTTGGTTTTAATTTTGTTCATTTGTGTGGCATTGGAAAAAATGACTGGGTCCAGGTGGGCTTGAACTCTGGTGTGATTCCCCTTAGAGACTGGGTTTTGGAACTGAACTCAGAGAAGCATTGCCATGAATTTTGTTGGGATTTTAAGAGGCCACGCATGAAAGTCGCTCTTGGAAACTGAGACCTAGGCCCCGGGTGGATTTCCACAGAGGCCTGGGAATCTCAGCAAGGATATCACATGATTTTATTCTTAAAGAAATGGCAGCCATAGTTGAGAGTCAAAACACACATGGACCTCACATTGTAGACCTCAATGTGCCTGGCCTAATGTGACCTTTTGTCCACTATTTGGGAAGCCATGCCTGTGAGAGTTCTCCAGAGATTTCATTGAAATGAGCTTCCTCACCATTTAATGTTTGCTGAATGAACTGAAACCCACAGTGCCTCCAACTTCATGCTTGAAAAATGGCTAGATAAATACCATGAAATTTTTGAAATTCCTATGACCATTTGGCACTGGAGAAACATTGGATGTCCTGTTGCTGATCATGAGTATACCAGACAGTGCCTTGATTTACTGAGTTTCATGAAAATGGTGTAGAACAGAGATGCCAGAAATTTGGAGCCTGCTGAGTAGTGGGTCTAGAGCAGTGGTGGGGAGGTGTTTGATAAAACATCCGTTGTAGGGCCATGTGGATCTACCATTGGATTCCAAATGGCTTGTAACTGACATGGTGCAGCCAGCAGACCCTTATATGTAAAGGCATCTTGTTACATGGAGAGTTTTCAGAGGAATATTAAGAATCAGGTTGATATGGACAAGGGGGCAATGGGGCAAGCTGTGAGAGATAGGAGCCTAGTTGGTGCATTCTCTTGCAGACCCTGACCCACCACACGTGACAGAACTCCCTCCAGCACTGTGTCCCCGGTTAGCTCCTAGTATTTCGTGAAACAAATATCAAACTCACAGTGCAGCAGCAAAAACACCACAAAAAGTGGAAGAGGACCAAATGGCTTCACAGTCCACACGGGGAGACACTTAGTCCCCAATGGCCTCAGTTTACCTACAAAGATAGGATTCAGCACTGCTTCATCTTGTTCATTGGAAAATAAGAAACCATGTCCTCCAGGTCACATAGATGCAGACCCAGCTTTGATGTTCTCACTACAGAGGAAGCCAAATCTCCTGAAAACAACATATATTTCAAGTGTGGAAGCTCAGAGGCAGTTTCTGAAAAAGGTTTTAGGCCAGCAGAGGTCCATGTTTGTGGAGTGTTTACCCTGTCCCTTAGTTTTGGAAACTCCTCTACCACCTCCAAGGTTGTGAACTCCTGAGCATTTTCCATTCCAGATATGTATTCACTGATTTTGTAACTCTTCTCCTCTAATTGTGTCTTACTTGGGGTGAAGGTAATGTCAAGGCATTGTTCTGGATGAGAGCGGGAGGATATTTGTGCAGCATATATTTACATACACATTGGATTCATTTTCCAATTTTCCATTCGAAATACTGAATCCCTGACACTAACCCATACCTAGTAGACTCAGACTATTCATCCTAATATAATGGAGAAAATTAACCCAACACATTAGAAATACAAGTACTTCAGAGGAGACATGTTGTATAGTTGGACTTGACATTTGCATTATATAAGGTAGGAGTTATAAATCTAGTCAAATTTATTTGAAATATTCTCCATGTGTTTTAAACTTAACAAATATGTGAATTCTTGTTTCCTTTTTCTGTAGTCTATTCACACATGTATATTTATATGCATATATAGAATCCTACCAGGTATCACACGTACATTTAGTGAGGTGGCTGTCTTGGCAGATACAAATTGTGAGAAGAGTTCACTCCTCCTAAATGCTGTTGGAAATGAAAATTCAACTTATAGGAGAGCGTCCTAGCAGAACAACATTATACATTAACTCATGTTCAGTAAAATAAATATTTTTGCATTTGTGGATGATACATATTTACTGATGAATTTCGATTGGCATTTATATTGGTACTTATTAATGTCTGTGAGTTGTGTGTGTGTGTGTGTGTGTGTGTGTGTGTGTATAGATATAGATATAGATATACTCTCCAAATTTTTCAAAATATGAAATATATGTGTCTAATATACACTCTCTAAATTCATTCATGTTCATGTATGTGGATTTATAATCCACTTTTCACAAGATGATAATCAGAAATATTCATCCACCTGAAATACATATTTGTTTCCTAGTACTGAAAACTAACTTCAGTGAATGGTGCATACAAATTCTAATTATTCTACAGTAACTGACCCAGTCTAACATCAATGCAAGTAGACTCCTATGGGACATGATATGTAATTTGTCATTCATTTGTATTCGACACTGGTACATTATTGTTTCTTCAGTTTTTGCACATCACAGGATATACATTTCATCCACAAGTTCACAAATTAATAAGCATTTGTTTCAACTTTCACCACTTCTTGCTTCAGAACATATGTATTGTCAGGGTTTCTTGACTGGTCTTTTCGTGAGACTTCGTTCCAAACACATTATTTTGAATTTCCATAATCATTTTGAAGCAAAACTCACACACTCTTCATGATAAACCAAAACACAAATATTTCCATTACATATATACCTGGTTGGAATGAATGATTGTATATCAATATACGATTTCCTTTAATTTTTCAGATATCAGTTCAATTCATTATTTAAAGTTCAAAAAAGTTATATTTTTTATTCACTGTATGGTCTATTCATGCTTTTTCTCTATGTTCCTAGAAACAGGGTACACCTCTTTGTACCCCCGATTCTCATTTTACATCTTCAATATATTGCTCCCAGAAATGGTGAAAGAAATACTCATGTCACCTCATTATCACAGTAATATTCTGGACAAAAAATGGAAAGGTCACACTTATGATTGTACCAAAGCCTAAATGGAAAGTGAACATGCATTTCTAAAAACATCCATGTCCAGGTTGCCTAATGCTGTCAATTGTCAATCCTATTGGTGACTACATATTTGTTTTTTTCCTAATTTATATATTCAAACTCAACCCTGTTGAAAATGTCTAATTCTATCACTCACTTTATACTTTGCCTGATTTCGTAATGTTTCTATTGATATCTGCTTTTCTACATATTTTCCCCAGTTCAACATAGTGACTGACTCTTCATATGTGCTGACATTTATATTCACTCAACAACCGAAAATCTATTGCTAAAGAACTTTTGGTCCAAATCCTATACTCACTCTTCTTCATAAACCTACAGACTATCTTCCTAATCCTACTGAATATCCCTTTTTGACTGGATGTTCTCTTCTAAATTCAATCATCCAATGTACAAGGTCCTATGCCATTGTATATCGAATTATCTGAGGCACCTTTGCAGAACATCATTCAAAGCTAAGTATCCCAATCAAGGGCAAAACACTTCTGGGCTTCAAATCATACCTAGATTTCTGTTTTCCTACTTATATTTCACCTCTATATTCTTGTAAATATTGCAGGTTCCCAATACCATTATTCATCACACAGAATCACTCGTAACCCAAATCAAACCTGTTTTTAACCCCAAGTATACACTGTTCCCTCAATCATTTTACAGAAGAGCAGGGACAGAGTGGTTCTTAAAATACAGGAAAGTTGGGGACCTTCAACCTGATGAGAACCTCAAATGTCCATGCACAAATAATACCTGAAGAAGTTCTAGGCAGGTATGAAGCACCTGAGAGAGCAAAAGTCATCTTCCATGGCAAACAACCTGGTCAGGATGAAGGGATGTGTCTGAATCTGCCTCTCTCTCTTCTTATTGTACAGAAGATGGACCGAACCAGGGATGAGTGGAGAGCTGTTCCCGGGTGCCAATGGTGATATACATTCTACCTTATGAAAGTGTCACAGGAAGTAGGGGCAACCTCCATCTTATGTAACCCTTAGAAGCAACTGTTAGGACAAAGTGGTTGCCAAGGCAGTGACCTCATTCAGTTAAAAAGAATGTGACATACCTCATTTCCTTGGTGATGGAACTCTCTGAACTTGGTATCCAAGAAGCCAGGCACCCAGAGGCAGTCCCAGTCCCAGTCCCAGTGGGCTCACTTGTTTGGATTTACCAAGGACAGAGTCAGTTTTCTTGGTACCTAATGATGTGAGGATGGCCAAATGCCAGGAGAGCTCTGAAGATGGACCGTTCCTGAGAAAACAGGTAGTAGCTAACCACTTTTTCCTGACATCTTCACAGAGTTGGTCAAGGAAACAAGATCTGAGAGAAGACAGGCCATTTCGGGGGAACATAGTATGGCCCACCAGTCAGAGGACACTCCGGATAGTCACAGACCTACTTGGGGGAAGGAGGTGCCATTGTGGGAGTGGGTGTGGGTTTGTTGTTTTGTCTCATGTTCTGAGAATAGATAGAAAAGGCGGTTTGTTTGGTTTGGAGTGGACAGTTTCTAGTAAGTCATTTGACACGGCGAGTGTTTCTGTTTCTGTGTATCCCACTGTGTCCGTTGTTGTAGACATTAGAAAAGAGAATGCATTAATGGATGTGTCCTGTCTAGTATAAATCTTCCCATGCCCAATATATGAATGGACTGCAGCTTGTCTTATCGATGTGCAACACCTGCTATCTTTCTAAGTTGTAGTTTTTTTCCTGAATTCTGGCCACTCTCCAGAATAGGCTCATGGATTTGTGTCCAAAATATGTACCACCTCTAAGCTCTGTGACATGGCCATGTACTGGATAGCTGAAGAGAATGGCGAGCATCTCAGAAAACTCAGATATCAGTGTGACAAGGAAAGTCTCAGTGCAGAAACCCTGCTTTGGGCCTTTTGCTTACTTATTGTTGTGTTGCACTGAATGTCAGGAAGGTCTTTGCCTCAGGCCACCGCTTTGTGAAGCCTGAAGAAAACAGTTTTCAAATGGAAATGAATGGGCCTCACCTGTGGCTCTTTGCTTAATTGCTTTGGAAAGGGATGTGTCTTTATCAGCCTCTTGGGCCTGTGTGTGGCTGTGACTTAGATTCTCAGCACCTGATGGATCTTAAGAATGATCCCATGTGAGCTTCCAAAACCAAAATGGCAAAAAATTTCATTCATTGTGGATGAAGTCTCTTGCCTTCCTCTGTTAGGTTCCTGCACTCCATCAAATGACAATAGGGATTCTTTGGGTCAAATGAGTTCTTCAAAGCCCTGCAGAGGTGCTTGTGTTTTCGCATGACTCTAAATCACCTAAAGAATCGATACCTAAAATCAGTAGGTCTCAAATTGGAGAAACACAGAAGTATTAACGGCAGGCTTATTTGTTCACTCCTGGTTCACAGAAACGGTGTCCAGGCTACCCTGACTTTAGACAAATGAGGGGCAAACGAGCTGATTTTGGACACTGTCTTGGGCTGCGCCCCTCATGGAAACCTCCAGCCAGAGGTTAAGATGATTGACTATATGAAATAAGATGAGGGCCATGTGGGAGTGTTTTGGTTTTAATTTTGGTCATTTGTGTGGCATTGGAAAAAATGACTGGGTCCACGTGGGCTTGAACTCTGGTGTGATTCCCCTTAGAGACTGGGTTTTGGAACTCAACTCAGAGAAGCATTACCATGAATTTTGTTGGGATTTTAAGAGGCCATGCATGAAAGTCGCTCTTGGAAACTGAGACCTAGGCCCCGGGTGGATTTCCACAGAGGCCTGGGAATCTCAGCAAGGATATCACATGATTTTATTCTTAAAGAAATGGCAGCCATAGTTGAGAGTCAAAACACACATGGACCTCACATTGTAGACCTCAATGGGCCTGGCCTAATGTGACCTTTTGTCCACTCTTTGGGAAGCCATGCCTGTGAGAGTTCTCCAGGGATTTCATTGAAATGAGCTTCCTCACCATTTAATGTTTGCTGAATGAACTGAAACCCACAGTGCCTCCAACTTCATGCTTGAAAAATGGCTAGATAAATACCATGAAATTTTTGAAATTCCTATGACCAGGTGGCACTGGAGAAACATTGGATGTCCTGTTGCTGATCATGAGTATACCAGACAGTGCCTTGATTACTGAGTTTCATGAAAATGGTGTAGAACAGAGATGCCAGAAATTTGGAGCCTGCTGAGTAGTGGGTCTAGAGCAGTGGTGGGGAGGTGTTTGATAAAACATCCGTGGTAGGGCCATGTGGATCTACCATTGGAATCCAAATGGCTTGTAACTGACATGGTGCAGCCAACAGACCCTTATATGTAAAGGCATCTTGTTACATGGAGAGTTATCAGAGGAAAATTAAGAATCAGGTTGATATGGACAAGGGGGCAATGGGGCAAGCTGTGAGAGATAGGAGCCTAGTTGGTGCATTCTCTTGCAGACCCTGACCCACCACACGTGACAGAACTCCCTCCAGCACTGTGTCCCCGGTTAGCTCCTAGTATTTCGTGAAACAAATATCAAACTCACAGTGCAGCAGCAAAAACACCACAAAAAGTGGAAGAGGACCAAATGGCTTCACAGTCCACAAGGGGAGACACTTAGTCCCCAATGGCCTCAGTTTACCTACAAAGATAGGATTCAGCACTGCTTCATCTTGTTCATTGGAAAATAAGAAACCATGTCCTCCAGGTCACATAGATGCAGACCCAGCCTTGATGTTCTCACTACAGAGGAAGCCAAATCCCCTGAAAACTACATATATTTCAAGTGTGGAAGCTCAGAGGCAGTTTCTCAAAAAGTTTTTAGGCCAGAAGAGCTCCATGTTTGTGGAGTGTTTACCCTGTCCCTTAGTTTTGGAAACTCCTCTACCACCTCCAAGGTTGTGAACTCCTGAGCATTTTCCATTCCAGATATGTATTCACTGATTTTGTAACTCTTCTCCTCTAATTGTGTCTTACTTGGGGTTAAGGTAATGTCAAGGCATTGTTCTGGATGAGAGCGGGAGGATATTTGTGCAGCATATAGTTACATACACATTGGATTCATTTTCCAATTTTCCATTCGAAATACTGAATCCCTGACACTAACCCATACCTAGTAGACTCAGACTATTCATCCTAATATAATGGAGAAAATTAACAAAACACATTAGAAATACAAGTACTTCAGAGGAGACATGTTGTATAGTTGGACTTGACATTGCATTATATAAGGTAGGAGTTATAAATCTAGTCAAATTTATTTGAAATATTCTCCATGTGTTTTAAACTTAACAAATATGTGAATTCTTGTTTCCTTTTTCTGTAGTCTATTCACACATGTATATTTATATGCATATATAGAATCCTACCAGGTATCACACGTACATTTTTGTGAGGTGGCTGTCTTGGCAGATACAAATTGTGAGAAGAGTTCACTCCTCCTAAATGCTGTTGGAAATGAAAATTCAACTTATAGGAGAGCGTCCTAGCAGAACAACATTATACATTAACTCATGTTCAGTAAAATAAATATTTTTGCATTTGTGGATGATACATATTTACTGATGAATTTCGATTGGCATTTATATTGGTACTTTTTAATGTCTGTGAGTTGTGTGTGTGTGTGTGTGTGTGTGTGTGTGTGTATAGATATAGATATAGATATAGATATACTCTCCAAATTTTTCAAAATATGAAATATATGTGTCTAATATACACTCTCTAAATTTATTCATGTTCATGTATGTGGATTTATAATCCACTTTTCACAAGATGATAATCAGAAATATTCATCCACCTGAAATACATATTTGTTTCCTAGTACTGAAAACTAACTTCAGTGAATGGTGCATACAAATTCTAATTATTCTACAGTAACTGACCCAGTCTAACATCAATGCAAGTAGACTCCTATGGGACATGATATGTAATTTGTCATTCATTTGTATTCGACACTGGTACATTATTGTTTCTTCAGTTTTTGCACATCACAGGATATACATTTCATCCACAAATTCACAAATTAATAAGCATTTGTTTCAACTTTCACCACTTCTTGCTTCAGAACATATGTATTGTCAGGGTTTCTTGACTGGTCTTTTCGTGAGACTTCTTTCCAAACACATTATTTTGAATTTCCATAATCATTTTGAAGCAAAACTCACACACTCTTCATGATAAACCAAAACACAAATATTTCCATTACATATATACCTGGTTGGAATGAATGATTGTATATCAATATACGATTTCCTTTAATTTTTCAGATATCAGTTCAATTCATTATTTAAAGTTCAAAAAATTTATATTTTTTATTCACTGTATGGTCTATTCATGCTTTTTCTCTATGTTCCTAGAAACAGGGTACACCTCTTTGTACCCCCGATTCTCATTTTACATCTTCAATATATTGCTCCCAGAAATGGTGAAAGAAATACTCATGTCACCTCATTATCACAGTAATATTCTGGACAAAAAATGGAAAGGTCACACTTATGATTGTACCAAAGCCTAAATGGAAAGTGAACATGCATTTCTAAAAACATCCATGTCCAGGTTGCCTAATGCTGTCAATTGTCAATCCTATTGGTGACTACATATTTGTTTTTTTCCTAATTTATATATTCAAACTCAACCCTGTTGAAAATGTCTAATTCTATCACTCACTTTATACTTTGCCTGATTTCGTAATGTTTCTATTGATATCTGCTTTTCTACATATTTTCCCCAGTTCAACATAGTGACTGACTCTTCATATGTGCTGACATTTATATTCACTCAACAACCGAAAATCTATTGCTAAAGAACTTTTGGTCCAAATCCTATACTCACTCTTCTTCATAAACCTACAGACTATCTTCCTAATCCTACTGAATATCCCTTTTTGACTGGATGTTCTCTTCTAAATTCAATCATCCAATGTACAAGGTCCTATGCCATTGTATATCGAATTATCTGAGGCACCTTTGCAGAACATCATTCAAAGCTAAGTATCCCAATCAAGGGCAAAACCCTTCTGGGCTTCAAATCATACCTAGATTTCTGTTTTCCTACTTATATTTCACCTCTATATTCTTGTAAATATTGCAGGTTCCCAATACCATTATTCATCACACAGAATCACTCGTAACCCAAATCAAACCTGTTTTTAACCCCAAGTATACACTGTTCCCTCAATCATTTTACAGAAGAGCAGGGACAGAGTGGTTCTTACAATACAGGAAAGTTGGGGACTTTCCACCTGATGAGAACCTCAAATGTCCATGCACAAATGATACCTGGAGAAGTTGTAGGCAGGTATGAAGCACCTGAGAGAGCAAAAGTCATCTTCCATGGCAAACAACCTGGTCAGGATGAAGGGATGTGTCTGAATCTGCCTCTCTCTCTTCTTATTGTACAGAAGATGGACCAAACCAGGGCTGAGTGGAGAGCTGTTCCCGGGTGCCAATGGTGATATACATTCTACCTTATGAAAGTGTCACAGGAAGTAGGGGCAACCTCCATCTTATGTTACCATTGGAAGCAACTGTTAGGACAAAGTGGTTGCCAAGGCAGTGACCTCATTCAGTTCCAAAGAATGTGACATACCTCATTTCCTTGGTGATGGAACTCTCTGAACTTGGTATCCAAGAAGCCAGGCACCCAGAGGCAGTCCCAGTCCCAGTCCCAGTGGGCTCACTTGTTTGGATTTACCAAGGACAGAGTCAGTTTTCTTGGTACCTAATGATGTGAGGATGGCCAAATGCCAGGAGAGCTCTGAAGATGGACCTTTCCTGTGAAAACAGGTAGTGGCTAACCACTTTTTCCTGACATCTTCACAGAGTTGGTCAAGGAATCAAGATCTGAGAGAAGACAGGCCATTTCGGGGGAACATAGTATGGCCCACCAGTCAGAGGACACTCCGGATAGTCACAGACGTACTTGGGGGAAGGAGGTGCCTTTGTGGGAGTGGGTGCGGGTTTGTTGTTTTGTCTCATGTTCTGAGAAGAGATAGAAAAGGCGGTTTGTTTGGTTTGGAGTGGACAGTTTCTAGTAAGTCATTTGACATGGCGAGTGTTTCTCTTTCTGTGTATCCCACTGTGTCCGTTGTTGTAGACATTAGAAAAGAGAATGCATTAATGGATGTGTCCTGTCTAGTATAAATCTTCCCATAATTCATCCTGCCCAATATATGAATGGACTGCAGCTTGTCTTATCAATGTGCAACACCTGCTATCTTTCTAAGTTGTTGTTTTCTTCCTGAATTCTGGCCACTCTCCAGAATAGGCTCATGGATTTGTGTCCAAAATATGTACCACCTCCAAGCTCTGTGACATGGCCATGTACTGGATAGCTGAAGAGAATGGCGAGCATCTCAAAAAACTCAGATATCAGTGTGACCAGGAAAGTCTCAGTGCAGAAACCCTGCTTTGGGCCTTTTGCTTACTTATTGTTGTGTTGCACTGAATGTCAGGAAGGTCTTTGCCTCAGGCCACCCCTTTGTGAAGCCTGAAGAAAACAGTTTTCAAATGGAAATGAATGGGCCTCACCTGTGGCTCTTTATCAGCCTCTTGGACCTGTGTGTGGCTGTGACTTAGATTCTCAGCACCTGATGGATCTTAAGAATGATCCCACGTGAGCTTCCAAAACCAAAATGGCAAAAAATATCATTCATTGTGGATGAAGTCTCTTGCCTTCCTCTGTTAGGTTCCTGCACTCCATCAAATGACAATAGGGATTCTTTGGGTCAAATGAGTTCTTCAAAGCCCTGCAGAGGTGCTTGTGTTTTCGCATGACTCTAAATCACCTAAAGAATTGATACCTAAAATCAGTAGGCCTCAAATTGGAGAAACAAAGAAGTATTAATGGCAGGCTTATTTGTTCGCTCCTGTTTCAGAGAAACGGTGTCCAGGCTACCCACTTTAGGCAAATGAGGGGCAAACGAGCTGATTTTGGACACTGTCTTGGGCTGCGCCCCTCATGGAAACCTCCAGCCAGAGGTTAAGATGATTGACTATATGGAATAAGATGAAGGCCATGTGGGAGTGTTTTGGTTTTAATTTTGGTCATTTGTGTTGCATTGGAAAAAATGACTGGGTCAAGGTGGGCTTGAACTCTGGTGTGATTCCCCTTAGAGACTGGGTTTTGGAACTGAACTCAGAGAAGCATTGCCATGAATTTTGTTGGGATTTTAAGAGGCCACGCATGAAAGTCGCTCTTGGAAACTGAGACCTAGGCCCCGGGTGGATTTCCACAGAGGCCTGGGAATCTCAGCAAGGATATCACATGATTTTATTCTTAAAGAAATGGCAGCCATAGTTGAGAGTCAAAACACACATGGACCTCACATTGTAGACCTCAATGGGCCTGGCCTAATGTGAACTTTTGTCCACTCTTTGGGAAGCCGTGCCTGTGAGAGTTCTCCAGAGATTTCATTGAAATGAGCTTCCTCACCATTTAATGTTTGCTGAATGAACTGAAACCCACAGTGCCTCCAACTTCATGGTTGAAAAATGGCTAGATAAATACCATGAAATTTTTGAAATTTCTATGACCAGGTGGCACTGGAGAAACATTGGATGTCCTGTTGCTGATCATGAGTATACCAGACAGTGCCTTGATTTACTGAGTTTCATGAAAATGGTGTAGAACAGAGATGCCAGAAATTTGGAGCCTGCTGACTAGTGGGTCTAGAGCAGTGGTGGGGAGGTGTTTGATAAAACATCCGTGGTAGGGCCATGTGGATCTACCATTGGATTCCAAATGGCTTGTAACTGACATGGTGCAGCCAACAGACCCTTATATGTAAAGGCATCTTGTTATATGGAGAGTTTTCAGAGGAAAATTAAGAATCAGGTTGATATGGACAAGGGGGCAATGGGGCAAGCTGTGAGAGATAGGAGCCTAGTTGGTGCATTCTCTTGCAGACCCTGACCCACCACACGTGACAGAACTCCCTCCAGCACTGTGTCCCAGTTTAGCTCCTAGTATTTCGTGAAACAAATACCAAACTCACAGTGCAGCAGCAAAAACACCACAAAAAGTGGAAGAGGACCAAATGGCTTCACAGTCCACACGGGGAGACACTTAGTCCCCAGTGGCCTCAGTTTACCTACAAAGAGAGGATTCAGCACTGCTTCATCTTGTTCATTGGAAAATAAGAAACCATGTCCTCCAGGTCACATAGATGCAGACCCAGCCTTGATGGTCTCACTACAGCGAAGCCAAATCTCCTGAAAACTACATATATTTCAAGTGTGGAAGCTCAGAGGCAGTTTCTCAAAAAGTTTTTAGGCCAGCAGAGCTCCATGTTTGTGGAGTGTTTACCCTGTCCCTTAGTTTTGGAAACTCCTCTACCACCTCCAAGGTTGTGAACTCCTGAGCATTTTCCATTCCAGATATGTATTCACTGATTTTGTAACTCTTCTCCTCTAATTGTGTCTTACTTGGGGTGAAGGTAATGTCAAGGCATTGTTCTGGATGAGAGAGGGAGGATATTTGTGCAGCATATTTTTACATACACATTGGATTCATTTTCCAAATTTCCATTCGAAGTACTGAATCCCTGACACTAACCCATACCTAGTAGACTCAGACTATTCATCCTAATATAATGGAGAAAATTAGCCCAACACATTAGAAATACAAGTACTTCAGAGGAGACATGTTGTATAGTTGGACTTGATATTTGCATTATATAAGGTAGGAGTTATAAATCTAGTCAAATTTATTTGAAATATTCTCCATGTGTTTTTAAGCTTAACAAATATGTGAATTCTTATTTCCCTTTTCTGTAGCCTATTCACACATGTATATTTATATGCATATATAGAATCCTACCAGGTATCACACGTACATTTTTGTGAGGTGGCTGCCTTGGCAGATACAAATTGTGAGAAGAGTTCACTCCTCCTAACTGCTGTTGGAAATGAAAATTCAACCTATAGGAGAGCGTCCTAGTAGAACAACATTATACATTAACTCATGTTCAGTAAAATAAATATTTTTGCATTTGTGGATGATACATATTTACTGATGAATTTCGATTGGCATTTATATTGGTACTTTTTAATGTCTGTGAGTGTTGTGTGTGTGTGTGTGTATATACAGATATAGATATAGATATACTCTGCAAATTTTTCAAAATATGAAATATATGTGTCTAATATACACTCTCTAAATTCATTCATGTTCATGTATGTGGATTTATAATCCACTTTTCACAAGATTATAATCAGAAATATTCATCCACCTGAAATACATATTTGTTTCCTAGTACTGACAACTAACTTCAGTGAATGGTGCATACAAATCCTAATTATTCTACAGTAACTGACCCAGTCTAACATCAATGCAAGTAGACTCCTATGGGACATGATATGTAATTTGTCATTCATTTGTATTCGACACTGGTACATTATTGTTTCTTCAGTTTTTGCACATCACAGGATATACATTTCATCCACAAGTTCACAAATTAATAAGCATTTGTTTCAACTTTAACCACTTCTTGCTTCAGAACACATGTATTGTCAGGGTATTCTTGACTGGTCTTTTCATGAGACTTCTTTCCAAACACATTATTTTGAATTTCCATAATCATTTTGAAGCAAAACTCACACACTCTTTATGATAAACCTAAACACAAATATTTCCATTACATATATACCTGGTTGGAATGAATGATTGTATATCAATATACGATTTCCTTTAATTTTTCAGATATCAGTTCAATTCATTATTTAAAGTTCAAAAAAGTTATATTATTTATTCACAGTATGGTCTATTCATACTTTTTCTCTATGTTCCTAGAAACAGGGTACACCTCTTTGTACCCCCGATTCTCATTTTACATCTTCAATATATTGCTCCCAGAAATGGTGAAAGAAATACTCATGTCACCTCATTATCACAGTAATATTCTGGACAAAAAATGGAAAGGTCACACTTATGATTGTACCAAAGCCTAAATGGAAAGTGAACATGGATTTCTAAAAACATCCATGTCCAGGTTGCCTAATGCTGTCAATTGTCAATCCTATTGGTGACTACATATTTGTTTTTTTCCTAATTTATATATTCAAACTCAACCCTGTTGAAAATGTCTAATTCTATCACTCACTTTATACTTTGCCTGATTTCGTAATGTTTCTATTGATATCTGCTTTTCTACATATTTTCCCCAGTTCAACATAGTGACTGACTCTTCATATGTGCTGACATTTACATTCACTCAACAACCGAAAGTCTATTGCTAAAGAACTTTTGGTCCAAATCCTATACTCACTCTTCTTCCTAAACCTACCGACTATCTTCCTAATCCTACTGAATATCCCTTTTTGACTGGATGTTCTCTTCTAAATTCAATCATCCAATGTACAAGGTCCTATGCCATTGTATATGGAATTATCTGAGGCATCTTTGCAGAACATCATTCAAAGCTAAGTATCCCAATCAAGGGCAAAACCCTTCTGGGCTTCAAATCATACCTAGATTTCTGTTTTCCTACTTATATTTCACCTCTATATTCTTGTAAATATTGCAGGTTCCCAATACCATTATTCATCACACAGAATCACTCGTAATCCAAATCAAACCTGTTTTTAACCCCAAGTATACACTGTTCCCTCAATCATTTTACAGAAGAGCAGAGACAGAGTGGTTCTTACAATACAGGAATGTTGGGGACCTTCAACCTGATGAGAACCTCAAATGTCCATGCAGAAATGGTACCTGGAGAAGTTGTAGGCAGGTATGAAGCACCTGAGAGAGCAAAAGTCATCTTCCATGGCAAACATCCTGGTCAGGATGAAGGGATGTGTCTGAATCTGCCTCTCTCTCTTCTTATTGTACAGAAGATGGACCAAACCAGGGCTGAGTGGAGAGCTGTTCCCGGGTGCCAATGGTGATATACATTCTACCTTATGAAAGTGTCACAGGAAGTAGGGGCAACCTCCATCTTATGTTACCCTTGGAAGCAACTGTTAGGACAAAGTGGTTGCCAAGGCAGTGACCTCATTCAGTTCCAAAGAATGTGAAATACCTCATTTCCTTGGTGATGGAACTCTCTGAACTTGGTATCCAAGAAGCCAGACACCCAGAGGCAGTCCCAGTCCCAGTCCCAGTGGGCTCACTTGTTTGGATTTACCAAGGACAGAGTCAGTTTTCTTGGTACCTAATGATGTGAGGATGGCCAAATGCCAGGAGAGCTCTGAAGATGGACCTTTCCTGAGAAAACAGGTAGTGGCTAACCACTTTTTCCTGACATCTTCACAGAGTTGGTCAAGGAATCAAGATCTGAGAGAAGACAGGCCATTTCGGGGGAACATAGTATGGCCCACCAGTCAGAGGACACTCCGGATAGTCACAGACGTACTTGGGGGAAGGAGGTGCCTTTGTGGGAGTGGGTGTGGGTTTGTTGTTTTGTCTCATTTCTGAGAATAGATAGAAAAGGCGGTTTGTTTGGTTTGGAGTGGACAGTTTCTAGTAAGTCATTTGACATGGCGAGTGTTTCTCATTCTGTGTATCCCACTGTGTCCGTTGTTGTAGACATTAGAAAAGAGAATGCATTAATGGATGTGTCCTGTCTAGTATAAATCTTCCCATAATTCATCCTGCCCAATATATGAATGGACTGCAGCTTGTCTTATCAATGTGCAACACCTGCTATCTTTCTAAGTTGTTGTTTTCTTCCTGAATTCTGGCCACTCTCCAGAATAGGCTCATGGATTTGTGTCCAAAATATGTACCACCTCCAAGCTCTGTGACATGGCCATGTACTGGATAGCTGAAGAGAATGGCGAGCATCTCAAAAAACTCAGATATCAGTGTGACCAGGAAAGTCTCAGTGCAGAAACCCTGCTTTGGGCCTTTTGCTTACTTATTGTTGTGTTGCACTGAATGTCAGGAAGGTCTTTGCCTCAGGCCACCCCTTTGTGAAGCCTGAAGAAAACAGTTTTCAAATGGAAATGAATGGGCCTCACCTGTGGCTCTTTATCAGCCTCTTGGACCTGTGTGTGGCTGTGACTTAGATTCTCAGCACCTGATGGATCTTAAGAATGATCCCACGTGAGCTTCCAAAACCAAAATGGCAAAAAATATCATTCATTGTGGATGAAGTCTCTTGCCTTCCTCTGTTAGGTTCCTGCACTCCATCAAATGACAATAGGGATTCTTTGGGTCAAATGAGTTCTTCAAAGCCCTGCAGAGGTGCTTGTGTTTTCGCATGACTCTAAATCACCTAAAGAATCGATACCTAAAATCAGTAGGCCTCAAATTGGAGAAACAAAGAAGTATTAACGGCAGACTTATTTGTTCGCTCCTGTTTCAGAGAAACGGTGTCCAGGCTACCCTGACTTTAGGCAAATGAGGGGCAAACGAGCTGATTTTGGACACTGTCTTGGGCTGCGCCCCTCATGGAAACCTCCAGCCAGAGGTTAAGATGATTGACTATATGGAATAAGATGAAGGCCATGTGGGAGTGTTTTGGTTTTAATTTTGGTCATTTGTGTTGCATTGGAAAAAATGACTGGGTCCAGGTGGGCTTGAACTCTGGTGTGATTCCCCTTAGAGACTGGGTTTTGGAACTGAACTCAGAGAAGCATTGCCATGAATTTTGTTGGGATTTTAAGAGGCCACGCATGAAAGTCGCTCTTGGAAACTGAGACTTAGGCCCCGGGTGGATTTCCACAGAGGCCTGGGAATCTCAGCAAGGATATCACATGATTTTATTCTTAAAGAAATGGCAGCCATAGTTGAGAGTCAAAACACACATGGACCTCACATTGTAGACCTCAATGGGCCTGGCCTAATGTGACCTTTTGTTCACTCTTTGGGAAGCCGTGCCTGTGAGAGTTCTCCAGAGATTTCATTGAAATGAGCTTCCTCACCATTTAATGTTTGCTGAATGAACTGAAACCCACAGTGCCTCCAACTTCATGGTTGAAAAATGGCTAGATAAATACCATGAAATTTTTGAAATTCCTATGACCAGGTGGCACTGGAGAAACATTGCATGTCCTGTTGCTGATCATGAGTATACCAGACAGTGCCTTGATTTACTGAGTTTCATGAAAATGGTGTAGAACAGAGATGCCAGAAATTTGGAGCCTGCTGACTAGTGGGTCTAGAGCAGTGGTGGGGAGGTGTTTGCTAAAACATCCGTGGTAGGGCCATGTGGATCTACCATTGGATTCCAAATGGCTTGTAACTGACATGGTGCAGCCAACAGACCCTTATATGTAAAGGCATCTTGTTATATGAAGAGTTTTCAGAGGAAAATTAAGAATCAGGTTGATATGGACAAGGGGGCAATGGGGCAAGCTGTGAGAGATAGGAGCCTAGTTGGTGCATTCTCTTGCAGACCCTGACCCACCACACGTGACAGAACTCCCTCCAGCACTGTGTCCCAGTTTAGCTCCTAGTATTTCGTGAAACAAATACCAAACTCACAGTGCAGCAGCAAAAACACCACAAAAAGTGGAAGAGGACCAAATGGCTTCACAGTCCACACGGGGAGACACTTAGTCCCCAGTGGCCTCAGTTTACCTACAAAGAGAGGATTCAGCACTGCTTCATCTTGTTCATTGGAAAATAAGAAACCATGTCCTCCAGGTCACATAGATGCAGACCCAGCCTTGATGGTCTCACTACAGAGGAAGCCAAATCTCCTGAAAACTACATATATTTCAAGTGTGGAAGCTCAGAGGCAGTTTCTCAAAAAGTTTTTAGGCCAGCAGAGCTCCATGTTTGTGGAGTGTTTACCCTGTCCCTTAGTTTTGGAAACTCCTCTACCACCTCCAAGGTTGTGAACTCCTGAGCATTTTCCATTCCAGATATGTATTCACTGATTTTGTAACTCTTCTCCTCTAATTGTGTCTTACTTGGGGTGAAGGTAATGTCAAGGCATTGTTCTGGATGAGAGCGGGAGGATATTTGTGCAGCATATTTTTACATACACATTGGATTCATTTTCCAAATTTCCATTCGAAGTACTGAATCCCTGACACTAACCCATACCTAGTAGACTCAGACTATTCATCCTAATATAATGGAGAAAATTAGCCCAACACATTAGAAATACAAGTACTTCAGAGGAGACATGTTGTATAGTTGGACTTGACATTTGCATTATATAAGGTAGGAGTTATAAATCTAGTCAAATTTATTTGAAATATTCTCCATGTGTTTTTAAGCTTAACAAATATGTGAATTCTTATTTCCCTTTTCTGTAGCCTATTCACACATGTATATTTATATGCATATATAGAATCCTACCAGGTATCACACGTACATTTTTGTGAGGTGGCTGCCTTGGCAGATACAAATTGTGAGAAGAGTTCACTCCTCCTAAATGCTGTTGGAAATGAAAATTCAACCTATAGGAGAGCGTCCTAGTAGAACAACATTATACATTAACTCATGTTCAGTAAAATAAATATTTTTGCATTTGTGGATGATACATATTTACTGATGAATTTCGATTGGCATTTATATTGGTACTTTTTAATGTCTGTGAGTGTTGTGTGTGTGTGTGTGTATATACAGATATAGATATAGATATACTCTGCAAATTTTTCAAAATATGAAATATATGTGTCTAATATACACTCTCTAAATTCATTCATGTTCATGTATGTGGATTTATAATCCACTTTTCACAAGATTATAATCAGAAATATTCATCCACCTGAAATACATATTTGTTTCCTTGTAATGAAAACTAACTTCAGTGAATGGTGCATACAAATCCTAATTATTCTACAGTAACTGACCCAGTCTAACATCAATGCAAGTAGACTCCTATGGGACATGATATGTAATTTGTCATTCATTTGTATTCGACACTGGTACATTATTGTTTCTTCAGTTTTTGCACATCACAGGATATACATTTCATCCACAAGTTCACAAATTAATAAGCATTTGTTTCAACTTTAACCACTTCTTGCTTCAGAACACATGTATTGTCAGGGTATTCTTGACTGGTCTTTTCATGAGACTTCTTTCCAAACACATTATTTTGAATTTCCATAATCATTTTGAAGCAAAACTCACACACTCTTTATGATAAACCTAAACACAAATATTTCCATTACATATATACCTGGTTGGAATGAATGATTGTATATCAATATACGATTTCCTTTAATTTTTCAGATATCAGTTCAATTCATTATTTAAAGTTCAAAAAAGTTATATTATTTATTCACAGTATGGTCTATTCATGCTTTTTCTCTATGTTCCTAGAAACAGGGTACACCTCTTTGTACCCCCGATTCTCATTTTACATCTTCAATATATTGCTCCCAGAAATGGTGAAAGAAATACTCATGTCACCTCATTATCACAGTAATATTCTGGACAAAAAATGGAAAGGTCACACTTATGATTGTACCAAAGCCTAAATGGAAAGTGAACATGGATTTCTAAAAACATCCATGTCCAGGTTGCCTAATGCTGTCAATTGTCAATCCTATTGGTGACTACATATTTGTTTTTTTCCTAATTTATATATTCAAACTCAACCCTGTTGAAAATGTCTAATTCTATCACTCACTTTATACTTTGCCTGATTTCGTAATGTTTCTATTGATATCTGCTTTTCTACATATTTTCCCCAGTTCAACATAGTGACTGACTCTTCATATGTGCTGACATTTACATTCACTCAACAACCGAAAGTCTATTGCTAAAGAACTTTTGGTCCAAATCCTATACTCACTCTTCTTCCTAAACCTACCGACTATCTTCCTAATCCTACTGAATATCCCTTTTTGACTGGATGTTCTCTTCTAAATTCAATCATCCAATGTACAAGGTCCTATGCCATTGTATATGGAATTATCTGAGGCATCTTTGCAGAACATCATTCAAAGCTAAGTATCCCAATCAAGGGCAAAACCCTTCTGGGCTTCAAATCATACCTAGATTTCTGTTTTCCTACTTATATTTCACCTCTATATTCTTGTAAATATTGCAGGTTCCCAATACCATTATTCATCACACAGAATCACTCGTAATCCAAATCAAACCTGTTTTTAACCCCAAGTATACACTGTTCCCTCAATCATTTTACAGAAGAGCAGAGACAGAGTGGTTCTTACAATACACGAAAGTTGGGGACCTTCAACCTGATGAGAACCTCAAATGTCCATGCACAAATGGTACCTGGAGAAGTTGTAGGCAGGTATGAAGCACCTGAGAGAGCAAAAGTCATCTTCCATGGCAAACAACCTGGTCAGGATGAAGGGATGTGTCTGAATCTGCCTCTCTCTCTTCTTATTGTACAGAAGATGGACCAAACCAGGGCTGAGTGGAGAGCTGTTCCCGGGTGCCAATGGTGACATACATTCTACCTTATGAAAGTGTCACAGGAAGTTCTGGCAACCTCCATCTTATGTTACCCTTGGAAGCAACTGTTAGGACAAAGTGGTTGCCAAGGCAGTGACCTCATTCAGTTCCAAAGAATGTGAAATACCTCATTTCCTTGGTGATGGAACTCTCTGAACTTGGTATCCAAGAAGCCAGACACCCAGGGGCAGTCCCAGTCCCAGTCCCAGTGGGCTCACTTGTTTGGATTTAGCAAGGACAGAGTCAGTTTTCTTGGTACCTAATGATGTGAGGATGGCCAAATGCCAGGAGAGCTCTGAAGATGGACCTTTCCTGAGAAAACAGGTAGTGGCTAACCACTTTTTCCTGACATCTTCACAGAGTTGGTCAAGGAATCAAGATCTGAGAGAAGACAGGCCATTTCGGGGGAACATAGTATGGCCCACCAGTCAGAGGACACTCCGGATAGTCACAGACGTACTTGGGGGAAGGAGGTGCCTTTGTGGGAGTGGGTGCGGGTTTGTTGTTTTGTCTCATGTTCTGAGAAGAGATAGAAAAGGCGGTTTGTTTGGTTTGGAGTGGACAGTTTCTAGTAAGTCATTTGACATGGCGAGTGTTTCTCTTTCTGTGTATCCCACTGTGTCCGTTGTTGTAGACATTAGAAAAGAGAATGCATTAATGGATGTGTCCTGTCTAGTATAAATCTTCCCATAATTCATCCTGCCCAATATATGAATGGACTGCAGCTTGTCTTATCAATGTGCAACACCTGCTATCTTTCTAAGTTGTTGTTTTCTTCCTGAATTCTGGCCACTCTCCAGAATAGGCTCATGGATTTGTGTCCAAAATATGTACCACCTCCAAGCTCTGTGACATGGCCATGTACTGGATAGCTGAAGAGAATGGCGAGCATCTCAAAAAACTCAGATATCAGTGTGACCAGGAAAGTCTCAGTGCAGAAACCCTGCTTTGGGCCTTTTGCTTACTTATTGTTGTGTTGCACTGAATGTCAGGAAGGTCTTTGCCTCAGGCCACCCCTTTGTGAAGCCTGAAGAAAACAGTTTTCAAATGGAAATGAATGGGCCTCACCTGTGGCTCTTTATCAGCCTCTTGGACCTGTGTGTGGCTGTGACTTAGATTCTCAGCACCTGATGGATCTTAAGAATGATCCCACGTGAGCTTCCAAAACCAAAATGGCAAAAAATATCATTCATTGTGGATGAAGTCTCTTGCCTTCCTCTGTTAGGTTCCTGCACTCCATCAAATGACAATAGGGATTCTTTGGGTCAAATGAGTTCTTCAAAGCCCTGCAGAGGTGCTTGTGTTTTCGCATGACTCTAAATCACCTAAAGAATCAATACCTAAAATCAGTAGGCCTCAAATTGGAGAAACAAAGAAGTATTAACGGCAGGCTTATTTGTTCGCTCCTGTTTCAGAGAAACGGTGTCCAGGCTACCCTGACTTTAGGCAAATGAGGGGCAAACGAGCTGATTTTGGACACTGTCTTGGGCTGCGCCCCTCATGGAAACCTCCAGCCAGAGGTTAAGATGATTGACTATATGGAATAAGATGAAGGCCATGTGGGAGTGTTTTGGTTTTAATTTTGGTCATTTGTGTTGCATTGGAAAAAATGACTGGGTCCACGTGGGCTTGAACTCTGGTGTGATTCCCCTTAGAGACTGGGTTTTGGAACTGAACTCAGAGAAGCATTGCCATGAATTTTGTTGGGATTTTAAGAGGCCACGCATGAATTCGCTCGTGGAAACTGAGACCTAGGCCCCGGGTGGATTTCCACAGAGGCCTGGGAATCTCAGCAAGGATATTACATGATTTTATTCTTAAAGAAATGGCAGCCATAGTTGAGAGTCAAAACACACATGGACCTCACATTGTAGACCTCAATGGACCTGGCCTAATGTGACCTTTTGTTCACTCTTTGGGAAGCCGTGCCTGTGAGAGTTCTCCAGAGATTTCATTGAAATGAGCTTCCTCACCATTTAATGTTTGCTGAATGAACTGAAACCCACAGTGCCTCCAACTTCATGGTTGAAAAATGGCTAGATAAATACCATGAAATTTTTGAAATTCCTATGACCAGGTGGCACTGGAGAAACATTGGATGTCCTGTTGCTGATCATGAGTATACCAGACAGTGCCTTGATTTACTGAGTTTCATGAAAATGGTGTAGAACAGAGATGCCAGAAATTTGGAGCCTGCTGACTAGGGGGTCTAGAGCAGTGGTGGGGAGGTGTTTGCTAAAACATCCGTGGTAGGGCCATGTGGATCTACCATTGGATTCCAAATGGCTTGTAACTGACATGGTGCAGCCAACAGACCCTTATATGTAAGGGCATCTTGTTATATGGAGAGTTTTCAGAGGAAAATTAAGAATCAGGTTGATATGGACAAGGGGGCAATGGGGCAAGCTGTGAGAGATAGGAGCCTAGTTGGTGCATTCTCTTGCAGACCCTGACCCACCACACGTGACAGAACTCCCTCCAGCACTGTGTCCCAGTTTAGCTCCTAGTATTTCGTGAAACAAATACCAAACTCACAGTGCAGCAGCAAAAACACCACAAAAAGTGGAAGAGGACCAAATGGCTTCACAGTCCACACGGGGAGACACTTAGTCCCCAGTGGCCTCAGTTTACCTACAAAGAGAGGATTCAGCACTGCTTCATCTTGTTCATTGGAAAATAAGAAACCATGTCCTCCAGGTCACATAGATGCAGACCCAGCCTTGATGGTCTCACTACAGAGGAAGCCAAATCTCCTGAAAACTACATATATTTCAAGTGTGGAAGCTCAGAGGCAGTTTCTCAAAAAGTTTTTAGGCCAGCAGAGCTCCATGTTTGTGGAGTGTTTACCCTGTCCCTTAGTTTTGGAAACTCCTCTACCACCTCCAAGGTTGTGAACTCCTGAGCATTTTCCATTCCAGATATGTATTCACTGATTTTGTAACTCTTCTCCTCTAATTGTGTCTTACTTGGGGTGAAGGTAATGTCAAGGCATTGTTCTGGATGAGAGCGGGAGGATATTTGTGCAGCATATTTTTACATACACATTGGATTCATTTTCCAAATTTCCATTCGAAGTACTGAATCCCTGACACTAACCCATACCTAGTAGACTCAGACTATTCATCCTAATATAATGGAGAAAATTAGCCCAACACATTAGAAATACAAGTACTTCAGAGGAGACATGTTGTATAGTTGGACTTGACATTTGCATTATATAAGGTAGGAGTTATAAATCTAGTCAAATTTATTTGAAATATTCTCCATGTGTTTTTAAGCTTAACAAATATGTGAATTCTTATTTCCCTTTTCTGTAGCCTATTCACACATGTATATTTATATGCATATATAGAATCCTACCAGGTATCACACGTACATTTTTGTGAGGTGGCTGCCTTGGCAGATACAAATTGTGAGAAGAGTTCACTCCTCCTAAATGCTGTTGGAAATGAAAATTCAACCTATAGGAGAGCGTCCTAGTAGAACAACATTATACATTAACTCATGTTCAGTAAAATAAATATTTTTGCATTTGTGGATGATACATATTTACTGATGAATTTCGATTGGCATTTATATTGGTACTTTTTAATGTCTGTGAGTGTTGTGTGTGTGTGTGTGTATATACAGATATAGATATACTCTGCAAATTTTTCAAAATATGAAATATATGTGTCTAATATACACTCTCTAAATTCATTTATGTTCATGTATGTGGATTTATAATCCACTTTTCACAAGATTATAATCAGAAATATTCATCCACCTGAAATACATATTTGTTTCCTAGTACTGAAAACTAACTTCAGTGAATGGTGCATACAAATCCTAATTATTCTACAGTAACTGACCCAGTCTAACATCAATGCAAGTAGACTCCTATGGGACATGATATGTAATTTGTCATTCATTTGTATTCGACACTGGTACATTATTGTTTCTTCAGTTTTTGCACATCACAGGATATACATTTCATCCACAAGTTCACAAATTAATAAGCATTTGTTTCAACTTTAACCACTTCTTGCTTCAGAACACATGTATTGTCAGGGTATTCTTGACTGGTCTTTTCATGAGACTTCTTTCCAAACACATTATTTTGAATTTCCATAATCATTTTGAAGCAAAACTCACACACTCTTTATGATAAACCTAAACACAAATATTTCCATTACATATATACCTGGTTGGAATGAATGATTGTATATCAATATACGATTTCCTTTAATTTTTCAGATATCAGTTCAATTCATTATTTAAAGTTCAAAAAAGTTATATTATTTATTCACAGTATGGTCTATTCATGCTTTTTCTCTATGTTCCTAGAAACAGGGTACACCTCTTTGTACCCCCGATTCTCATTTTACATCTTCAATATATTGCTCCCAGAAATGGTGAAAGAAATACTCATGTCACCTCATTATCACAGTAATATTCTGGACAAAAAATGGAAAGGTCACACTTATGATTGTACCAAAGCCTAAATGGAAAGTGAACATGGATTTCTAAAAACATCCATGTCCAGGTTGCCTAATGCTGTCAATTGTCAATCCTATTGGTGACTACATATTTGTTTTTTTCCTAATTTATATATTCAAACTCAACCCTGTTGAAAATGTCTAATTCTATCACTCACTTTATACTTTGCCTGATTTCGTAATGTTTCTATTGATATCTGCTTTTCTACATATTTTCCCCAGTTCAACATAGTGACTGACTCTTCATATGTGCTGACATTTACATTCACTCAACAACCGAAAGTCTATTGCTAAAGAACTTTTGGTCCAAATCCTATACTCACTCTTCTTCCTAAACCTACCGACTATCTTCCTAATCCTACTGAATATCCCTTTTTGACTGGATGTTCTCTTCTAAATTCAATCATCCAATGTACAAGGTCCTATGCCATTGTATATGGAATTATCTGAGGCATCTTTGCAGAACATCATTCAAAGCTAAGTATCCCAATCAAGGGCAAAACCCTTCTGGGCTTCAAATCATACCTAGATTTCTGTTTTCCTACTTATATTTCACCTCTATATTCTTGTAAATATTGCAGGTTCCCAATACCATTATTCATCACACAGAATCACTCGTAATCCAAATCAAACCTGTTTTTAACCCCAAGTATACACTGTTCCCTCAATCATTTTACAGAAGAGCAGAGACAGAGTGGTTCTTACAATACAGGAAAGTTGGGGACCTTCCACCTGATGAGAACCTCAAATGTCCATGCACAAATGGTACCTGGAGAAGTTGTAGGCAGGTATGAAGCACCTGAGAGAGCAAAAGTCATCTTCCATGGCAAACAACCTGGTCAGGATGAAGGGATGTGTCTGAATCTGCCTCTCTCTCTTCTTATTGTACAGAAGATGGACCAAACCAGGGCTGAGTGGAGAGCTGTTCCCGGGTGCCAATGGTGATATACATTCTACCTTATGAAAGTGTCACAGGAAGTTCTGGCAACCTCCATCTTATGTTACCCTTGGAAGCAACTGTTAGGACAAAGTGGTTGCCAAGGCAGTGACCTCATTCAGTTCCAAAGAATGTGAAATACCTCATTTCCTTGGTGATGGAACTCTCTGAACTTGGTATCCAAGAAGCCAGACACCCAGGGGCAGTCCCAGTCCCAGTCCCAGTGGGCTCACTTGTTTGGATTTACCAAGGACAGAGTCAGTTTTCTTGGTACCTAATGATGTGAGGATGGCCAAATGCCAGGAGAGCTCTGAAGATGGACCTTTCCTGAGAAAACAGGTAGTGGCTAACCACTTTTTCCTGACATCTTCACAGAGTTGGTCAAGGAATCAAGATCTGAGAGAAGACAGGCCATTTCGGGGGAACATAGTATGGCCCACCAGTCAGAGGACACTCCGGATAGTCACAGACGTACTTGGGGGAAGGAGGTGCCTTTGTGGGAGTGGGTGCGGGTTTGTTGTTTTGTCTCATGTTCTGAGAAGAGATAGAAAAGGCGGTTTGTTTGGTTTGGAGTGGACAGTTTCTAGTAAGTCATTTGACATGGCGAGTGTTTCTCTTTCTGTGTATCCCACTGTGTCCGTTGTTGTAGACATTAGAAAAGAGAATGCATTAATGGATGTGTCCTGTCTAGTATAAATCTTCCCATAATTCATCCTGCCCAATATATGAATGGACTGCAGCTTGTCTTATCAATGTGCAACACCTGCTATCTTTCTAAGTTGTTGTTTTCTTCCTGAATTCTGGCCACTCTCCAGAATAGGCTCATGGATTTGTGTCCAAAATATGTACCACCTCCAAGCTCTGTGACATGGCCATGTACTGGATAGCTGAAGAGAATGGCGAGCATCTCAAAAAACTCAGATATCAGTGTGACCAGGAAAGTCTCAGTGCAGAAACCCAGCTTTGGGCCTTTTGCTTACTTATTGTTGTGTTGCACTGAATGTCAGGAAGGTCTTTGCCTCAGGCCACCCCTTTGTGAAGCCTGAAGAAAACAGTTTTCAAATGGAAATGAATGGGCCTCACCTGTGGCTCTTTATCAGCCTCTTGGACCTGTGTGTGGCTGTGACTTAGATTCTCAGCACCTGATGGATCTTAAGAAAGATCCCACGTGAGCTTCCAAAACCAAAATGGCAAAAAATATCATTCATTGTGGATGAAGTCTCTTGCCTTCCTCTGTTAGGTTCCTGCACTCCATCAAATGACAATAGGGATTCTTTGGGTCAAATGAGTTCTTCAAAGCCCTGCAGAGGTGCTTGTGTTTTCGCATGACTCTAAATCACCTAAGGAATCGATACCTAACATCAGTAGGCCTCAAATTGGAGAAACAAAGAAGTGTTAACGGCAGGCTTATTTGTTCGCTCCTGTTTCAGAGAAACGGTGTCCAGGCTACCCTGACTTTAGGCAAATGAGGGGCAAACGAGCTGATTTTGGACACTGTCTTGGGCTGCGCCCCTCATGGAAACCTCCAGCCAGAGGTTAAGATGATTGACTATATGGAATAAGATGAAGGCCATGTGGGAGTGTTTTGGTTTTAATTTTGGTCATTTGTGTTGCATTGGAAAAAATGACTGGGTCCACGTGGGCTTGAACTCTGGTGTGATTCCCCTTAGAGACTGGGTTTTGGAACTCAACTCAGAGAAGCATTACCATGAATTTTGTTGGGATTTTAAGAGGCCATGCATGAAAGTCGCTCTTGGAAACTGAGACCTAGGCCCCGGGTGGATTTCCACAGAGGCCTGGGAATCTCAGCAAGGATATCACATGATTTTATTCTTAAAGAAATGGCAGCCATAGTTGAGAGTCAAAACACACATGGACCTCACATTGTAGACCTCAATGGGCCTCGCCTAATGTGACCTTTTGTCCACTCTTTGGGAAGCCATGCCTGTGAGAGTTCTCCAGGGATTTCATTGAAATGAGCTTCCTCACCATTTAATGTTTGCTGAATGAACTGAAACCCACAGTGCCTCCAACTTCATGCTTGAAAAATGGCTGGATAAATACCATGAAATTTTTGAAATTCCTATGACCAGGTGGCACTGGAGAAACATTGGATGTCTTGTTGCTGATCATGAGTATACCAGACAGTGCCTTGATTTACTGAGTTTCATGAAAATGGTGTAGAACAGAGATGCCAGAAATTTGGAGCCTGCTGACTAGTGGGTCTAGAGCAGTGGTGGGGAGGTGTTTGATAAAACATCCGTGGTAGGGCCATGTGGATCTACCATTGGATTCCAAATGGCTTGTAACTGACATGGTGCAGCCAGCAGACCCTTATATGTAAAGGCATCTTGTTACATGGAGAGTTTTCAGAGGAAAATTAAGAATCAGGTTGATATGGACAAGGGGGCAATGGGGCAAGCTGTGAGAGATAGGAGCCTAGTTGGTGCATTCTCTTGCAGACCCTGACCCACCACACGTGACAGAACTCCCTCCAGCACTGTGTCCCCGGTTAGCTCCTAGTATTTCGTGAAACAAATATCAAACTCACAGTGCAGCAGCAAAAACACCACAAAAAGTGGAAGAGGACCAAATGGCTTCACAGTCCACACGGGGAGACACTTAGTCCCCAATGGCCTCAGTTTACCTACAGAGATAGGATTCAGCACTGCTTCATCTTGTTCATTGGAAAATAAGAAACCATGTCCTCCAGGTCACATAGATGCAGACCCAGCCTTGATGGTCTCACTACAGAGGAAGCCAAATCCCCTGAAAACTACATATATTTCAAGTGTGGAAGCTCAGAGGCAGTTTCTCAAAAAGTTTTTAGGCCAGCAGAGCTCCATGTTTGTGGAGTGTTTACCCTGTCCCTTAGTTTTGGAAACTCCTCTACCACCTCCAAGGTTGTGAACTCCTGAGCATTTTCCATTCCAGATATGTATTCACTGATTTTGTAACTCTTCTCCTCTAATTGTGTCTTACTTGGGGTGAAGGTAATGTCAAGGCATTGTTCTGGATGAGAGCGGGAGTATATTTGTGCAGCATATATTTACATACACATTGGATTCATTTTCCAATTTTCCATTCGAAATACTGAATCCCTGACACTAACCCATACCTAGTAGACTCAGACTATTCATCCTAATATAATGGAGAAAATTAACCCAACACATTAGAAATACAAGTACTTCAGAGGAGACATGTTGTATAGTTGGACTTGACATTTGCATTATATAAGGTAGGAGTTATAAATCTAGTCAAATTTATTTGAAATATTCTCCATGTGTTTTAAACTTAACAAATATGTGAATTCTTGTTTCCTTTTTCTGTAGTCTATTCACACATGTATATTTATATGCATATATAGAATCCTACCAGGTATCACACGTACATTTTTGTGAGGTGGCTGTCTTGGCAGATACAAATTGTGAGAAGTGTTCACTCCTCCTAAATGCTGTTGGAAATGAAAATTCAACTTATAGGAGAGCGTCCTAGCAGAACAACATTATACATTAACTCATGTTCAGTAAAATAAATATTTTTGCATTTGTGGATGATACATATTTACTGATGAATTTCGATTGGCATTTATATTGGTACTTTTTAATGTCTGTGAGTGTTGTTTGTTTGTGTGTGTATATACAGATATAGATATAGATATACTCTGCAAATTTTTCAAAATATGAAATATATGTGTCTAATACACACTCTCTAAATTCATTCATGTTCATGTATGTGGATTTATAATCCACTTTTCACAAGATTATAATCAGAAATATTCATCCACCTGAAATACATATTTGTTTCCTAGTACTGAAAACTAACTTCAATGAATGGTGCATACAAATCCTAATTATTCTACAGTAACTGACCCAGTCTAACATCAATGCAAGTAGACTCCTATGGGACATGATATGTAATTTGTCATTCATTTGTATTCGACACTGGTACATTATTGTTTCTTCAGTTTTTGCACATCACAGGATATACATTTCATCCACAAGTTCACAAATTAATAAGCATTTGTTTCAACTTTAACCACTTCTTGCTTCAGAACACATGTATTGTCAGGGTATTCTTGACTGGTCTTTTCATGAGACTTCTTTCCAAACATATTATTTTGAATTTCCATAATCATTTTGAAGCAAAACTCACACACTCTTTATGATAAACCTAAACACAAATATTTCCATTACATATATACCTGGTTGGAATGAATGATTGTATATCAATATACGATTTCCTTTAATTTTTCAGATATCAGTTCAATTCATTATTTAAAGTTCAAAAAAGTTATATTATTTATTCACAGTATGGTCTATTCATGCTTTTTCTCTATGTTCCTAGAAACAGGGTACACCTCTTTGTACCCCCGATTCTCATTTTACATCTTCAATATATTGCTCCCAGAAATGGTGAAAGAAATACTCATGTCACCTCATTATCACAGTAATATTCTGGACAAAAAATGGAAAGGTCACACTTATGATTGTACCAAAGCCTAAATGGAAAGTGAACATGGATTTCTAAAAACATCCATGTCCAGGTTGCCTAATGCTGTCAATTGTCAATCCTATTGGTGACTACATATTTGTTTTTTTCCTAATTTATATATTCAAACTCAACCCTGTTGAAAATGTCTAATTCTATCACTCACTTTATACTTTGCCTGATTTCGTAATGTTTCTATTGATATCTGCTTTTCTACATATTTTCCCCAGTTCAACATAGTGACTGACTCTTCATATGTGCTGACATTTACATTCACTCAACAACCGAAAGTCTATTGCTAAAGAACTTTTGGTCCAAATCCTATACTCACTCTTCTTCCTAAACCTACCGACTATCTTCCTAATCCTACTGAATATCCCTTTTTGACTGGATGTTCTCTTCTAAATTCAATCATCCAATGTACAAGGTCCTATGCCATTGTATATGGAATTATCTGAGGCATCTTTGCAGAACATCATTCAAAGCTAAGTATCCCAATCAAGGGCAAAACCCTTCTGGGCTTCAAATCATACCTAGATTTCTGTTTTCCTACTTATATTTCACCTCTATATTCTTGTAAATATTGCAGGTTCCCAATACCATTATTCATCACACAGAATCACTCGTAATCCAAATCAAACCTGTTTTTAACCCCAAGTATACACTGTTCCCTCAATCATTTTACAGAAGAGCAGAGACAGAGTGGTTCTTACAATACAGGAAAGTTGGGGACCTTCCACCTGATGAGAACCTCAAATGTCCATGCACAAATGGTACCTGGAGAAGTTGTAGGCAGGTATGAAGCACCTGAGAGAGCAAAAGTCATCTTCCATGGCAAACAACCTGGTCAGGATGAAGGGATGTGTCTGAATCTGCCTCTCTCTCTTCTTATTGTACAGAAGATGGACCAAACCAGGGCTGAGTGGAGAGCTGTTCCCGGGTGCCAATGGTGATATACATTCTACCTTATGAAAGTGTCACAGGAAGTTCTGGCAACCTCCATCTTATGTTACCCTTGGAAGCAACTGTTAGGACAAAGTGGTTGCCAAGGCAGTGACCTCATTCAGTTCCAAAGAATGTGAAATACCTCATTTCCTTGGTGATGGAACTCTCTGAACTTGGTATCCAAGAAGCCAGACACCCAGGGGCAGTCCCAGTCCCAGTCCCAGTGGGCTCACTTGTTTGGATTTACCAAGGACAGAGTCAGTTTTCTTGGTACCTAATGATGTGAGGATGGCCAAATGCCAGGAGAGCTCTGAAGATGGACCTTTCCTGAGAAAACAGGTAGTGGCTAACCACTTTTTCCTGACATCTTCACAGAGTTGGTCAAGGAATCAAGATCTGAGAGAAGACAGGCCATTTCGGGGGAACATAGTATGGCCCACCAGTCAGAGGACACTCCGGATAGTCACAGACGTACTTGGGGGAAGGAGGTGCCTTTGTGGGAGTGGGTGCGGGTTTGTTGTTTTGTCTCATGTTCTGAGAAGAGATAGAAAAGGCGGTTTGTTTGGTTTGGAGTGGACAGTTTCTAGTAAGTCATTTGACATGGCGAGTGTTTCTCTTTCTGTGTATCCCACTGTGTCCGTTGTTGTAGACATTAGAAAAGAGAATGCATTAATGGATGTGTCCTGTCTAGTATAAATCTTCCCATAATTCATCCTGCCCAATATATGAATGGACTGCAGCTTGTCTTATCAATGTGCAACACCTGCTATCTTTCTAAGTTGTTGTTTTCTTCCTGAATTCTGGCCACTCTCCAGAATAGGCTCATGGATTTGTGTCCAAAATATGTACCACCTCCAAGCTCTGTGACATGGCCATGTACTGGATAGCTGAAGAGAATGGCGAGCATCTCAAAAAACTCAGATATCAGTGTGACCAGGAAAGTCTCAGTGCAGAAACCCAGCTTTGGGCCTTTTGCTTACTTATTGTTGTGTTGCACTGAATGTCAGGAAGGTCTTTGCCTCAGGCCACCCCTTTGTGAAGCCTGAAGAAAACAGTTTTCAAATGGAAATGAATGGGCCTCACCTGTGGCTCTTTATCAGCCTCTTGGACCTGTGTGTGGCTGTGACTTAGATTCTCAGCACCTGATGGATCTTAAGAAAGATCCCACGTGAGCTTCCAAAACCAAAATGGCAAAAAATATCATTCATTGTGGATGAAGTCTCTTGCCTTCCTCTGTTAGGTTCCTGCACTCCATCAAATGACAATAGGGATTCTTTGGGTCAAATGAGTTCTTCAAAGCCCTGCAGAGGTGCTTGTGTTTTCGCATGACTCTAAATCACCTAAGGAATCGATACCTAACATCAGTAGGCCTCAAATTGGAGAAACAAAGAAGTATTAACGGCAGGCTTATTTGTTCGCTCCTGTTTCAGAGAAACGGTGTCCAGGCTACCCTGACTTTAGGCAAATGAGGGGCAAACGAGCTGATTTTGGACACTGTCTTGGGCTGCGCCCCTCATGGAAACCTCCAGCCAGAGGTTAAGATGATTGACTATATGGAATAAGATGAAGGCCATGTGGGAGTGTTTTGGTTTTAATTTTGGTCATTTGTGTTGCATTGGAAAAAATGACTGGGTCCACGTGGGCTTGAACTCTGGTGTGATTCCCCTTAGAGACTGGGTTTTGGAACTCAACTCAGAGAAGCATTACCATGAATTTTGTTGGGATTTTAAGAGGCCATGCATGAAAGTCGCTCTTGGAAACTGAGACCTAGGCCCCGGGTGGATTTCCACAGAGGCCTGGGAATCTCAGCAAGGATATCACATGATTTTATTCTTAAAGAAATGGCAGCCATAGTTGAGAGTCAAAACACACATGGACCTCACATTGTAGACCTCAATGGGCCTCGCCTAATGTGACCTTTTGTCCACTCTTTGGGAAGCCATGCCTGTGAGAGTTCTCCAGGGATTTCATTGAAATGAGCTTCCTCACCATTTAATGTTTGCTGAATGAACTGAAACCCACAGTGCCTCCAACTTCATGCTTGAAAAATGGCTGGATAAATACCATGAAATTTTTGAAATTCCTATGACCAGGTGGCACTGGAGAAACATTGGATGTCTTGTTGCTGATCATGAGTATACCAGACAGTGCCTTGATTTACTGAGTTTCATGAAAATGGTGTAGAACAGAGATGCCAGAAATTTGGAGCCTGCTGACTAGTGGGTCTAGAGCAGTGGTGGGGAGGTGTTTGATAAAACATCCGTGGTAGGGCCATGTGGATCTACCATTGGATTCCAAATGGCTTGTAACTGACATGGTGCAGCCAGCAGACCCTTATATGTAAAGGCATCTTGTTACATGGAGAGTTTTCAGAGGAAAATTAAGAATCAGGTTGATATGGACAAGGGGGCAATGGGGCAAGCTGTGAGAGATAGGAGCCTAGTTGGTGCATTCTCTTGCAGACCCTGACCCACCACACGTGACAGAACTCCCTCCAGCACTGTGTCCCCGGTTAGCTCCTAGTATTTCGTGAAACAAATATCAAACTCACAGTGCAGCAGCAAAAACACCACAAAAAGTGGAAGAGGACCAAATGGCTTCACAGTCCACACGGGGAGACACTTAGTCCCCAATGGCCTCAGTTTACCTACAGAGATAGGATTCAGCACTGCTTCATCTTGTTCATTGGAAAATAAGAAACCATGTCCTCCAGGTCACATAGATGCAGACCCAGCCTTGATGGTCTCACTACAGAGGAAGCCAAATCCCCTGAAAACTACATATATTTCAAGTGTGGAAGCTCAGAGGCAGTTTCTCAAAAAGTTTTTAGGCCAGCAGAGCTCCATGTTTGTGGAGTGTTTACCCTGTCCCTTAGTTTTGGAAACTCCTCTACCACCTCCAAGGTTGTGAACTCCTGAGCATTTTCCATTCCAGATATGTATTCACTGATTTTGTAACTCTTCTCCTCTAATTGTGTCTTACTTGGGGTGAAGGTAATGTCAAGGCATTGTTCTGGATGAGAGCGGGAGTATATTTGTGCAGCATATATTTACATACACATTGGATTCATTTTCCAATTTTCCATTCGAAATACTGAATCCCTGACACTAACCCATACCTAGTAGACTCAGACTATTCATCCTAATATAATGGAGAAAATTAACCCAACACATTAGAAATACAAGTACTTCAGAGGAGACATGTTGTATAGTTGGACTTGACATTTGCATTATATAAGGTAGGAGTTATAAATCTAGTCAAATTTATTTGAAATATTCTCCATGTGTTTTAAACTTAACAAATATGTGAATTCTTGTTTCCTTTTTCTGTAGTCTATTCACACATGTATATTTATATGCATATATAGAATCCTACCAGGTATCACACGTACATTTTTGTGAGGTGGCTGTCTTGGCAGATACAAATTGTGAGAAGTGTTCACTCCTCCTAAATGCTGTTGGAAATGAAAATTCAACTTATAGGAGAGCGTCCTAGCAGAACAACATTATACATTAACTCATGTTCAGTAAAATAAATATTTTTGCATTTGTGGATGATACATATTTACTGATGAATTTCGATTGGCATTTATATTGGTACTTTTTAATGTCTGTGAGTGTTGTTTGTTTGTGTGTGTATATACAGATATAGATATAGATATACTCTGCAAATTTTTCAAAATATGAAATATATGTGTCTAATACACACTCTCTAAATTCATTCATGTTCATGTATGTGGATTTATAATCCACTTTTCACAAGATTATAATCAGAAATATTCATCCACCTGAAATACATATTTGTTTCCTAGTACTGAAAACTAACTTCAGTGAATGGTGCATACAAATCCTAATTATTCTACAGTAACTGACCCAGTCTAACATCAATGCAAGTAGACTCCTATGGGACATGATATGTAATTTGTCATTCATTTGTATTCGACACTGGTACATTATTGTTTCTTCAGTTTTTGCACATCACAGGATATACATTTCATCCACAAGTTCACAAATTAATAAGCATTTGTTTCAACTTTAACCACTTCTTGCTTCAGAACACATGTATTGTCAGGGTATTCTTGACTGGTCTTTTCATGAGACTTCTTTCCAAACATATTATTTTGAATTTCCATAATCATTTTGAAGCAAAACTCACACACTCTTTATGATAAACCTAAACACAAATATTTCCATTACATATATACCTGGTTGGAATGAATGATTGTATATCAATATACGATTTCCTTTAATTTTTCAGATATCAGTTCAATTCATTATTTAAAGTTCAAAAAAGTTATATTATTTATTCACAGTATGGTCTATTCATGCTTTTTCTCTATGTTCCTAGAAACAGGGTACACCTCTTTGTACCCCCGATTCTCATTTTACATCTTCAATATATTGCTCCCAGAAATGGTGAAAGAAATACTCATGTCACCTCATTATCACAGTAATATTCTGGACAAAAAATGGAAAGGTCACACTTATGATTGTACCAAAGCCTAAATGGAAAGTGAACATGGATTTCTAAAAACATCCATGTCCAGGTTGCCTAATGCTGTCAATTGTCAATCCTATTGGTGACTACATATTTGTTTTTTTCCTAATTTATATATTCAAACTCAACCCTGTTGAAAATGTCTAATTCTATCACTCACTTTATACTTTGCCTGATTTCGTAATGTTTCTATTGATATCTGCTTTTCTACATATTTTCCCCAGTTCAACATAGTGACTGACTCTTCATATGTGCTGACATTTACATTCACTCAACAACCGAAAGTCTATTGCTAAAGAACTTTTGGTCCAAATCCTATACTCACTCTTCTTCCTAAACCTACCGACTATCTTCCTAATCCTACTGAATATCCCTTTTTGACTGGATGTTCTCTTCTAAATTCAATCATCCAATGTACAAGGTCCTATGCCATTGTATATGGAATTATCTGAGGCATCTTTGCAGAACATCATTCAAAGCTAAGTATCCCAATCAAGGGCAAAACCCTTCTGGGCTTCAAATCATACCTAGATTTCTGTTTTCCTACTTATATTTCACCTCTATATTCTTGTAAATATTGCAGGTTCCCAATACCATTATTCATCACACAGAATCACTCGTAATCCAAATCAAACCTGTTTTTAACCCCAAGTATACACTGTTCCCTCAATCATTTTACAGAAGAGCAGAGACAGAGTGGTTCTTACAATACAGGAAAGTTGGGGACCTTCCACCTGATGAGAACCTCAAATGTCCATGCACAAATGGTACCTGGAGAAGTTGTAGGCAGGTATGAAGCACCTGAGAGAGCAAAAGTCATCTTCCATGGCAAACAACCTGGTCAGGATGAAGGGATGTGTCTGAATCTGCCTCTCTCTCTTCTTATTGTACAGAAGATGGACCAAACCAGGGCTGAGTGGAGAGCTGTTCCCGGGTGCCAATGGTGATATACATTCTACCTTATGAAAGTGTCACAGGAAGTTCTGGCAACCTCCATCTTATGTTACCCTTGGAAGCAACTGTTAGGACAAAGTGGTTGCCAAGGCAGTGACCTCATTCAGTTCCAAAGAATGTGAAATACCTCATTTCCTTGGTGATGGAACTCTCTGAACTTGGTATCCAAGAAGCCAGACACCCAGGGGCAGTCCCAGTCCCAGTCCCAGTGGGCTCACTTGTTTGGATTTAGCAAGGACAGAGTCAGTTTTCTTGGTACCTAATGATGTGAGGATGGCCAAATGCCAGGAGAGCTCTGAAGATGGACCTTTCCTGAGAAAACAGGTAGTGGCTAACCACTTTTTCCTGACATCTTCACAGAGTTGGTCAAGGAATCAAGATCTGAGAGAAGACAGGCCATTTCGGGGGAACATAGTATGGCCCACCAGTCAGAGGACACTCCGGATAGTCACAGACGTACTTGGGGGAAGGAGGTGCCTTTGTGGGAGTGGGTGCGGGTTTGTTGTTTTGTCTCATGTTCTGAGAAGAGATAGAAAAGGCGGTTTGTTTGGTTTGGAGTGGACAGTTTCTAGTAAGTCATTTGACATGGCGAGTGTTTCTCTTTCTGTGTATCCCACTGTGTCCGTTGTTGTAGACATTAGAAAAGAGAATGCATTAATGGATGTGTCCTGTCTAGTATAAATCTTCCCATAATTCATCCTGCCCAATATATGAATGGACTGCAGCTTGTCTTATCAATGTGCAACACCTGCTATCTTTCTAAGTTGTTGTTTTCTTCCTGAATTCTGGCCACTCTCCAGAATAGGCTCATGGATTTGTGTCCAAAATATGTACCACCTCCAAGCTCTGTGACATGGCCATGTACTGGATAGCTGAAGAGAATGGCGAGCATCTCAAAAAACTCAGATATCAGTGTGACCAGGAAAGTCTCAGTGCAGAAACCCTGCTTTGGGCCTTTTGCTTACTTATTGTTGTGTTGCACTGAATGTCAGGAAGGTCTTTGCCTCAGGCCACCCCTTTGTGAAGCCTGAAGAAAACAGTTTTCAAATGGAAATGAATGGGCCTCACCTGTGGCTCTTTATCAGCCTCTTGGACCTGTGTGTGGCTGTGACTTAGATTCTCAGCACCTGATGGATCTTAAGAATGATCCCACGTGAGCTTCCAAAACCAAAATGGCAAAAAATATCATTCATTGTGGATGAAGTCTCTTGCCTTCCTCTGTTAGGTTCCTGCACTCCATCAAATGACAATAGGGATTCTTTGGGTCAAATGAGTTCTTCAAAGCCCTGCAGAGGTGCTTGTGTTTTCGCATGACTCTAAATCACCTAAAGAATCAATACCTAAAATCAGTAGGCCTCAAATTGGAGAAACAAAGAAGTATTAACGGCAGGCTTATTTGTTCGCTCCTGTTTCAGAGAAACGGTGTCCAGGCTACCCTGACTTTAGGCAAATGAGGGGCAAACGAGCTGATTTTGGACACTGTCTTGGGCTGCGCCCCTCATGGAAACCTCCAGCCAGAGGTTAAGATGATTGACTATATGGAATAAGATGAAGGCCATGTGGGAGTGTTTTGGTTTTAATTTTGGTCATTTGTGTTGCATTGGAAAAAATGACTGGGTCCACGTGGGCTTGAACTCTGGTGTGATTCCCCTTAGAGACTGGGTTTTGGAACTGAACTCAGAGAAGCATTGCCATGAATTTTGTTGGGATTTTAAGAGGCCACGCATGAAAGTCGCTCGTGGAAACTGAGACCTAGGCCCCGGGTGGATTTCCACAGAGGCCTGGGAATCTCAGCAAGGATATTACATGATTTTATTCTTAAAGAAATGGCAGCCATAGTTGAGAGTCAAAACACACATGGACCTCACATTGTAGACCTCAATGGACCTGGCCTAATGTGACCTTTTGTTCACTCTTTGGGAAGCCGTGCCTGTGAGAGTTCTCCAGAGATTTCATTGAAATGAGCTTCCTCACCATTTAATGTTTGCTGAATGAACTGAAACCCACAGTGCCTCCAACTTCATGGTTGAAAAATGGCTAGATAAATACCATGAAATTTTTGAAATTCCTATGACCAGGTGGCACTGGAGAAACATTGGATGTCCTGTTGCTGATCATGAGTATACCAGACAGTGCCTTGATTTACTGAGTTTCATGAAAATGGTGTAGAACAGAGATGCCAGAAATTTGGAGCCTGCTGACTAGGGGGTCTAGAGCAGTGGTGGGGAGGTGTTTGCTAAAACATCCGTGGTAGGGCCATGTGGATCTACCATTGGATTCCAAATGGCTTGTAACTGACATGGTGCAGCCAACAGACCCTTATATGTAAGGGCATCTTGTTATATGGAGAGTTTTCAGAGGAAAATTAAGAATCAGGTTGATATGGACAAGGGGGCAATGGGGCAAGCTGTGAGAGATAGGAGCCTAGTTGGTGCATTCTCTTGCAGACCCTGACCCACCACACGTGACAGAACTCCCTCCAGCACTGTGTCCCAGTTTAGCTCCTAGTATTTCGTGAAACAAATACCAAACTCACAGTGCAGCAGCAAAAACACCACAAAAAGTGGAAGAGGACCAAATGGCTTCACAGTCCACACGGGGAGACACTTAGTCCCCAGTGGCCTCAGTTTACCTACAAAGAGAGGATTCAGCACTGCTTCATCTTGTTCATTGGAAAATAAGAAACCATGTCCTCCAGGTCACATAGATGCAGACCCAGCCTTGATGGTCTCACTACAGAGGAAGCCAAATCTCCTGAAAACTACATATATTTCAAGTGTGGAAGCTCAGAGGCAGTTTCTCAAAAAGTTTTTAGGCCAGCAGAGCTCCATGTTTGTGGAGTGTTTACCCTGTCCCTTAGTTTTGGAAACTCCTCTACCACCTCCAAGGTTGTGAACTCCTGAGCATTTTCCATTCCAGATATGTATTCACTGATTTTGTAACTCTTCTCCTCTAATTGTGTCTTACTTGGGGTGAAGGTAATGTCAAGGCATTGTTCTGGATGAGAGCGGGAGGATATTTGTGCAGCATATTTTTACATACACATTGGATTCATTTTCCAAATTTCCATTCGAAGTACTGAATCCCTGACACTAACCCATACCTAGTAGACTCAGACTATTCATCCTAATATAATGGAGAAAATTAGCCCAACACATTAGAAATACAAGTACTTCAGAGGAGACATGTTGTATAGTTGGACTTGACATTTGCATTATATAAGGTAGGAGTTATAAATCTAGTCAAATTTATTTGAAATATTCTCCATGTGTTTTTAAGCTTAACAAATATGTGAATTCTTATTTCCCTTTTCTGTAGCCTATTCACACATGTATATTTATATGCATATATAGAATCCTACCAGGTATCACACGTACATTTTTGTGAGGTGGCTGCCTTGGCAGATACAAATTGTGAGAAGAGTTCACTCCTCCTAAATGCTGTTGGAAATGAAAATTCAACCTATAGGAGAGCGTCCTAGTAGAACAACATTATACATTAACTCATGTTCAGTAAAATAAATATTTTTGCATTTGTGGATGATACATATTTACTGATGAATTTCGATTGGCATTTATATTGGTACTTTTTAATGTCTGTGAGTGTTGTGTGTGTGTGTGTGTATATACAGATATAGATATAGATATACTCTGCAAATTTTTCAAAATATGAAATATATGTGTCTAATATACACTCTCTAAATTCATTCATGTTCATGTATGTGGATTTATAATCCACTTTTCACAAGATTATAATCAGAAATATTCATCCACCTGAAATACATATTTGTTTCCTTGTAATGAAAACTAACTTCAGTGAATGGTGCTTACAAATCCTAATTATTCTACAGTAACTGACCCAGTCTAACATCAATGCAAGTAGACTCCTATGGGACATGATATGTAATTTGTCATTCATTTGTATTCGACACTGGTACATTATTGTTTCTTCAGTTTTTGCACATCACAGGATATACATTTCATCCACAAGTTCACAAATTAATAAGCATTTGTTTCAACTTTAACCACTTCTTGCTTCAGAACACATGTATTGTCAGGGTATTCTTGACTGGTCTTTTCATGAGACTTCTTTCCAAACACATTATTTTGAATTTCCATAATCATTTTGAAGCAAAACTCACACACTCTTTATGATAAACCTAAACACAAATATTTCCATTACATATATACCTGGTTGGAATGAATGATTGTATATCAATATACGATTTCCTTTAATTTTTCAGATATCAGTTCAATTCATTATTTAAAGTTCAAAAAAGTTATATTATTTATTCACAGTATGGTCTATTCATGCTTTTTCTCTATGTTCCTAGAAACAGGGTACACCTCTTTGTACCCCCGATTCTCATTTTACATCTTCAATATATTGCTCCCAGAAATGGTGAAAGAAATACTCATGTCACCTCATTATCACAGTAATATTCTGGACAAAAAATGGAAAGGTCACACTTATGATTGTACCAAAGCCTAAATGGAAAGTGAACATGGATTTCTAAAAACATCCATGTCCAGGTTGCCTAATGCTGTCAATTGTCAATCCTATTGGTGACTACATATTTGTTTTTTTCCTAATTTATATATTCAAACTCAACCCTGTTGAAAATGTCTAATTCTATCACTCACTTTATACTTTGCCTGATTTCGTAATGTTTCTATTGATATCTGCTTTTCTACATATTTTCCCCAGTTCAACATAGTGACTGACTCTTCATATGTGCTGACATTTACATTCACTCAACAACCGAAAGTCTATTGCTAAAGAACTTTTGGTCCAAATCCTATACTCACTCTTCTTCCTAAACCTACCGACTATCTTCCTAATCCTACTGAATATCCCTTTTTGACTGGATGTTCTCTTCTAAATTCAATCATCCAATGTACAAGGTCCTATGCCATTGTATATGGAATTATCTGAGGCATCTTTGCAGAACATCATTCAAAGCTAAGTATCCCAATCAAGGGCAAAACCCTTCTGGGCTTCAAATCATACCTAGATTTCTGTTTTCCTACTTATATTTCACCTCTATATTCTTGTAAATATTGCAGGTTCCCAATACCATTATTCATCACACAGAATCACTCGTAATCCAAATCAAACCTGTTTTTAACCCCAAGTATACACTGTTCCCTCAATCATTTTACAGAAGAGCAGAGACAGAGTGGTTCTTACAATACAGGAAAGTTGGGGACCTTCCACCTGATGAGAACCTCAAATGTCCATGCACAAATGGTACCTGGAGAAGTTGTAGGCAGGTATGAAGCACCTGAGAGAGCAAAAGTCATCTTCCATGGCAAACAACCTGGTCAGGATGAAGGGATGTGTCTGAATCTGCCTCTCTCTCTTCTTATTGTACAGAAGATGGACCAAACCAGGGCTGAGTGGAGAGCTGTTCCCGGGTGCCAATGGTGATATACATTCTACCTTATGAAAGTGTCACAGGAAGTTCTGGCAACCTCCATCTTATGTTACCCTTGGAAGCAACTGTTAGGACAAAGTGGTTGCCAAGGCAGTGACCTCATTCAGTTCCAAAGAATGTGAAATACCTCATTTCCTTGGTGATGGAACTCTCTGAACTTGGTATCCAAGAAGCCAGACACCCAGGGGCAGTCCCAGTCCCAGTCCCAGTGGGCTCACTTGTTTGGATTTAGCAAGGACAGAGTCAGTTTTCTTGGTACCTAATGATGTGAGGATGGCCAAATGCCAGGAGAGCTCTGAAGATGGACCTTTCCTGAGAAAACAGGTAGTGGCTAACCACTTTTTCCTGACATCTTCACAGAGTTGGTCAAGGAATCAAGATCTGAGAGAAGACAGGCCATTTCGGGGGAACATAGTATGGCCCACCAGTCAGAGGACACTCCGGATAGTCACAGACGTACTTGGGGGAAGGAGGTGCCTTTGTGGGAGTGGGTGCGGGTTTGTTGTTTTGTCTCATGTTCTGAGAAGAGATAGAAAAGGCGGTTTGTTTGGTTTGGAGTGGACAGTTTCTAGTAAGTCATTTGACATGGCGAGTGTTTCTCTTTCTGTGTATCCCACTGTGTCCGTTGTTGTAGACATTAGAAAAGAGAATGCATTAATGGATGTGTCCTGTCTAGTATAAATCTTCCCATAATTCATCCTGCCCAATATATGAATGGACTGCAGCTTGTCTTATCAATGTGCAACACCTGCTATCTTTCTAAGTTGTTGTTTTCTTCCTGAATTCTGGCCACTCTCCAGAATAGGCTCATGGATTTGTGTCCAAAATATGTACCACCTCCAAGCTCTGTGACATGGCCATGTACTGGATAGCTGAAGAGAATGGCGAGCATCTCAAAAAACTCAGATATCAGTGTGACCAGGAAAGTCTCAGTGCAGAAACCCTGCTTTGGGCCTTTTGCTTACTTATTGTTGTGTTGCACTGAATGTCAGGAAGGTCTTTGCCTCAGGCCACCCCTTTGTGAAGCCTGAAGAAAACAGTTTTCAAATGGAAATGAATGGGCCTCACCTGTGGCTCTTTATCAGCCTCTTGGACCTGTGTGTGGCTGTGACTTAGATTCTCAGCACCTGATGGATCTTAAGAATGATCCCACGTGAGCTTCCAAAACCAAAATGGCAAAAAATATCATTCATTGTGGATGAAGTCTCTTGCCTTCCTCTGTTAGGTTCCTGCACTCCATCAAATGACAATAGGGATTCTTTGGGTCAAATGAGTTCTTCAAAGCCCTGCAGAGGTGCTTGTGTTTTCGCATGACTCTAAATCACCTAAAGAATCGATACCTAAAATCAGTAGGCCTCAAATTGGAGAAACAAAGAAGTATTAACGGCAGGCTTATTTGTTCGCTCCTGTTTCAGAGAAACGGTGTCCAGGCTACCCTGACTTTAGGCAAATGAGGGGCAAACGAGCTGATTTTGGACACTGTCTTGGGCTGCGCCCCTCATGGAAACCTCCAGCCAGAGGTTAAGATGATTGACTATATGGAATAAGATGAAGGCCATGTGGGAGTGTTTTGGTTTTAATTTTGGTCATTTGTGTTGCATTGGAAAAAATGACTGGGTCCACGTGAGCTTGAACTCTGGTGTGATTCCCCTTAGAGACTGGGTTTTGGAACTGAACTCAGAGAAGCATTGCCATGAATTTTGTTGGGATTTTAAGAGGCCACGCATGAAAGTCGCTCTTGGAAACTGAGACCTAGGCCCCGGGTGGATTTCCACAGAGGCCTGGGAATCTCAGCAAGGATATCACATGATTTTATTCTTAAAGAAATGGCAGCCATAGTTGAGAGTCAAAACACACATGGACCTCACATTGTAGACCTCAATGGGCCTGGCCTAATGTGAACTTTTGTCCACTCTTTGGGAAGCCGTGCCTGTGAGAGTTCTCCAGAGATTTCATTGAAATGAGCTTCCTCACCATTTAATGTTTGCTGAATGAACTGAAACCCACAGTGCCTCCAACTTCATGCTTGAAAAATGGCTAGATAAATACCATGAAATTTTTGAAATTCCTATGACCAGGTGGCACTGGAGAAACATTGGATGTCCTGTTGCTCATCATGAGTATACCAGACAGTGCCTTGATTTACTGAGTTTCATGAAAATGGTGTAGAACAGAGATGCCAGAAATTTGGAGCCTGCTGAGTAGTGGGTCTAGAGCAGTGGTGGGGAGGTGTTTGCTAAAACATCCGTGGTAGGGCCATGTGGATCTACCATTGGATTCCAAATGGCTTGTAACTGACATCGTGCAGCCAACAGACCCTTATATGTAAAGGCATCTTGTTATATGGAGAGTTTTCAGAGGAAAATTTAGAATCAGGTTGATATGGACAAGGGGGCAATGGGGCAAGCTGTGAGAGAGAGGAGCCTAGTTGGTGCATTCTCTTGCAGACCCTGACCCACCACACGTGACAGAACTCCCTCCAGCACTGTGTCCCAGTTTAGCTCCTAGTATTTCGTGAAACAAATACCAAACTCACAGTTCAGCAGCAAAAACACCACAAATAGTGGAAGAGGACCAAATGGCTTCACAGTCCACACGGGGAGACACTTAGTCCCCAGTGGCCTCAGTTTACCTACAAAGAGAGGATTCAGCACTGCTTCATCTTGTTCATTGGAAAATAAGAAACCATGTCCTCCAGGTCACATAGATGCAGACCCAGCTTTGATGGTCTCACTACAGAGGAAGCCAAATCTCCTGAAAACTACATATATTTCAAGTGTGGAAGCTCAGAGGCAGTTTCTCAAAAAGTTTTTAGGCCAGCAGAGCTCCATGTTTGTGGAGGGTTTACCCTTTCCCTTAGTTTTGGAAACTCCTCTACCACCTCCAAGGTTGTGAACTCCTGAGCATTTTCCATTCCAGATATGTATTCACTGATTTTGTAACTCTTCTCCTCTAATTGTGTCTTACTTGGGGTGAAGGTAATGTCAAGGCATTGTTCTGGATGAGAGCGGGAGGATATTTGTGCAGCATATTTTTACATACACATTGGATTCATTTTCCAAATTTCCATTTGAAGTACTGAATCCCTGACACTAACCCATACCTAGTAGACTCAGACTATTCATCCTAATATAATGGAGAAAATTAGCCCAACACATTAGAAATACAAGTACTTCAGAGGAGACATGTTGTATAGTTGGACTTGACATTTGCATTATATAAGGTAGGATTTATAAATCTAGTCAAATTTATTTGAAATATTCTCCATGTGTTTTTAAGCTTAACAAATATGTGAATTCTTATTTCCCTTTTCTGTAGCCTATTCACACATGTATATTTATATGCATATATAGAATCCTACCAGGTATCACACGTACATTTTTGTGAGGTGGCTGTCTTGGCAGATACAAATTGTGAGAAGAGTTCACTCCTCCTAAATGCTGTTGGAAATGAAAATTCAACCTATAGGAGAGCGTCCTAGTAGAACAACATTATACATTAACTCATGTTCAGTAAAATAAATATTTTTGCATTTGTGGATGATACATATTTACTGATGAATTTCGATTGGCATTTATATTGGTACTTTTTAATGTCTGTGAGTGTTGTTTGTGTGTGTGTGTATATACAGATATAGATATAGATATACTCTGCAAATTTTTCAAAATATGAAATATATGTGTCTAATATACACTCTCTAAATTCATTCATGTTCATGTATGTGGATTTATAATCCACTTTTCACAAGATTATAATCAGAAATATTCATCCACCTGAAATACATATTTGTTTCCTAGTACTGAAAACTAACTTCAGTGAATGGTGCATACAAATCCTAATTATTCTACAGTAACTGACCCAGTCTAACATCAATGCAAGTAGACTCCTATGGGACATGATATGTAATTTGTCATTCATTTGTATTCGACACTGGTACATTATTGTTTCTTCAGTTTTTGCACATCACAGGATATACATTTCATCCACAAGTTCACAAATTAATAAGCATTTGTTTCAACTTTAACCACTTCTTGCTTCAGAACACATGTATTGTCAGGGTATTCTTGACTGGTCTTTTCATGAGACTTCTTTCCAAACATATTATTTTGAATTTCCATAATCATTTTGAAGCAAAACTCACACACTCTTTATGATAAACCTAAACACAAATATTTCCATTACATATATACCTGGTTGGAATGAATGATTGTATATCAATATACGATTTCCTTTAATTTTTCAGATATCAGTTCAATTCATTATTTAAAGTTCAAAAAAGTTATATTATTTATTCACTGTATGGTCTATTCATGCTTTTTCTCTATGTTCCTAGAAACAGGGTACACCTCTTTGTACCCCCGATTCTCATTTTACATCTTCAATATATTGCTCCCAGAAATGGTGAAAGAAATACTCATGTCACCTCATTATCACAGTAATATTCTGGACAAAAAATGGAAAGGTCACACTTATGATTGTACCAAAGCCTAAATGGAAAGTGAACATGGATTTCTAAAAACATCCATGTCCAGGTTGCCTAATGCTGTCAATTGTCAATCCTATTGGTGACTACATATTTGTTTTTTTCCTAATTTATATATTCAAACTCAACCCTGTTGAAAATGTCTAATTCTATCACTCACTTTATACTTTGCCTGATTTCGTAATGTTTCTATTGATATCTGCTTTTCTACATATTTTCCCCAGTTCAACATAGTGACTGACTCTTCATATGTGCTGACATTTACATTCACTCAACAACCGAAAGTCTATTGCTAAAGAACTTTTGGTCCAAATCCTATACTCACTCTTCTTCCTAAACCTACCGACTATCTTCCTAATCCTACTGAATATCCCTTTTTGACTGGATGTTCTCTTCTAAATTCAATCATCCAATGTACAAGGTCCTATGCCATTGTATATGGAATTATCTGAGGCATCTTTGCAGAACATCATTCAAAGCTAAGTATCCCAATCAAGGGCAAAACCCTTCTGGGCTTCAAATCATACCTAGATTTCTGTTTTCCTACTTATATTTCACCTCTATATTCTTGTAAATATTGCAGGTTCCCAATACCATTATTCATCACACAGAATCACTCGTAATCCAAATCAAACCTGTTTTTAACCCCAAGTATACACTGTTCCCTCAATCATTTTACAGAAGAGCAGAGACAGAGTGGTTCTTACAATACAGGAAAGTTGGGGACCTTCCACCTGATGAGAACCTCAAATGTCCATGCACAAATGGTACCTGGAGAAGTTGTAGGCAGGTATGAAGCACCTGAGAGAGCAAAAGTCATCTTCCATGGCAAACAACCTGGTCAGGATGAAGGGATGTGTCTGAATCTGCCTCTCTCTCTTCTTATTGTACAGAAGATGGACCAAACCAGGGCTGAGTGGAGAGCTGTTCCCGGGTGCCAATGGTGATATACATTCTACCTTATGAAAGTGTCACAGGAAGTTCTGGCAACCTCCATCTTATGTTACCCTTGGAAGCAACTGTTAGGACAAAGTGGTTGCCAAGGCAGTGACCTCATTCAGTTCCAAAGAATGTGAAATACCTCATTTCCTTGGTGATGGAACTCTCTGAACTTGGTATCCAAGAAGCCAGACACCCAGGGGCAGTCCCAGTCCCAGTCCCAGTGGGCTCACTTGTTTGGATTTACCAAGGACAGAGTCAGTTTTCTTGGTACCTAATGATGTGAGGATGGCCAAATGCCAGGAGAGCTCTGAAGATGGACCTTTCCTGAGAAAAAAGGTAGTGGCTAACCACTTTTTCCTGACATCTTCACAGAGTTGGTCAAGGAATCAAGATCTGAGAGAAGACAGGCCATTTCGGGGGAACATAGTATGGCCCACCAGTCAGAGGACACTCCGGATAGTCACAGACGTACTTGGGGGAAGGAGGTGCCTTTGTGGGAGTGGGTGCGGGTTTGTTGTTTTGTCTCATGTTCTGAGAAGAGATAGAAAAGGCGGTTTGTTTGGTTTGGAGTGGACAGTTTCTAGTAAGTCATTTGACATGGCGAGTGTTTCTCTTTCTGTGTATCCCACTGTGTCCGTTGTTGTAGACATTAGAAAAGAGAATGCATTAATGGATGTGTCCTGTCTAGTATAAATCTTCCCATAATTCATCCTGCCCAATATATGAATGGACTGCAGCTTGTCTTATCAATGTGCAACACCTGCTATCTTTCTAAGTTGTTGTTTTCTTCCTGAATTCTGGCCACTCTCCAGAATAGGCTCATGGATTTGTGTCCAAAATATGTACCACCTCCAAGCTCTGTGACATGGCCATGTACTGGATAGCTGAAGAGAATGGCGAGCATCTCAAAAAACTCAGATATCAGTGTGACCAGGAAAGTCTCAGTGCAGAAACCCTGCTTTGGGCCTTTTGCTTACTTATTGTTGTGTTGCACTGAATGTCAGGAAGGTCTTTGCCTCAGGCCACCCCTTTGTGAAGCCTGAAGAAAACAGTTTTCAAATGGAAATGAATGGGCCTCACCTGTTTCTCTTTATCAGCCTCTTGGACCTGTGTGTGGCTGTGACTTAGATTCTCAGCACCTGATGGATCTTAAGAATGATCCCACGTGAGCTTCCAAAACCAAAATGGCAAAAAATATCATTCATTGTGGATGAAGTCTCTTGCCTTCCTCTGTTAGGTTCCTGCACTCCATCAAATGACAATAGGGATTCTTTGGGTCAAATGAGTTCTTCAAAGCCCTGCAGAGGTGCTTGTGTTTTCGCATGACTCTAAATCACCTAAAGAATCGATACCTAAAATCAGTAGGCCTCAAATTGGAGAAACAAAGAAGTATTAACGGCAGGCTTATTTGTTCGCTCCTGTTTCAGAGAAACGGTGTCCAGGCTACCCTGACTTTAGGCAAATGAGGGGCAAACGAGCTGATTTTGGACACTGTCTTGGGCTGCGCCCCTCATGGAAACCTCCAGCCAGAGGTTAAGATGATTGACTATATGGAATAAGATGAAGGCCATGTGGGAGTGTTTTGGTTTTAATTTTGGTCATTTGTGTTGCATTGGAAAAAATGACTGGGTCCACGTGAGCTTGAACTCTGGTGTGATTCCCCTTAGAGACTGGGTTTTGGAACTGAACTCAGAGAAGCATTGCCATGAATTTTGTTGGGATTTTAAGAGGCCACGCATGAAAGTCGCTCTTGGAAACTGAGACCTAGGCCCCGGGTGGATTTCCACAGAGGCCTGGGAATCTCAGCAAGGATATCACATGATTTTATTCTTAAAGAAATGGCAGCCATAGTTGAGAGTCAAAACACACATGGACCTCACATTGTAGACCTCAATGGGCCTGGCCTAATGTGAACTTTTGTCCACTCTTTGGGAAGCCGTGCCTGTGAGAGTTCTCCAGAGATTTCATTGAAATGAGCTTCCTCACCATTTAATGTTTGCTGAATGAACTGAAACCCACAGTGCCTCCAACTTCATGCTTGAAAAATGGCTAGATAAATACCATGTAATTTTTGAAATTCCTATGACCAGGTGGCACTGGAGAAACATTGGATGTCCTGTTGCTGATCATGAGTATACCAGACAGTGCCTTGATTTACTGAGTTTCATGAAAATGGTGTAGAACAGAGATGCCAGAAATTTGGAGCCTGCTGAGTAGTGGGTCTAGAGCAGTGGTGGGGAGGTGTTTGCTAAAACATCCGTGGTAGGGCCATGTGGATCTACCATTGGATTCCAAATGGCTTGTAACTGACATGGTGCAGCCAACAGACCCTTATATGTAAAGGCATCTTGTTATATGGAGAGTTTTCAGAGGAAAATTAAGAATCAGGTTGATATGGACAAGGGGGCAATGGGGCAAGCTGTGAGAGATAGGAGCCTAGTTGGTGCATTCTCTTGCAGACCCTGACCCACCACACGTGACAGAACTCCCTCCAGCACTGTGTCCCAGTTTAGCTCCTAGTATTTCGTGAAACAAATACCAAACTCACAGTGCAGCAGCAAAAACACCACAAAAAGTGGAAGAGGACCAAATGGCTTCACAGTCCACACGGGGAGACACTTAGTCCCCAGTGGCCTCAGTTTACCTACAAAGAGAGGATTCAGCACTGCTTCATTTGTTCATTGGAAAATAAGAAACCATGTCCTCCAGGTCACATAGATGCAGACCCAGCTTTGATGGTCTCACTACAGAGGAATCCAAATCTCCTGAAAACAACATATATTTCAAGTGTGGAAGCTCAGAGGCAGTTTCTCAAAAAGTTTTTAGGCCAGCAGAGCTCCATGTTTGTGGAGTGTTTACCCTGTCCCTTAGTTTTGGAAACTCCTCTACCACCTCCAAGGTTGTGAACTCCTGAGCATTTTCCATTCCCGATATGTATTCACTGATTTTGTAACTCTTCTCCTCTAATTGTGTCTTACTTGGGGTAAAGGTAATGTCAAGGCATTGTTCTGGATGAGAGCGGGAGGATATTTGTGCAGCATATATTTACATACACATTGGATTCATTTTCAAATTTTCCATTCGAAATGCTGAATCCCTGAAACTAAGCCATACCTAGTAGTCTCAGACTATTCATCTTAATATAATGGAGAAAATTAACCCAACACAATGGAAATACAAGCACTTCAGAGGAGACATGTTGTATAGTTGGACTTGACATTTGCATTATATAAGGTAGGAGTTATAAATCTAGTCAAATTTTAATTGAAATATTCTCCATGTGTTTTTAAACTTAACAAATATGTGAATTCTTGTTTCCCTTTTCTGTAGCCTATTCACACATGTATATTTATATGCATATATAGAATCCTACCAGGTATCACACGTACATTTTTGTGAGGTGGCTGTCTTGGCAGATGCAAATTGTGAGAAGAGTTCACTCCTCCTAAATGCTGTTGGAAATGAAAATTCAACCTATAGGAGAGCGTCCTAGTAGAACAACATTATACATTAACTCATGTTCAGTTAAATAAATATTTTTGCATTTGTGGATGATACATATTTACTGATGAATTTCGATTGGCATTTATATTGGTACTTTTTAATGTCTGTGAGTGTTGTGTGTGTGTGTGTGTGTATACAGATATAGATATAGATATACTCTGCAAATTTTTCAAAATATGAAATATATGTGTCTAATATACACTCTCTAAATTCATTCATGTTCATGTATGTGGATTTATAATCCACTTTTCACAAGATTATAATCAGAAATATTCATCCACCTGAAATACATATTTGTTTCCTAGTACTGAAAACTAACTTCAGTGAATGGTGCATACAAATCCTAATTATTCTACAGTAACTGACCCAGTCTAACATCAATGCAAGTAGACTCCTATGGGACATGATATGTAATTTGTCATTCATTTGTATTCGACACTGGTACATTATTGTTTCTTCAGTTTTTGCACATCACAGGATATACATTTCATCCACAAGTTCACAAATTAATAAGCATTTGTTTCAACTTTAACCACTTCTTGCTTCAAAACACATGTATTGTCAGGGTTTCTTGACTGGTCTTTCCATGAGACTTCTTTCCAAACACATTATTTTGAATTTCCATAATCATTTTGAAGCAAAACTCACACACTCTTCATGATAAACCAAAACACAAATATTTCCATTACATATATACCTGGTTGGAATGAATGATTGTATATCAATATACGATTTCCTTTAATTTTTCAGATATCAGTTCAATTCATTATTTAAAGTTCAAAAAAGTTATATTATTTATTCACAGTATGGTCTATTCATGCTTTTTCTCTATGTTCCTAGAAACAGGGTACACCTCTTTGTACCCCCGATTCTCATTTTACATCTTCAATATATTGCTCCCAGAAATGGTGAAAGAAATACTCATGTCACCTCATTATCACAGTAATATTCTGGACAAAAAATGGAAAGGTCACACTTATGATTGTACCAAAGCCTAAATGGAAAGTGAACATGGATTTCTAAAAACATCCATGTCCAGGTTGCCTAATGCTGTCAATTGTCAATCCTATTGGTGACTACATATTTGTTTTTTTCCTAATTTATATATTCAAACTCAACCCTGTTGAAAATGTCTAATTCTATCACTCACTTTATACTTTGCCTGATTTCGTAATGTTTCTATTGATATCTGCTTTTCTACATATTTTCCCCAGTTCAACATAGTGACTGACTCTTCATATGTGCTGACATTTACATTCACTCAACAACCGAAAGTCTATTGCTATAGAACTTTTGGTCCAAATCCTATACTCACTCTTCTTCCTAAACCTACCGACTATCTTCCTAATCCTACTGAATATCCCTTTTTGACTGGATGTTCTCTTCTAAATTCAATCATCCAATGTACAAGGTCCTATGCCATTGTATATGGAATTATCTGAGGCATCTTTGCAGAACATCTTTCAAAGCTAAGTATCCCAATCAAGGGCAAAACCCTTCTGGGCTTCAAATCATACCTAGATTTCTGTTTTCCTACTTATATTTCACCTCTATATTCTTGTAAATATTGCAGGTTCCCAATACCATTATTCATCACACAGAATCACTCGTAATCCAAATCAAACCTGTTTTTAACCCCAAGTATACACTGTTCCCTCAATCATTTTACAGAAGAGCAGAGACAGAGTGGTTCTTACAATACAGGAAAGTTGGGGACCTTCAACCTGATGAGAACCTCAAATGTCCATGCACAAATGGTACCTGGAGAAGTTGTAGGCAGGTATGAAGCACCTGAGAGAGCAAAAGTCATCTTCCATGGCAAACAACCTGGTCAGGATGAAGGGATGTGTCTGAATCTGCCTCTCTCCCTTCTTATTGTACAGAAGATGGGCCAAACCAGGGCTGAGTGGAGAGCTGTTCCCGGGTGCCAATGGTGATATACATTCTACCTTATGAAAGTGTCACAGGAAGTAGGGGCAACCACCATCTTATGTTACCCTTGGAAGCAACTGTTAGGACAAAGTGGTTGCCAAGGCAGTGACCTCATTCAGTTCCAAAGAATGTGACATACCTCATTTCCTTGGTGATGGAACTCTCTGAACTTGGTATCCAAGAAGCCAGGCACCCAGAGGCAGTCCCAGTCCCAGTCCCAGTGGGCTCACTTGTTTGGATTTACCAAGGACAGAGTCAGTTTTCTTGGTACCTAATGATGTGAGGATGGCCAAATGCCAGGAGAGCTCTGAAGATGGACCTTTCCTGAGAAAACAGGTAGTGGCTAACCACTTTTTCCTGACATCTTCACAGAGTTGGTCAAGGAATCAAGATCTGAGAGAAGACAGGCCATTTCGGGGGAACATAGTATGGCCCACCAGTCAGAGGACACTCCGGATAGTCACAGACGTACTTGGGGGAAGGAGGTGCCTTTGTGGGAGTGGGTGTGGGTTTGTTGTTTTGTCTCATTTCTGAGAATAGATAGAAAAGGCGGTTTGTTTGGTTTGGAGTGGACAGTTTCTAGTAAGTCATTTGACATGGCGAGTGTTTCTCATTCTGTGTATCCCACTGTGTCCGTTGTTGTAGACATTAGAAAAGAGAATGCATTAATGGATGTGTCCTGTCTAGTATAAATCTTCCCATAATTCATCCTGCCCAATATATGAATGGACTGCAGCTTGTCTTATCAATGTGCAACACCTGCTATCTTTCTAAGTTGTTGTTTTCTTCCTGAATTCTGGCCACTCTCCAGAATAGGCTCATGGATTTGTGTCCAAAATATGTACCACCTCCAAGCTCTGTGACATGGCCATGTACTGGATAGCTGAAGAGAATGGCGAGCATCTCAAAAAACTCAGATATCAGTGTGACCAGGAAAGTCTCAGTGCAGAAACCCTGCTTTGGGCCTTTTGCTTACTTATTGTTGTGTTGCACTGAATGTCAGGAAGGTCTTTGCCTCAGGCCACCCCTTTGTGAAGCCTGAAGAAAACAGTTTTCAAATGGAAATGAATGGGCCTCACCTGTGGCTCTTTATCAGCCTCTTGGACCTCTGTGTGGCTGTGACTTAGATTCTCAGCACCTGATGGATCTTAAGAATGATCCCACGTGAGCTTCCAAAACCAAAATGGCAAAAAATTTCATTCATTGTGGATGAAGTCTCTTGCCTTCCTCTGTTAGGTTCCTGCACTCCATCAAATGACAATAGGGATTCTTTGGGTCAAATGAGTTCTTCAAAGCCCTGCAGAGGTGCTTGTGTTTTCGCATGACTCTAAATCACCTAAAGAATCGATACCTAAAATCAGTAGGCCTCAAATTGGAGAAACAAAGAAGTATTAACGGCAGGCTTATTTGTTCGCTCCTGTTTCAGAGAAACGGTGTCCAGGCTACCCTGACTTTAGGCAAATGAGGGGCAAACGAGCTGATTTGGGACACTGTCTTGGGCTGCGCCCCTCATGGAAACCTCCAGCCAGAGGTTAAGATGATTGACTATATGGAATAAGATGAAGGCCATGTGGGAGTGTTTTGGTTTTAATTTTGGTCATTTGTGTTGCATTGGAAAAAATGACTGGGTCCACGTGAGCTTGAACTCTGGTGTGATTCCCCTTAGAGACTGGGTTTTGGATCTGAACTCAGAGAAGCATTGCCATGAATTTTGTTGGGATTTTAAGAGGCCACGCATGAAAGTCGCTCTTGGAAACTGAGACCTAGGCCCCGGGTGGATTTCCACAGAGGCCTGGGAATCTCAGCAAGGATATCACATGATTTTATTCTTAAAGAAATGTCAGCCATAGTTGAGAGTCAAAACACACATGGACCTCACATTGTAGACCTCAATGGGCCTGGCCTAATGTGACCTTTTGTCCACTCTTTGGGAAGCCGTGCCTGTGAGAGTTCTCCAGAGATTTCATTGAAATGAGCTTCCTCACCATTTAATGTTTGCTGAATGAACTGAAACCCACAGTGCCTCCAAATTCATGGTTGAAAAATGGCTAGATAAATACCATGAAATTTTTGAAATTCCAATGACCAGGTGGCACAGGAGAAACATTGGATGTCCTGTTGCTGATCATGAGTATACCAGACAGTGCCTTGATTTACTGAGTTTCATGAAAATGGTGTAGAACAGAGATGCCAGAAATTTGGAGCCTGCTGAGTAGTGGGTCTAGAGCAGTGGTGGGGAGGTGTTTGCTAAAACATCCGTGGTAGGGCCATGTGGATCTACCATTGGATTCCAAATGGCTTGTAACTGACATGGTGCAGCCAACAGACCCTTATATGTAAAGGCATCTTGTTATATGGAGAGTTTTCAGAGGAAAATTAAGAATCAGGTTGATATGGACAAGGGGGCAATGGGGCAAGCTGTGAGAGATAGGAGCCTAGTTGGTGCATTCTCTTGCAGACCCTGACCCACCACACGTGACAGAACTCCCTCCAGCACTGTGTCCCAGTTTAGCTCCTAGTATTTCGTGAAACAAATACCAAACTCACAGTGCAGCAGCAAAAACACCACAAAAAGTGGAAGAGGACCAAATGGCTTCGCAGTCCACACGGGGAGACACTTAGTCCCCAGTGGCCTCAGTTTACCTACAAAGAGAGGATTCAGCACTGCTTCATCTTGTTCATTGGAAAATAAGAAACCATGTCCTCCAGGTCACATAGATGCAGACCCAGCTTTGATGGTCTCACTACAGAGGAATCCAAATCTCCTGAAAACAACATATATTTCAAGTGTGGAAGCTCAGAGGCAGTTTCTCAAAAAGTTTTTAGGCCAGCAGAGCTCCATGTTTGTGGAGTGTTTACCCTGTCCCTTAGTTTTGGAAACTCCTCTACCACCTCCAAGGTTGTGAACTCCTGAGCATTTTCCATTCCCGATATGTATTCACTGATATTGTAACTCTTCTCCTCTAATTGTGTCTTACTTGGGGTGAAGGTAATGTCAAGGCATTGTTCTGGATGAGAGCGGGAGGATATTTGTGCAGCATATATTTACATACACATTGGATTCATTTTCCAATTTTCCATTCGAAATACTGAATCCCTGACACTAACCTATACCTAGTAGTCTCAGACTATTCATCTTAATATAATGGAGAAAATTAACCCAACACAATGGAAATACAAGTACTTCAGAGGAGACATGTTGTATAGTTGGACTTGACATTTGAATTATATAAGGTAGGAGTTATAAATAGTCAAATTTTAATTGAAATATTCTCCATGTGTTTTTAAACTTAACGAGTATGTGAATTCTTGTTTCCCTTTTCTGTAGCCTATTCACACATGTATATTTATATGCATATATAGAATCCTACCAGGTATCACACGTACATTTTTGTGAGGTGGCTGTCTTGGCAGATACAAATTGTGAGAAGAGTTCACTCCTCCTAAATGCTGTTGGAAATGAAAATTCAACCTATAGGAGAGCGTCCTAGTAGAACAACATTATACATTAACTCATGTTCAGTTAAATAAATATTTTTGCATTTGTGGATGATACATATTTACTGATGAATTTCGATTGGCATTTTTATTGGTACTTTTTAATGTCTGTGAGTGTTGTGTGTGTGTGTGTGTATATACAGATATAGATATAGATATACTCTCCAAATTTTTCAAAATATGAAATATATGTGTCTAATATACACTCTCTAAATTCATTCATGTTCATGTATGTGGATTTATAATCCACTTTTCACAAGATTATAATCAGAAATATTCATCCACCTGAAATACATATTTGTTTCCTAGTACTGAAAACTAACTTCAGTGAATGGTGCATACAAATCCTAATTATTCTACAGTAACTGACCCAGTCTAACATCAATGCAAGTAGACTCCTATGGGACATGATATGTAATTTGTCATTCATTTGTATTCGACACTGGTACATTATTGTTTCTTCAGGTTTTGCACATCACAGAATATACATTTCATCCACAAGTTCACAAATTAATAAGCATTTGTTTCAACTTTCACCACTTCTTGCTTCCGAACACATGTATTGTCAGGGTTTCTTGACTGGCCCTTTCATGAGACTTCTTTCCAAACACATTATTTTGAATTTTCATAATCATTTTGAAGCAAAACTCACACACTCTTCATGATAAACCAAAAACACTAATATTTCCATTACATATATACCTGGTTGGAATGAATGATTGTATATCAATATACGATTTCCTTTAATTTTTCAGATATCAGTTCAATTCATTATTTAAAGTTCAAAAAGGTTATATTATTTATTCACAGTATGGTCTATTCATGCTTTTTCTCTATGTTCCTAGAAACAGGGTACAACTCTTTGTACCCCCGATTCTCATTTTACATCTTCAATATATTGCTCCCAGAAATGGTGAAAGAAATACTTATGTCACCTCATTATCACAGTAATATTCTGGACAAAAATGGAAAGGTCACACTTATGATTGTACCAAAGCCTAAATGGAAAGTGAACATGGATTTCTAAAAACATCCATGTCCAGGTTGCCTAATGCTGTCAATTGTCAATCCTATTGGTGACTACATATTTGTTTTTTTCCTAATTTATATATTCAAACTCAACCCTGTTGAAAATGTCTAATTCTATCACTCACTTTATACTTTGCCTGATTTCGTAATGTTTCTATTGATATCTGCTTTTCTACATATTTTCCCCAGTTCAACATAGTGACTGACTCTTCATATGTGCTGACATTTACATTCACTCAACAACCGAAAGTCTAATGCTAAAGAACTTTTGGTCCGAATCCTATACTCACTCTTCTTCCTAAACCTACCGACTATCTTCCTAATCTACTGAATATCCCTTTTTGACTGATGTTCTCTTCTAAATTCAATGATCCAATGTACAAGGTCCTATGCCATTGTATATGGAATTATCTGAGACATCTTTGCACACCATCATTCAAAGCTAAGTATCCCAATCAAGGGCAAAACCCTTCTGGGCTTCAAATCATACCTAGATTTCTGTTTTCCTACTTATATTTCACCTCTATATTCTTGTAAATATTGCAGGTTCCCAATACCATTATTCATCACACAGAATCACTCGTAATCCAAATCAAACCTGTTTTTAACCCCAAGTATACACTGTTCCCTCAATCATTTTACAGAAGAGCAGAGACAGAGTGTTTCTTACAATACAGGAAAGTTGGGGACCTTCCACCTGATGAGAACCTCAAATGTCCATGCACAAATGGTACCTGGAGAAGTTGTAGGCAGGTATGAAGCACCTGAGAGAGCAAAAGTCATCTTCCATGGCAAACAACCTGGTCAGGATGAAGGGATGTGTCTGAATCTGCCTCTCTCTCTTCTTATTGTACAGAAGATGGACCAAACCAGGGCTGAGTGGAGAGCTGTTCCCGGGTGCCAATGGTGATTTACATTCTACCTTATGAAAGTGTCACAGGAAGTAGGGGCAACCTCCATCTTATGTTACCCTTGAAAGCAACTGTTAGGACAAAGTGGTTGCCAAGGCAGTGACCTCATTCAGTTCCAAAGAATGTGACATACCTCATTTCCTTGGTGATGGAACTCTCTGAACTTGGTATCCAAGAAGCCAGGCACCCAGATTCAGTCCCAGACCCAGTCCCAGTGGGCTCACTTGTTTGGATTTACCAAGGACAGAGTCAGTTTTCTTAGTACCTAATGATGTGAGGATGGCCAAATGCCAGGAGAGCTCTGAAGAAGGACGTTTCCTGAGAAAACAGGTAGTGGCTAACCACTTTTTCCTGACATCTTCACAGAGTTGGTCAAGGAAACAAGATCTGAGAGAAGACAGGCCATTTCGGGGGAACATAGTATGGCCCACCAGTCAGAGGACACTCCGGATAGTCACAGACCTACTTGGGGGAAGGAGGTGCCTTTGTGGGAGTGGGTGTGGGTTTGTTGTTTTGTCTCATGTTCTGAGAATAGATTGGAAAGGCGTTTTGTTTGGTTTGGAGTGGACAGTTTCTAGTAAGTCATTTGACATGGCGAGTGTTTCTCTTTCTGTGTATCCCACTGTGTCCGTGGTTGTAGACATTAGAAAAGAGAATGCATTAATGGATGTGTCCTGTCTAGTATAAATCTTCCCATAATTCATCCTGCCCAATATATGAATGGACTGCAGCTTGTCTTATCAATGTGCAACACCTGCTATCTTTCTAAGTTGTTGTTTTCTTCCTGAATTCTGGCCACTCTCCAGAATAGGCTCATGGATTTGTGTCCAAAATATGTAACACCTCCAAGCTCTGTGACATGGCCATGTACTGGATAGCTGAAGAGAATGGCGAGCATCTCAGAAAACTCAGATATCAGTGTGACCAGGAAAGTCTCAGTGCAGAAACCCTGCTTTGGGCCTTTTGCTTACTTATTGTTGTGTTGCACTGAATGTCAGGAAGGTCTTTGCCTCAGGCCACACCTTTGTGAAGCCTGAAGAAAACAGTTTACAAATGGAAATGAATGCGCCTCACCTGTGGCTCTTTATCAGCCTCTTGGACCTGTGTGTGGCTGTGACTTAGATTCTCAGCACCTGATGGATCTTAAGAATGATCCCATGTGAGCTTCCAAAACCAAAATGGCAAAAAATATCATTCATTGTGGATGAAGTCTCTTGCCTTCCTCTGTTAGGTTCCTGCACTCCATCAAATGACAATAGGGATTCTTTGGGTCAAATGAGTTCTTCAAAGCCCTGCAGAGGTGCTTGTGTTTTGCATGACTCTAAATCACCTAAAGAATCGATACCTAAAATCAGTAGGCCTCAAATTGGAGAAACAAAGAAGTATTAACGGCAGGCTTATTTGTTCACTCCTGGTTCACAGAAACGGTGTCCAGGCTACCCTGACTTTAGGCAAATGAGGGGCAAAGGAGCTGATTTTGGACAGTGTCTTGGGCTGCGCCCCTCATGGAAACCTCCAGCCAGAGGTTAAGATGATTGACTATATGGAATAAGATGAAGGCCATGTGGGAGTGTTTTTGTTTTAATTTTGGTCATTTGTGTTGCATTGGAAAAAATGACTGGGTCCACGTGGGCTTGAACTCTGGTGTGATTCCCCTTAGAGACTGGGTTTTGGAACTGAACTCAGAGAAGCATTGCCATGAATTTTGTTGGGATTTTAAGAGGCCACGCATGAAAGTCACTCTTCGAAACTGAGACCTAGGCCCCGGGTGGATTTCCACAGAGGCCTGGGAATCTCAGCAAGGATATCACATGATTTTATTCTTAAAGAAATGGCAGCCATAGTTGAGAGTCAAAACACACATGGACCTCACATTGTAGACTTCAATGGGCCTGGCCTAATGTGACCTTTGGTCCACTCTTTGGGAAGCCGTGCCTGTGAGAGTGCTCCAGAGATTTCATTGAAATGAGCTTCCTCACCATTTAATGTTTGCTGAATGAACTGAAACCCACAGTGCCTCCAACTTCATGCTTGAAAAATGGCTAGATAAATACCATGAAATTTTTGAAATTCCTATGACCAGGTGGCACTGGAGAAATATTGGATGTCCTGTTGCTCATCATGAGTATACCAGACAGTGCCTTGATTTACTGAGTTTCACGAAAATGGTGTAGAACAGAGATGCCAGTAAGTTGGAGCCTGCTGAGTAGTGGGTCTAGAGCAGTGGTGGGGAGGTGTTTGATAAAACATCCGTGGTAGGGCCATGTGGATCTACCATTGAATTCCAAATGGCTTGTAACTTACAAGGTGCAGCTAGCAGACCCTTATATGTAAAGGCATCTTTTTATATGGAGAGTTTTCAGAGGAAAATTAAGAATCAGGTTGATATGGACAAGGGGGCAATGGGGCAAGTTGTGAGAGATAGGAGCCTAGTTGGTGCATTCTCTTGCAGACCCTGACCCACCACACGTGACAGAACCTCCTCCAGCACTGTGTCCCAGTTTAGCTCCGAGTATTTCATGAAACAAATACCAAACTCACAGTGCAGCAGCAAAACACCACAAATTGGAAGAGGACCAAATGGCATCACAGTCCACACGGGGAGACACTTAGTCCCCAGTGGCCTCAGTTTACCTACAAAGAGAGGATTCAGCACTGCTTCATCTTGTTCATTGGAAAATAAGAAACCATGTCCTCCAGGTCACATAGATGCAGACCCAGCTCTGATGGTCTCACTACAGAGGAATCCAAATCTCCTGAAAACAACATATATTTCAAGTGTGGAAGCTCAGAGGCAGTTTCTCAAAAAGTTTTTAGGCCAGCAGAGCTCCATGTTTGTGGAGTGTTTACCCTGTCCCTTAGTTTTGGAAACTCCTCTACCACCTCCAAGGTTGTGAACTCCTGAGCATTTTCCATTCCAGATATGTATTCACTGATTTTGTAACTCTTCTCCTCTAATTGTGTCTTACTTGGGGTGAAGGTAATGTCAAGGCATTGTTCTGGATGAGAGCGGGAGGATATTTGTGCAGCATATATTTACATACACATTGGATTCATTTTCCAATTTTCCATTCAAAATACTGTATCCCTGACACTAACCCATACCTAGTAGTCTCAGACTATTCATCCTAATATAATGGAGAAAATTAACCCAACACAATGGAAATGCAAGCACTTCAGAGGAGACATGTTGTATAGTTGGACTTGACATATGCATTATATAAGGTAGGAGTTATAAATCTAGTCAAATTTTAATTGAAATATTCTCCATGTGTTTTTAAACTTAACAAATATGTGAATTCTTGTTTCCCTTTTCTGTAGCCTATTCACACATGTATATTTATATGCATATATAGAATCCTACCAGGTATCACACGTACATTTTTGTGAGGTGGCTGTCTTGGCATATACAAATTGTGAGAAGTGTTCACTCCTCCTTAATGCTGTTGGAAATGAAAATTCAACCTATAGGAGAGCGTCCTAGTAGAACAACATTATACATTAACTCATGTTCAGTAAAATAAATATTTTTGCATTTGTGGATGATATATATTTACTGATGAATTTCGATTGGCATTTATATTGGTACTTTTTAATGTCTGTGAGTGTTGTGTGTGTGTGTGTGTGTGTGTGTGTGTGTGTATAGATGTAGATATAGATATAGATATACTCTCCAAATTTTCCAAAATATGAAATATATGTGTCTAATATACACTCTCTAAATTCATTCATGTTCATGTATGTGGATTTATAATCCACTTTTCACAAGATTATAATCAGAAATATTCATCCACCTGAAATACATATTTGTTTCCTAGTACTGAAAACTAACTTCAGTGAATGGTGCATACAAATCCTAATTATTCTACAGTAAGTGACGCAGTCTAACATCAATGCAAGTAGAATCCTATGGGACATGATATGTAATTTGTCATTCATTTGTATTTGACACTGGTACATTATTATTTCTTCAATTTTTGCACATCATAAGATATACCTTTGCCAAGGCAGTGACCTCATTCAGTTTCAAAGAATGTGACATACCTCATTTCCTTGGTGATGGAACTCTCTGAACTTTGTATCCAAGGAGCCATGCACCCAGAGGCAGTTTCAGTCCCAGTCCCAGTGGGCTCACTTGTTTGGATTTAGCAAGGATAAAGTCAGTCATTCTTGGTTCCTACTGAAATGAGGATTACCAAATGCCTGGAGAGCTCTGAAGAGGGAACTTTCCTGAGAAAGCAGGTAGTAGCTCTCCATTTTTTCCTTACAACTTTACAGAGTTCGCCAAGCAAAACAGATCTGAGAGAGGACAGGCCATTTCAGAAGAACAGAGTATGGCCACCAGTCAGAGGACACTCTGGTTAGTCACACAGCTACTTGGGGAAGGAGGTGCCTTTTTGGGAGTGGGTGTGGGTTTGTGGTTTGTCTCATGTTCTGAAAATAGGTAGGAATGGCGGTTTGTTTGTTTTGGAGTGAACTGTTTCTGGTAAGTCGTTTGACGAGGTGAGTGTTTCCATGTCTGTGTATCCCACTGTGCCTGTGGTAGTAGACATGAGAAAAGAGAATGCAGCAATGGATGTGTCATGTCTAGTATAAAGCTTCCCAGCATTGATCCTGCCCAATTTATGAATGGAGTGTGGCTTGCCTTATGCACGGGCAACACCTAATACCTTCCTAAGTCCCTGTTTTCTTCCTGAATTCTGGCCACTCTCTAGAATAGGCTCATGGTTATGTGTCCAAGATACGTACCAAATCCAAGGTCTTTGACATGGCCATGTACTGGATACCTGAATGGAATGGCCCGCATCTCAGAAAACTCAGATATCAGTGTGACCAGGAAAGTCTCAGTGGAGATACCCTGCTTTGGGCCTTTTGCTTACCTATTGTTCTGTTGCCCTGAATGTCAGAAAGGTCTATGTCTCATGCAACCCCTTTGTTAAGCCTGAAGAAAACAGTTTTCAAATGGAAATGAATGTGCATCACCTCTGGCTCTTTGCTTAATTTCATTGGAAAACGATGTGTCTGATTCAGGCCCTTTGCCCTGTTTTAGGCTGTGACTTAGATTCTCAGCACCTGATGGATGTAAATGCTGGGAGCCATCAGCCAAGTAGGTATGACAAATTCCTTGCCAGCTTACTCCCATGCTGTCTAGTGGAAGGACTTCTGAAAGGTGACCTTGCTCAAGGACCAGGGCAGGATCCGTGTTTAGGGTGTTCCCCCTTTAGAATAGGGCAGTTTAGCATAATAGGAGAGTAGGGTGTTTCCCCTTTAGAATAGGGCGGTTTAGTAATAGGAGATTAGGGTGTTCCTCTTTTGGAATAGGGTGTATCCTGTTGCTGAGTTCCTCTTGAGTGCTTAGGGTCAGACAGTATATTTTGAGAGACAGAAGCCCATGCGGTGTGGATTTAGGCAGGAGAGGATTTGGGCAGAGAACGGAGTGGATTTGGGCAGAGAACGTGGATTCCCCCAGAGCGTGTTTGTAGACGGCGGTGTGAGTTCGGGAATAAAGAATTGCTGTTTGAATCTACAAGCTGTGTGGAGACTCGTGATTTGTGCCCAGCAAAAGACTGCGGCATCAGGTGGCTCGTACGCGGAACATCTGAAGACAAGGTAAGTAAAATTGTTCGCCCCTGAGGAAGAGCGAAAGAATGGGTGACCATTTCAAAAAACAATTCGTTCTTGTTTTGATTTATTTTGTTTTTATTTCAAGTTGCCTGTTCCTAGAACTTTCTCAGGCAAACTGGGGAAAATGGTTGACTCAAGGTTTGAAGTTGTTCGCCTCCGAGGAAGAGAAATTGTTAGAGAAAGGAGGCAACCCAGTAAGACCAAGAACAATTAGGGCATATGTTGATACAATACAAAAATGCAGCCCATGGCTTTTAAACGAGAAGTTGTTAAATATATCAATGGGACCATCATGGTATCCTGTAGAAGGATTTTTCTTCAACAAGAAAGAGATGGCTAATTCTGTTTACTACGCTTTGTCTAAGATCTTGGTTTTTACAGACATCTGATTAATTTACAAAACTAGAGTGTTAAAATATCAACCACTAAATATAAAATCAAGTACTCTTTACTTATTAAGTTCCATAAGGTAATATATTTAATCATTATGTGTGTTTTCATAAATTGGTAAATGGAAAAAAAGTTTGATATTGCTTTGGTCTGTGTCTTTGCTAAAACAAGGTTACTAAGTGTTAAGATTCTATCAGGTGTAATTTATATACAAAGAGTATAAGAAGTTTCAGTTGGGTTTCAATTACAGTATTATAGTATCATAAAAAACATGAAAGTCTTTCATCTTCTTAAAGTGGAGTAATTTGTCTAAATCAGAAATTTTTATAAGGGTTATTTCAGAATGTGAATTTATAAAAAGGGTTAATGGCTAGAAAAGAAATATTAAAAGATTGAAGATGTGAAAATATATTTTAATATGGAAGGTTAAAAGAAAAAGAAATGTTTCTAGATGAGATAATCTCTGTGTGGTAAAGTAAAAAGTTATAAAATGCCATTTAAAAAGATTTTGAGGAAACTAGACTTTAAAAGTTTGAGAAAGGAAGAAGAAAAAAAAGGTATTTTTACATGGCAGATTGAGACAAAGCTTCTTAATGGAGTGAAAAAGGCCTTTGGTTGAAGGGCAGCCATGTAAACTAACATGAAAGCGATTTAAACAGAATCTAAGCCTCGTTTAAAAGAGTGAAGCAATAGGTGGTGAAAAAGTACATTTAAAAGTACAGTATAGATGATAATTAAAAGGCTTTAAAAGGTTAAATTGAAGGTGGTTAAGATGCCTTCATGACGGAGAAAAAAAACAAAAACCCAGGATAATGGGAAGATAATAAGATAAAAGATATTTAGATAAAGAAGATTGAAAGTTTGAAGTGAAAAATTTTAAAGACAGAAGTATAGAAAGTTAAAAAGAAAAAAAGATAAAGAAGATGTAAAAAGAAAAGATGTAGGAAGATAGAGAAGATGTAGGAAGACAAGAATTTTAAACCCACAAAGTAGGAAACAAAAGAAAACTAGGAAGAAAAAAAGCAACTAAGGGTGTATGTACAAACCTTAAATGAAAACTAGAAGATAGAAATAAGATAGAAAATGGTTAAAAATGTAAAGTAAAGGTATTTCAGATAAAAAATACAAAAAGCTAAGACAACTATTAGATACAGACATTCAAGATAGAATTAAAACGTGCTTATTAAAGCAAAAAGGGAATTGGAAAGGGGTATATATCCCCCAAAGATAAACTTAAAATAACCCTTTTTACTCTAAACTTTTTAAATTTGGATTCATCAGGACTTAGTGCTGCAGAAAGACATATGTATCCAAAAAATGTACATAAGACTAAAGTACTTTGGAAAGATATTCTAACAGGACAATGGAAAGATCCTGACCCAGTGATTTTCTGGAGTCGGGGTTCTGTTTGTTTTTCCACAGGAGAACAGCAACCGATTTGGATTCCAGAAAGACTAACTAAAACGATTTCTACAGATCAAAAAGAAGATGATTTGACTCAAATCCATAATAGCTGATATCCAGAACTCCAGCTTGGCCATTCCTACATCTGCGACTGTGATTAACCAGGATGTTTTTTTCAATATCTATTTTATTATTGCATTTTTCCACATCATAAGGTTCTATTTTTATTTTTTGAGCTCATACAAACCTAGGTTAATGTTTTTTTGATCAGTTTTATTTTTTGACTATGGAGTTTTTAAACATTGCAATGGAGATTTCACCTAGGTAAAGCTACAAGGCCTTTATTATTATCTTATGTGTTGTACGTTTGTTTGCACATTTGTGTTTTGTGTTGTATGTCTGTGTGTGCGTATTTCATATATGAGGAGCGCTCATGAGAAAATGGATCCGAATTTTTTTTTTAATTCACGTGATTTAAATGGCTTAATTTAAATTAGGTAAACAGCTGTTAAGGATTGTTTTTAAAGGTGGTTAACAGATCTGCTTGTTTACTATTTTAAATCAGGTAAACAGCTGTTAAGAATTTTTTTTTAGGAGGTTAACAGATCTGTTTGTTTACTTTCACCTTTCCTTTTCATTATATTTAATAATTCTTTTCAGGTTAATGTCTTTTTAGCATCATTGCCAGAATTCCTATCTTCATCCCAATGAATATAACTCAACAAGTATGCTCAATCAAGGAGTCAATTTACTTTGGGAGGCAACGGACTTTGGGAGGAGACGGACAGATTGAAAGATTCCTCCCCTTTGAACTGCTTATAGAACTTGCCTGGACTATGTAACTACGTTTAGTGCAGCAAATTGTGGTAATGCTGGCATATCTTTGCTGATGGTGTCACCAGTGATCTTTGCTGATGGTGTCACCAATGATGCAATTTTTCCAAAGGAACTGTCAATTGGCTTGGTGTCGTGGCATTTCTGTATCCTCCTCCCTTCTGCTAGTGATGGTCTAAATTTGGGGGCCAATGGCTATATGATGGACCGGCAGTCAGTGACGGGTATGATCCAATTGCAATGGTATCAACCTAAGACAGGAGGCTGACGCCTAAAGGTCAGTTGCCTAAAGGTCAGTTTTCCCATGACGGGTAAGAACCATATGTTGAATTGGACAACCTACCAGGCGCGGTCCTTAAGCCACATTAACCTCACTCCCCCACTGGCACCAAGGCCAAATTTGGGGGCCAACAGAGGTGAGGCAAAGAACCTCACCCCCCCACTGGTGCATAGACCTATCCACAAGTATGGCTGTATGCTGGACCGGTAGTCAGTGACGGGTATGATCCAGTTGCATTGGTATCAACCTAAGACAAGAGGCTGACGCCTAAAGGTCAGTTTTCCAATGACGGGTAAGAGCCATATGTTGAACTGGACAACCTACCAGGCACGGTCCTTAAGCCACATTACTTGTTGTTTAATTAATCAGAAGGGGGGAGATGCTGGGAGCCATCAGCCAAGTAGGTATGACAAATTCCTTGCCAGCTTACTCCCATGCTGTCTAGTGGAAAGACTTCTGAAAGGTGACCTTGCTCAAGGACCAGGGCAGGATCCGTGTTTAGGGTGTTCCCCCTTTAGAATAGGGCAGTTTAGCATAATAGGAGAGTAGGGTGTTTCCCCTTTAGAATAGGGCGGTTTAGTAATAGGAGATTAGGGTGTTCCTCTTTTGGAATAGGGCGTATCCTGCTGCTGAGTTCCTCTTGAGTGCTTAGGGTCAGACAGTATATTTTGAGAGACAGAAGCCCATGCGGTGTGGATTTAGGCAGGAGAGGATTTGGGCAGAGAACGGAGTGGATTTGGGCAGAGAACGTGGATTCCCCCAGAGCGTGTTTGTAGACGGCGGTGTGAGTTCGGGAATAAAGAATTGCTGTTTGAATCTACAAGCTGTGTGGAGACTCGTGATTTGTGCCCAGCAAAGGACTGCGGCATGTAAAGAAAGATCCCATATGTGCATCTAAACCAAAATGGAAAAACGTTCAATCAATGTGCATGAAGTATATTGCCTTCCTTTGTTAGGTTTCTGAAATCCATCATGTCAGAATAGGGATCCTTTGGGTGAAATGAGTTCTTCAAATCTTTGCAGAGGTGCTTGGCTTTTCTCATGACTCCAATTCACAAAAAGAATTTAGACCCCACAGTCAGAGAGGCTCAAATTGGAGAAGCGAAGCAGTATTAAGGGCAGGCCTATTTGATCACTCCTGGTTCACAGGAAGGGTGTCCAAGCCACCCTGTCATTCGGCAAATGAGGGGCAAGGGAGCTTATTTTGGACACTGTCTTGGGATGTGCCTCTCATGAAAACCTCCATCCAGATGTTATGATGAGTATCTTTATGGTAGAAGATGAGGGCCATGTAGGAGTGTTTTGGTTATAATTGTGGTCATTTGTGTGGCAGTTGGAAGAGATGACTGGGTCCACCTGGGCATGAATTCTGCTGTGATTCCCCTTAGAGAATGAGTTCTGGAACTGACCTCAGAGAAGTATTGCCATGAATTGTGTGGGGATTTTAGGAGGCCAGGAATGAGAGTTGCCATTGGGAACCTGGGATCAAGGCCCAGAGTGGCTTTCCACAGAACACTGGGAATCACAGCCAGGATATTACATGATTTTATTCTGAAAGACTTGGCAGGCATAATTGAGATTCAAAACACACTTGGACCTCGCTTTGTAGACTTCAATGGGCCTGGCTTCATGTGACTTTTTGGCCACTCTTTGGGTAGACTTGCCTGTGAGAGTGCTCCAGAGATTTCCCTGAAATTAGCTTCCTCACCATTTAATGGTTCCTGAATGAATTGAAACCAACATTGCCTCCAAATGCATCTGTGAAAAAATGCTAGATAATTACCATGAAATTTTAGAAATTCCGATGACCAGCTGGCACTGGAGGACCTTTGATGTCCTGTTGATGATCATGAGTATAACAGACAGGGCCTTGATTGACTGGGTTTCATGAAAATGGTGTAGAACAGAGATGCCAGTAAGTTGGGGCCTGGTAAGTAGTGGGCCTAGAGCTGTGTTATGCAAATGTGTGATAAAACATCTGTCGTGGGGCCATGTGGATCTTCCATTGGCTTCCAAATGGCTGTGACTGACATGGTGCAACCATCACACCCATATATGTAAAGGCATATTTTTATATGGAGAGGTTTCAGAGCAATGTTCAGTATCATGTTGTAATTGTCAAGGGGGCAAGCTACTTGAGATAGAACCCTGGTTGGTGCATTCTCCTGGAGACCCTGCCAACCACACCTGACAGAACTCCCTTCAGCACTGTGTCCCATTTGAACTCGTTGTATTTCATGAAGCAAATACCAAACTCCCAGTGCAGCAGCAAGAAACACCACGAAAATTGGAGGATGACCATTGGTTTCACAGTCCACACGGGAAGACCCTTAGCCCTCAGTGGCCAAAGTTTACCTACAAAAAGAGAATTCATCACTGCTGCCTCATTTTTATTTTAAAATAAGTAACCATTTCCTCCAGGTCACATAGATGCAGATCCAGTTTTGATGGTTTCACTACAAATAAAGCTAAAGCTCCTGACAACAACATATATTTCAAGTGCCCAACCTCAGAGGCAGATTCTCAAAAAGTCTTTTGGCCAGCTGAGCTCCATGTTTGTGGAGTGTTTACCCTGTCTCTTACTTTTGGAAACTCCTCTACCACCTCCAAAGATGTGAAATCTGGAGCATTTTCCATTCTAGATATGTATTCACAGATTTTCTAACTCTTCTCCTCTAATTGTGTCTTACTTGGGGCGAAGGTAATGTCAAGGCATTGTTCTGGAGGAGAGTGGGAAGATTTTTCCGTAGCATATATTTGCATACACATTGGATTCAGTGTCCTATTTTCAATTCAAAATACTGAATACCTGACTCTAACCCATACCCTACCAGACTCTGACTACTAATCCTAATATGATGGAGAAAAATAACCCATAAAGAATAGAAATACAAGCAGTTCAGAGTAGGCATGGTGTATAGATGGACTTGCCTTTTGCATGATACAGAGTTGGAGTTATAAATCTAGTCAATTGTTTGTTGAAATAGTTGTCCTAGTATTTTTAAGGTTAACAAATATGTGAATTCCTGTCTCCCTTTCTCTGTATTCTTATATGCACATATAGATTCCTATCTGGTACCACACGTACATTCTTGTGAGGTGGCTGACTTGGCAGATACAAATTGTTAGAAGAGATCACTCCTACTAAACCCTGTTGGAACTGAATATTCAACCTATGGGTGAGCTTGCTAGTTGAACAGCATTATACATAAATCCATGTTCAGTAAAATGAATATTTTTAGATCTGTGGATGGTATATATTTTATAATGAATTTTGATTGACATATATATTGCTACTTTTTTGTCTGTGTGTGTGTTTTATGTATATGTATATATATGTATATATATATATATATATATATATATATATATATATACACTATCCAGATTTTTCAAAATATGAAATATATGTGTCTTATATTCACTCCCTAAATTCATTCATGTTCATGTATGTGGATTTATAATCAACTATTCACAAGATTATTCTCAGAAATATTCATCCACCTGAAATTTGCCCAGTGCTCTCAAATGTCAATCCTATTTGTGACTACATATTTGTTTCTTCCTTAGATTATATATTTAAACTCAACCCTGTTCAAAATGTCTAATCCTATCACTCACTTTATACTCTGCCTGATTTTGTAATGTCTATATTGATATATGCTTTCCTACATATTTTCCCCAGTTCATCATTGTGACTGACTCTTCACCTGTGCTGACATTTACATTCACTCTCTAATCGAAATCCTATTGCTAAGAAACTTTTGTTCCAAATCTTATACTCACCCTTCTTCCTAAACTTATTGACTATCTTCGTAATGCTACAGACTATCCCTTTTTGACTGGATGTTCTCTTCTACATTTAATCATCCAAGTAAATGTGGTGCGAGCTTCAGAGGAGGAGACTACCAACAGACTATCTCATGCAACATCAAACGGTTTATTGGGTGTCCAGCAGGCTGGGGTTCAGAGCTCACCTGAATAGAGCAGATAGCCCTGAGAATAGCTGAAGTAGAGCTTATATACTTTCCCTGGAGAGGGAAGGGAGGGAATTGTATTGATGGGTCAGGGCGAGTGGGCGGTTTGCATGCAACTGGGAGAGGGAGTACATTCTGCAATTTGGCAGCTGGGAATAGAACATTCTGGGAACAAGTTTTGCAAACATTTCTCAAGATTTCAACAGTGTTCTGTTAAGCATACAGAAAAACAAGATGTGACAAGTACCTATTTTATTAATATTTCATTCCCCACTTCTTCTTCTGGCTAATTTTAATCATAAAAATGATCATTGGAGGGTGTCACATTCAATGTCTGCTAGTGGGGTATTACCATAAGTTTAACTCGTCCAATTTGAGCCTGGAGAAAAGACATTACACGGTTGAGCAAACAGGGTTTTATAGTTAGCAATAATATGAGGATTATTATTGGACCGGCCAGGGTTGATAAAAACGTAGTTAACCAGGGGGACTGTGTGAACCAAGACTCAAGCCACCCTTTTTGGGCCTCTCTCACTTGTTGATGCTCTTCAAGGTGTCTTTTAAATTTACTCATAGATTTTATTACAACTCCAGTATAGTCAGCATAAAAACAACATTCTTCCCTCAATGCAGCACAAAGGCCCCCTTCTCTAATGAAGAGGAGGTCCAACCCTCAACTGTTCTGTAAAACAACTTCAGGGAGAGAGGTTAAAGTTTCATGCAAAGCCCTGAAGGAGGTTTCTAATATCTTACTTTTGCTCTATTGCTGCTTCTAATTGGGTCATCTTTTGTGTCCCATGGACAATGCCACTGGTTCCTCTGCCCACCCGTGCAGCAACTCCTATTCCTAATAGGATGGCTAAAGTGAGGGATATATGTTCCCAGTGGAACCGGTTGTATGCCCCCCCTATTTGATACTTAAATGAACCTGCGTCATGATAGAGCACTCTGGGAAACATCTGCACCATTACACAAATTATCACATATCTTGATCATTTCATGAAAACATAAACGATGTTTAAGTATATAGAATTATGCTGTTGTAGGCACTGACAAAGCAAGGCACCTAAGATAGCACTCAAGAGAGGGAAACAGTCCTATTTGGTTGCAACCGGATTCAGAGGGCATTGCTTCTATTGTAATCAATTAATCCCCTGAAACTCAAGTTTAGGTAGTTTCAGAAATTTGTACCCAACATATAAGGCATGGGCTCAGAAGTTCACAGTCTTCAGAAGTTTAAAAAAGCAGTATTTGTTTCTGTTTTTCCTTCTGTTCTGGGCAAGTTAACTTTTCAAGGACACCTGGGAGGAGGAGAGCTTTTTCTTCCCTTTCTTATTTTCCCCCTGCCAGCTGTTACCATGGAGCCCGGTTGGTAATTTCTTTTATCTTAGAAATGTAGCCATCTCTGTGAAGCCCCAGCTGAAGGCCAGAGGACTTGTTCACATATTTTGTGAAAAACTAGTTAGGGGTTGTCTAGCTTAGAAGTACTGAGATTTTTAGCCAGTGGCCAAGTAGAACAGGGCAATACAAAAGAGAATGTTTATCTACATTAAAGTCTTTATTGGGACTCTTTGGCTGAAAGTTCAAAACTCAGCCATGGTGAAGACTTCTGAAGAAGGTCATTTAAGACTTTTCTGTGGCCCTGGTACAGAGGGGGAAAGACGGGGAAGTTGGGGCTGAGAGCACCTCCGAGGATCTGAGAATGAGGGAAAAGAGAGATGTAAAAGAATAATGCGAAAGGGTATTTGGAATTTCCTAGCAGCAAACTTGAGCAGTAGATCAGGTAGAGCGGAGTGAAAGACGGGAGTGAGGATCCCAAAATCCTGTGAGGGACTTTAAATTTTAGTAACCTGTTTTCAGTGATGACAAAGCAACTTTAAAGGCCAATTATATTACATCTTGGATAAGGGTCTCAGGGCTCTCCTCAGCTCGTTTGAGCATTGGGTTAGCTGGTAAGAGGACCTGGTGGGACCCGGTGAGGGCACTGACAGGAGATGAGAGGAATGAGTCGGTGGAGCGGTACCTATGTACCTGCTACCTCAGCAAGGGGGCTATGGTCAGAGAACTGGTGGAGCTTTGGGTTTCTGATCTAGTTATTGGAGGAGAGAAATCAAGTTGCTGAGATGGGAGTGACAGCAGAGGGTCTGGAGCAGAAGGCTGAGGATAATGATCTATTGGAGAAGCATAGTTCAGGATGTGAGTGAAGGAGGGAATAGGCTTCCACATAGGGGAATTTCCTTTCACTCTTTTGAGCACTTGCAGAAGTCAAAAGGTCATGCAAAATTTGAGGATCTAGAGACCCCTCTGGGTGCCATAGTTTTTGGTTGTCTAATTGGTAATGTGGCCAATGCTGTGTACTGAATTTGATGAAGAATTGGGGTTCCATCAGGCAGCCCCTGTATGCACACATTCCCATGACATACAGAAAAAGTCGGCTTTTCCCCCACACAGCCGTTACTCTTTGTGGCTTTGATAGTCTGCCAGGCAAACTTAGTAATCTAGACTAGCCAACCTGCATCTGGCTTGCGTGTCCTACATCCATAATGTTTGTTTCCATTATCTATGGTACAGAAGGGATTTAATGGTATTTTAGTGGGATCCTCTTCATCAGTGATATCACAATAGGGAATACCTATAGCCAGCTAACAAATGTCTGGGTGGAGAGATGGCTACCAGGTCCCTAAGGGGGCTGTATGCGAGATAGACCATACTTCTTTTCCAGTAGGATTTGTGATCAGCCATCACTGCTTAATGGGCTGATGAGGGTTAGGACTACTTGTAGCCAAGGGGAGAGTATATAACCTTATTCACATTGCGAATACACAATTTGAAACTGTTACCAGTCTTTTTCAGTTTCCAGAAAGATTCTGTACAGGGAGCAGGCTTGAGATGAGAGGCATGGATCCTGGAAGTGATTCTGTTTACGTTTACCACTGTAGGTGTTATAATAGCACCTGGTATGGTCCTTTTCAGTGGGGTACCAGGGATGACACCTGATATCATCTTACATGGATGAAATCTCTTACTTGATATGGATGTGGAATCCCCTGGTTCCCAGTTGGGTAGGCAGTGGCCAGCTGTTTTCACAGGTATTACTGAGTTCTTTCAAGATATTTAAGTCTGTCAAGCAAGGGGGTGTGGAAAGGATCTTTAGGTCTTACAGTTGGGCTTAGGTCCCCTACTGGAGGAGGGCCACCATAAAGAATTTCACACGTGGTAAGGTTACTCAAAGAAACAAAGGGATTTTTTCTTGCATGAAACATTGCATAAGGCAGGAGCATAGTCCAATCCTATGCTGGTCTCTAAGCTTAATTTCGTTAAGGTCTCTTTAATGGTTCTATTCATTCTTTCTACTTGTCTTGAACTCTGTGGTCTATAAGCACAATTTAACTTCCAATTAATCCCCAGGTTCCTGGCTAACCCCTGACTTACCTGGGCCATGAACATGGGTCCATTGTCAGATCCTATTACCGGCTTAGCTTCCTCCAATGGTAGAGAGGCTTAGTCAGCAGCAGCGGAATCACTTAGAGTGTGTTGTGTGTTAGGGGACGAGGGCAGGGGATAAGGAGGGGGAGAAGAGTCCAGTAGAGTCAAATCTGTGACTCAGAGAGAACAGAGGGTGGAGGAGGAGGAGGTTGAGAGGGTTTGAGAGATCATGGGGGAAGGAGTAGGAGCAGAGGTAGGGGCAAGGAAAGGCTTCACCCATGGAGGAGGAGATTTGCAGAGGTCCTGCCAAGTTAAGATATATGGCTGTTGATCCGGATGGCTATGTGGCGCTGGCTGAAAGACAATACCTCTGACTTTTTAAATTAGTGGGAAGTAGAAAGATCCGTCTAGGGGCCATACGACTCCAAAGATGGGCCATTCTGAGGCACAGAGATTCTGCCAGGTCCAGCGTTTTACTAAAAAAAGAAAGATTCTGAGCCCTTAAGCGGACTTTGGTCCAGTGATCAAGGGTCAGGGACAGAGGCATTGACGTGCTCTGTTCCATAATGAAAGTTCCACAAACAGTAAAAGCAAGGACACACGACACAGATAAGACAAGACCATAAAGACAGGCAATGAACGTCCAACACTGAGACCAGGAATGAATAGCCGGCAAAACCCAATGGTATGGCAACAACGAATCTAAAAGAAAATATCACTGAGTCGAGAAGACTATTGTTCCTTGATTTCCCGAGTTCTCTGCGGGGTCCTCCAGAGAGGTGCCCTTTGTCTCTGTGACACGTCTCTCAGCCACCGTCGGAGAGAGCCCAGGCTCTTCATCGCCAGCAATTTTGCCAAGCCCTAACAAGAAACCTGAAACCGGAAAGAGGCGCCTTACTTGCTCCAAGAGGAGCCCGTTGGGGTCTCTCCTCCGCCACTGCTGGAACTCGGTGGAACCTCAATATGTAAAGGTCAGGCGAGTGTCAGAGGAAGATACTATCAAGAGACTGTCTCATGCAACAGCAAAGGGTTTATTTGTGGTCCAGCATGCTGGAGCTCAGAGCTAAATTAAATAGAGCAGAGACCTCTGAGAACAGCTTAAGCAGAGCTTATATACTTTCCTTGGAGAGGGAAGAGAGGGAAGTTTAGTGATGGGTAAGGGCGAGTGGGCGGTTTGCATGACACCGAGTGAGGGAGTACATTCTGCAGTTCGGCTGTTGGGAACAGTACATTCTAGAACAAGATTAGCAAACATTTCTCAAGATTTCAACAGTGTTTTGTTAAGCATACAGAAAAACAGGAAGTGACAAGTACCTATTTTATTAATTTTATTAACCTTTCACTACCGACTATGCCTTTTTGACTTGATGTTCCTTCTACATTAATTCATGCAACGTACAAGGTGCTATGCCATTGTATATCGATTTATCTGAGACAACTCTGCAGAACGTAATTCAACACCACGTATCCCTATCAAGGGCCCAATGCCCTTCTGGGCTTCAAATCAGACTTAGATTTCTTTTTTCATACATATATTTCACCTATATATTCTTCTACACATAGCAAGTTCTCAATACGATCATTCATCCAGCAAAATGATTTCTAACCCAAATCGATCATGTTTTTAACCATAACCGGACACTGTTCCCTCAATCTAACTTTACAGAAGAGCAGGGAAGGAGTTGATATTACAATACAGAAATGTAGAAAAACTTCCACCTGCTGAGAACCTCAAAGGTCCATGCAGAAATGATCCCTGGAGAAGATGTAGGAAGCAATAAAGGACCTGAGAGACCAAAAGTCATCTTCCATGGCAAACAACCCGGTCAGGATAAAAGGTTGTGTCTGAATCAGATTTTTTTTAATGTAGAGATCATGGACCAAACCAGGCCTGTGTGGAGATCTATTCCTGGGTGCCTTTGGTTGATATACCATTCTAACTTGTGAAAATGTCACAGGAAGTAGGGGCAGCCTCAATCTCTTGGGACCCTTGGAAGCAACAGTTAGGACAAAGTGGCTGCCAAGACAGTGTCCTCATTCAGTTCAGGAAGGAAGTGACCTCACCTCACTTTCTTGGTGATGGAACTCTCTGAACGTGGGATCCAGGAAGCCAGGCACACAGAGCCAATCCAAGTCCCAGTCCCAGTGGTCTCACTTGTTTGGATTTACCAAAGACAGGGTCAGTATTTTTTGGTACCTACAGATGTGACGAAGGCCAAATGCCAGGAAAGCTCGGATGCAGGGTTTTTCATGAGAAAGCAGGTAGTTGCTCACCGTTGGCTCCTAAGAAGTTCACAGAGTTGGCCAAGGAGACAAGATCTGAGACAGGAAAGGCCATTTTGGGGGAACATATTATGGCCCACAAGTCAGAGGACACTCTGGATATTCACAGACCTACTTAGGGGAAGGAGGTGCCTTTGTGGGTGTGGTTGTGGGTTTGTGGTTTTGTCTCATTTTCTGAGAATAGGTAGGACAGTCGGTTTGTTTCATTTGAAGTGGACTGTTTCTAGTAAGTCTTTTCACAGGGCGAGTGTTTCTATGTCTGTGTATTCCACTGTTTCCGTGGTTGTAGACATTAGAAAAGAGAATTCATCAATGGATATGTCGTGTCTAGTAGAAAGCTTCTCAGCATTCATATTGCCCCGTTTTTGAATGGACTGTAGCTTGCCTTATCGATGAGCAACACCTGCTACCTTCCTAAGTTTCTATTTTCGTCCTGAATTCCGGCCAATCTCAAGAATAGGCCCATGGTTTTGTGTCCAAGATATGTACCACCTCCAAGCTCTGTGACATGGCCATGTACTGGATAGCTGTAGGGGATGGCGAGCATCTCAGAAAACTCAGATATCAGTGTGACCAGGAAAGTCTCAGAGGAGAAATCCTGCTTTGGGCCTTTTGCTTACCTATTGTTCTGTTGCCCTGAATGTCAGGAAGGTCTTTGCCTCAGGCCACCCCTTTGTGAAGCCTGAAGAAAACAGTTTTCAAATGGAAATGAATGGGCATACCTGTGGCACTTTCCTTAATTGCTTTGGAAAGGGATGTGTCTGAATCAGGCCCTTGGCCCTGTGTGTGGCTGTGGCTTAGATTCTCAGCACCTGATGGATCTAAAGAAAGTTACCATGTGTGCATCCAAAAGAAAATTCGCCAAAAGAACAATTATTGGGATGAAGTCTCTCGACTTCCTCTGTAAGGTTCCTGACCTCCATCAAGTGAGAATGGGATCCTTTGGGTCAAAAGAGTTCTACAAAACCTGCAGAGGCTAGCCCATTGTGCTTGGGTTTTCTCATGACTAAAATTCACATAAAGAATCTAAACCCCACAGACAGTAGTCCTCAAATTGGAGCAGTATTAATGGCAGGCCTATTTGATCACTTTTGGTTCACAGGATGGGTGTCCAGGCCACCTTGACTTTAGGCAAATGAGGGGCAAAGGAGCTTATTTGGGACACTGTCTTGGTCTGCGCCCCTCATGGAAACCTCCAGCCAGATTATGATGAGTGTCTATATGAAAGAAGATGAGGGCCATATGGGAGGGTTCATGTTTTAATTGTGGTAATTTGTGTGGTAGTTGGAAGAGATGACTGGGTCCACCAGGGCTTGAACTCTGGTGTGATTCCCCTTAGAGACTGAGTTCTGGAACTGACCTCAGAGAAGTATTGCCATGAATAGTGTTGGGATTTTAGGAGACCACGCATGAGAATCGCTTTTGGAAACTGAGATCTAGGCCCAGGATGGCTTTCCACAGAGCTCAGGGATTCTGAGCCAGGATATCACATGATTTAATTCTTAAAGACTTGGTAGCCATAGTTGAGAGTCCAAACACACATGGACCTCACATTGTATACCTCAATGGGCCTGGATTCATGTGTCCTTTTGGCCACTCTATGGGAAGGCTTGCCTGTGAGTGTTCTCCAGAGCTTTCATTGAAATGAGCTTCCTCACCATTTAATGGTTCCTGAATTAAATGAAACACACAGTGCCTCCAACTTCATCCTTGAAAAATGACTAGATTAATACCATGAAATTTTTGAAATCCCCATGACCAGGTGGCACTGGATAACCTTTAGATATCCTGCTGCTGATCATGAGTATAACAAACAGTGCCTTGATTGACTGAGTTTCGTGAAAATGGTGTAGAACAGAAATGCCAGTAAGTTGGAGCCTGCTGGGTAGTGGGTGTAGAGCAGTGGACTGTAGGTGTGTAAATAAATATTTTTGGTAGGACCACCTGGATCTTCCATTGGCTTCCAAAACTTGCGACTGACATGGTGCAGGCAGCAGACCTTTATATGTAAAGGCATCTTGTTATATGTAGAGGTTTCAGGGCAATGTTCAGAATCAGGTTGCTATAGTCAAGGGGAAAGCTATGTGGGATAGAAGCCTGGTTCGTACATTCTCTTTCCGACCCTGACCAACCACACATGACAGAACTCCCTCCAGCATTGTGTCCCAGTTGAACATATTGTATTTCGTGAAGCAAATACCAAATTCCCAGTGCAGCAGTAAGAAACACCCTGAAAAGTGGAGGATGACCAAATGGCTTCACAGACCACACGGGAAGACACTTAGCTCCCAGTGGCAACAGTTTACCTACAAAGGGAGAATTCCGACCTGCTGCCTCATGTTCATTACAAAATAAACAACCATGTCCTCCAGGTTACATAGATGCAGACCCAGATTTTTGGTGTCACTATAAACGAAGCTAAATCTCCTGACAATTACATATATTTCTTTTTCTTTTTTTAATTAATTTTCATTGTAGGTTGTTCAAAACATTACATACTTCTTGATATATCATATTTCACACTTTGATTCAAGTGGGATATGAGCTCCCATTTTTATTCCATATACAGATTGCAGAATCACATCAGTTGCAGAACCATTGATTTACATATTGCCATACATATATTTATTGTGCCTAACCTCAGAGGAAGTTTCTCAATAAGTCTTTAGGTCAGCACAGCTCCATGTTTCTGGAGTGTTTACCCTCTCCCATACTTTTGTAAACTCTTTTACCACCTCCAGTGTTGTGAACTCCTGAGCATTTTTTATTCCACATATGTATTCACAGGTTTTCTAACTCCTCTCCTCTAATTGTGTCTTACTTTTAGTGATGGTTATGTCAAGGCATTGTTCTGGATAAGAGAGGGATGATTTTTGTGTATCACATGTTTGCATACACATTAGATTCATTTTCCTATTTTCCATTTGAAATACTGAATCCCTGACACTAACCCATACCCTACTAGACTCTGACTACTAATCCTAATATCATGGAGAAAAAAAAAAAACCTAACTGAATAGAAGTACAGTCCTTTCATAGGAAGCATGGTGTATATTTGTATTTGTCTTCCTCTTTATCAAGAGTATGTGTTTTAAATTTAGTAAACTTTTCATTTTAATATTTCTCCATGATTTTTTAAAGTTATCACATATGTAAATTCCTGTCTCCCTTTCTCTGTATCCTATTCAGCACATGTAATTTTTTTATGCATATACAATATCCTACCTGGTATCACACGTACATTCTTGAAAGATCACTGGCTTTGGAATATAAAAATTGTGAGAAGAGATGACTTTCCCTAAATAATGATGGAACTGAAAATTCCACCTATGGGTGAGCTTCCTAGTGAAAAACACTATACATAAATCCATGTTCAGTAAAATGAATATTTTTGGATTTGTGAATGAATTATATTTCATGATGAATATCGATTGGCATATATATTGCTAAATATTAATGTGTGTGTGTGTGTGTGTGTGTGTGCGTGTGTGTGTGTGTGTGTATATTCTCCAGATTTTAAAAAAATATGAAAAATATGTGTCTTATTATACACTCCCTAAATTCATTCATATTCATTTATGTTCATTTAAATTCAAATTTTCACAAGATTATTCTCAGTAATATTCATACACCTGAAATATATTTTGGTTTCCTACTACTGAAAACTAAGTTCAGTGGATGGTGCTTAAAAATCCTAATATTTCTACAGTAACTGACCCAGTTTAACATTAATGCAAGTAGATTGCTATGGGACATGATGTGTAATTTGAAGTTCATTTTTACTCAACACTGGCACATTACTATTTCTTCAGTTTATGGACATCATAGGATGTATTTTTTCATCCACAACTTCACAAATTTTTTTGGCATTTGGTTCACTTTCAATTACTTACTACTTCAGAACACATGTATTCCTCCATGTTTCTTTACTGGTCTTTTCACTAGACTTCTTTCTAAACACATTATTTTCGATTCCATAATCATTTTTGAAGCAAAACTCACTCTTCACAATAAACCGTAACCCTAATAATACCATTGCATATATAACTCGTTGGAATGATGGTATATATATCAATATAAGATTTCCAATATATTTTCAGATGCAAACTCAAACCATTATTTAATGTTGGATCCAGTTACATACTTTATTCACAATATGGTCTATTCATGCCTCATCTCAATAATCATCAACACAAGGTACACCTATTTTTATACCCAGTACTAATTTATAAGTTTCCAGAATATTACTCCCCTTTATAGTGCAAGAAATACTCATGTCACCTGATCTACATATACATTTTACCACAGTAGTATTCTGTACACAAAATGCAAAGGTCACACATATGATTGTACCAAAGCCTAAATGGGAAGTGACCATGGATTACTAAAAGCATCTATGTCCAGGGTGCCTACTGCTCTCAAATGTCAATCCTATTGGTTACTACATATTTGTTTCTTCCTAAGATTATATATTCAACCTCAAGCCTTTTGAAAATATCTAATCCTATCACTCACTTTATACGTTTCCTGATTTCCTAATGCCCCTATTGATATCTGCTTTCCTACATATTTTTCCCAGTTCATCATTGTGACTGTCTCTTCACATGTGCTGACATTTACATTCACCCTCTAACTGAAAACCAATTGCTAAAGAACTTTTGGTCCAACTTCGAGACTCACTCTTCTTCCTAAACCTACTTACTATCTTCCTAATCCTACAGACTATCCTTTTTGACTGGATATTCTCTTCTACTTTCAATCATCCGAGGTATAGGGTCCTATGCCATTGTATATCGATTTATCTGAGACCTCGGTGCAGAACATGATTCAATCTAAGTATACCAATCAAGGGCCCAATGCCTTTCTGGGCTTCAAATCTTTCCTAGATCTCTGTTCTCATACATATATTTCACATTTATATTGTTATAAATATCACAGGTTCCCAATACCATAATTCATCCAGCAGAATGACTCCTAACCCAAATCGAACATGCTATTAACACTAACCATACACTGTTCCCTCAATCTCACTTTACAGAAGAGCAGGGACAGAGTTGGTCTTAAAATCCAGGAAGGTAGGGTATCATCCCCCAGCTGAGAACCTCAAAAGTCCCTGCAGAAATAATCCCTGGAGAAGGTGTAGGCAGGTATGAAGGATTTGAGAGAGCAAAAGTCATCTTCCATGGCAAACAACCTGGTCAGGTTGAAGGGATGTGTCTGAATTAGCCTCTCTCTTCCTAATGTAGAGAAGATGGACCAAACCATGGCTGTGTGGAGAGCTGTTCCCCGGTGCCTATGGTTGATATACCATTCTAACTTATGAATGAGTCACAGCAAGTAGAGGCAGACTCCATCTTTTGAGAACCTTGGAAGAAACTGTTAAAACAAAGTGGTTTCCAAGGCAGTGACTTCATTCAGTTCTTGAAGGAAGTGACCTCACCTTACATTATTGGTGATGAAAGTCTGTGATCTTGGGATCCAGGAAACCAGGCACACAGAGTCAAACCCACTCCATGTCCCAGTGGGTTCACTTGTTTGGATTTAACAAGACAGAGTCACTCTTTCTTGGTACCTACTGATGTGAGGACAGTCAAATGCCTGGAAACTATGAAGACTGGCCTTTCCAGAGAAAGCAGGTAGTTTCTCACCACGGGCTCCTGACAACTTCACAGAGTTGGCTAAAGAGACCAGATTGAAGACAGGACACGCCATTTTTGGGGAACATAGTATGGCCCACAAGTCAGAGGACACTCCGGATAGACACAGACCTACTTTGGGGAAAGAGGTACCATTTTGGGTGTGAGTGTGAGTTTGTGGTTTTGTCTCATGTTCTGAGAATAGTTAGGAAAGCTGGTTTGTTTGTTTTGGAGTGAACTGTTTCTAGTAAGTCCTTTGACAACGTGAGTGTTTCTGTGTCTATATATCATACTGTGTCCGTGATTGTAGACAGTAGAAAAGAGAATGCATCAATGGATGTGCCCTGTCTACGAGAAAGCTTCAAAGCATTCATCCTGTGCAATTTATGAATGGACTGCAGCTTGCTGTATGGATGGGCAATTCCTGCCATCTTTCTAAATTCCTGTTTTCTTCCTGAATTCTGGACACTCTCCAGAATACGCTCATGATTTTGTGTCCAAGATATGTACCACCTCCATCTCTGTGACATGGCCATGTACTGGATAGCTTATGGGAATGGTGAGTATCTCAGAAAACTCAGATATCAGTATGCCCAAGAAAGTCTCAGTGGAGAAACCCTGCTTTGGGCCTTTTGCTTACCTATTCTGTTGCCCTGAATGTCAGGAAGGTCTTTGCCTTAGGCCACACTTTGTGAAGCCTGAAGAAAATAGTTTTCAAATGGAATTGAATGGTCATTACCTGTGCCTCTTCGGTTAATTGCTTTGGAAATGGATGTGTCTGAATCAGCCTCTTGGCCCTATGTGAGGCTGTGGCTTAGATTCACAGTACATGATGGGTCTAAAGAAAAATCCCATGTGTGCATCCAAAACCAAAATGGACAAAAGAACTGTCATGGTGGATAGAGTCTCTCGCCTTCGTCTGTATGGTTCCTGACCTCCATTAAGTGAGAATAGGGATCATTTGGGTCAAGTGAATTCTTTAAAGCCCTGCAGAGGCTATCCCATAGGTTCGTGGGTTTTCTCATGACTCCAATTCACATCTATGTTTACTGAAGAGCAGGGACAGTGTTGGTCTTACAATACAGGAATGCAGTGGATCTTCCATCTGTTGAGAACCTCAAAGCTCCATGCAGAAATGATCTCTGGAGAAGATGTAGGCAGCTATGTAAGACCTGAGAGAGCAAAAATCATCTTCCATGGCAAACAACCTGGTCAGGATTAAGGGTTGCGTCAGAATGAGCCTATCTCTTCTTAATGTAGAGAAGATGTACCAAACCCGGCCTGTGTGGAGAGCTGTTCCCTTTTGCCTACGGGTGATATACCATTTTAACTTGTGAAAGTGTCACAGGAAGTAGGGGCAGCCCTCATCTCATGGGACCGTTGGGAGCAATTGTTATGACAAAGTGGTTGCCAAGGCAGTGATCTCATTCAGTTCCTGAAGGAAGTGATCTCATCTCACTTCCTTGGTGATGGAACTCTCTGTACTTGGTATACAGAAAGCCAGGCACCCAGAGCCAGTCCCAGTCCTAGTCCCAGTGGTCTCACTTTTTTGGATTTACAAAGGACAGAGTCAGTATTTCTTGATACCTACTGATGTGAGGATGGCCAAATGCCAGGAAAGCTCGGAAGAGGGGCTCTTCCTGAGAAAGCAGATAGTGGCTCACTCCTGGCTTCTAACAACTTCACATTGTTGGCCAAGAAGATCAGATCTGAGACAGGTCAGGCCATTTCGGAGCATCATAGTATGGCCCATCAGTCAGAGCACACTCCGGAGAGTCACAGACCTATTTGGGGGAAGGAGGTGCCATTGCGGGTGTGGGTTTGTGGTTTTGTCTCATGTTCTGAGAATAGGTAGAAAAGGCAGTTTGTTTGGTTTGGAGTGAACTGTTTCTAGTAAGTCGTTTGACAATGCAAGTGTTTCTATGTCTGTGTATCCCACTGTGTCCGTGCTTGTAGACATTAGAAAAGAGAATGCATCAATGGATGTGTCCTGTCTCATAGAAAGCTTCCCAGCATTCATCCAGCACAATTTATGAATTGACTGTGGCTTGCCTTATTGATGGGCGATACCTGCTACCTTTCTAAGTTGCTGTTTTCTTCCTGAATTATGGCCAATCTCCAGAATAGGCTCATGGTTTTGTGTCCAAGATATGTACTACCTCCAAGCTCTGTGACATGGCCATGTACTGGATAGATGAATGGAATGTCGAGCATCTCAGAAAACTCAGATATCAGTGTGACCAGTAAAGTCTCAGTGGAGAATCCCTGCTTTGGGCCATTTGCTTACCTATTGTTCTGTTGCCCTGAGAGTCAGGAAGGTCTTTGTCTCAGGCCAACCCTTTGTGAATCCTGAAGGAAAGATTTTTCAAATGGAAATGAATATGCCTTACCTTTGGCTCTTTCCTTAATTGATTTGGAAAGAGATGTGTGTGAATCAGCCTCTTGGCCCAGTGTGATTCTTTGACTTAGATTCTCAGCACCTGATGGATCTAAAGAAAGATCCCATGGGTGCATAAAATCCAAAATGGCAAAAAGAGCAGTCATTGTTGATGAAGTATTTTGCCTTCCTCTGTAAGGTTCCTGAATTCCATCAAGTGAGAATAGGGATCTTTTGGGTCAAATGAGTTCTTCAAATCTATTCAGAGGCTATCCAATAGGTGCTTGAGTTTTCTCATCTTTCCAATTCACATAAAGAATCTGTACCCGACACTCAGTAGGACTCAAATTGGAGAAGCAGAGCAGTATTAAGGGCAGGCCTATTTGATCACTCCTGGTACACAGGAAGGGTGTACAGGCCACTGGGAATTTAGGCAAATGAGGGGCAACAGAGCTTATTTTGGACACTGTCTTGGGCTACGCTAATGCTATCAAATGTCAATCCTATTGTTGACTTCATATTTGTTTTATCCTAAGCTCACATATTCATCCTCAACCCTGTTGAAAATATCTAATCCCATCACTCACTTTATTCTTTTCCTGATTTCCTAATGTCTCTATTGATATCTGCTTTCCTACATATTTTGCCCTGTGCATCATTGTGACTGACTCTTCACTTGTGTTGACATTTACATTGACTCTCTAACCAAAACCCTATTGCTAAAGAACTTTTGTTCCAAATCCTATACTCACTTTTCTTCCTAAACTTACCGACTATCTTTCTAATCCAACTGACTATAACTTTTTGAATGGATGTTCTCTTCTACATTCAATGATCCAAGTACAGTTCAGGTTTCTATTCAACCGGGTGAGGGAGTAGATTCTGCAGTTTGGCAATTGGGGACAGCACATTCTGGCAACAAGATTAGCAAAGAGTTCTCAAGATTTCAACAGTGTTTTGTTAAGCGTACAGAAAAACAGGAAGTGACAAGTACATATTTTATTAACCTTTCATTCCCCACTTCTTTTTCTGGCTACTTTTAATCATAAAAGTGATCATTGTGGGGTGTCACATTCTATGTCTGCTAGTGGGGTATTACCATAATTTTAATTTGTCCAATTTGAGCTTGGAGAAAAGAAATTACATGATTGAGGAAACAGGGTTTTATAGTTAGTAATACTATGAGGATTATTATTGGACCAGCCAGGGTTGATAAAAACGTAATTAACCAGGGGGACTGTGTAAAAAAAGACTCAAACTACCGTTTTTGTGCCTCTCTCTCTCGTTGTTGCTCTTCAAGGCATCTTTTTAATTTACTCATAGATTTTTTTACAACTCCAGTATTGTCGACATAAAAACAACATTCTTCCCTCAATGAAGCACAAAGGCCCCCTTCTGTCATGAAAAGGAGGTCCAACCCTCGCCTTTTCTGTAAAACAACTTCAGAGAGAGAGGTTAAAGATTCCTGCAAAGCTGTGATGGAGGTTTCTAAAATCTTTAAGTTTTGATCTATTGCTTCTTCTAATTGGGTCACTTGTTGTGTCCCATGGACCAGAGCAGTGGTTCTTGTGCCCAACCCTGCAGCAACTCCTATTCGTAATAGAATGGCTAAGGTGAGGGACATATGTTCCCAGCGGAACCGGGTTGTATGTCCCCCTCTTTGATCTTCAGATGAACCTGCGTCATGATAGAGCACTCTGGGAAACATCTGCTCCATTTCACAATTAATCACATCTGTTGACCATTTCATGAAAACATAAACAATGTTTAAGTATATAGAATTATACTGTTGTAGGGACGGACAAGGCAAGGCACCTAAGATAGCACCAAAGACATGGAAACAGTCTTTTTTGGTTTCAACCAGATTCAGAGGGCATTGCTTCTGTTGTAATCAATTAATCCCCTGAAACCCAAGTTACGTAGTTTCAGAATTTTGTACCCAACACGTAAGGGAAGGGGCTCAGAAGTTCACAGTCTGCAGAAGTTCACAAAAAGCAGTTTTTGTTTCTCTTTTTTCCTCAGTTTGGGCAAGTTAACTTTTCAAGGACACCTGGGTGTGGGTGTCTTCCCTTTCTTTTTTTCCCCCTTCCAGCTGTTTCCATACAGCCCAGTTTGTAACTTCTTTATCTTAGAAATGTAGCCATCTCTGTGAAGCCCCAGCTCAAGGCCAGAGGACTTTTTTTCAAATATTTTGTGAAAAATTAGTAAGGGTGTGTCTAGATCAGGAGTGCTTAATTTTTTAGCCAGTTGCCAAGGAGACCAGGGCAACACAAAAATAGGAAGTTTATCTACAGTGAACTCTTTTATAGGGACTCTTTTGCTGAAAGTCCTAAATCAGCCATGGTGAAGACTTCTGGAGAAGGTCAGTTAAGACTTTTCTGTGGGCCTGGTACAGAGGGGGACAATTTGGAAGGCAGAAATAAGAGCAGCTCTGTGGATCTGAGAATGAGGAAGGAGAGATGTAAAAGAATATTGGGAGAGGGCTTTGGGATCTTAATAGCAACAAAAACTTGAGCAGTAGAACAGATAGAACAGAGGGGGAGACGGGAGTGAGATACCAAAAAGCCTGTGAGGGACTTTAAATTCTTAGTAACCTGTTTTTAGTGATGACAAAGCAACATTAAAGGCCATTTTCATTACATCTTGTATTAGGGTCTGAGGATTCTTCTCAGCGGGTTTGAGCTTTGCATTAGGTGGTAAGAGGACTGGGTGGGACCCGGTGCGGGCACTGACAGGAGAGGAGAGGAGTGAGTGAATGGAGTGGTACCTCAGTACCTGCAACCTCAGCAAGGGAGCAATGGTCTGAGAACCAGTCGAGATTTGGGTTTTTGATCTAGATATTGGAGGGGAGAAATCAAGTTGCTGAGGTGGGAGTGACAGCAGAGAGTCTAGAGCACAAGGCTGAGGGTGAGCATCTATTGGAGAAGCATAGTTCAGGATGTGAGCAAAGGAGAGAGAAGGCCTCCACATAGCGGAATCTCCTTTCACCCTTTTGAGCACTTGCAGAAGTTAAAAAGGTCACACAGAATTTGAGGATCTAGAGACCCCTCTGGGGGCCATCGGTTTTGGTTATCTAATTCGTAATATGGCCAATGCTGTGTACAGAATTTGATGAGGAGTTTGGGTTCCATCTGACAGTCCCTGTATGCTCACATCCCCATGACTTACAATAGAAGTCTGCTCTCCCCCCCCCCACAGCCGTGACTGTTTGTGGCTTTGATAGTCTGCCGGGCAAACATAGTAATCTAGGCTAGCCAACCTGCATCTGGCTCACGTGTCCCTACATCTATAATGTTTGTTTCCATTATCTATGGTACGGAAGGGATTTAATGGAATTTTAGTGGGATCCTGTTAATCAGGGATATCCCAATAGGAAAGACCTATAGCCAGCTGACAAATGACTGGGTGGAGAGATGGCCACCAGGTTCGTAAGGGGGCTGTATTCGAGATAGGCCATACTTCGTGTCCAGTAGGATTTGTGATCAGCCATCGCAGCTTAAGGGGCTGATGAGGGTTAAGACTACTGGTCGTCAAGGGGAGAATAAATATCTTCCAGGATCTTCTTTACAACCATTTGCGATGTTTCTTTTTTCTTCTTTTTTATTTCTTTTTTGTGTGTGTGTGGGGAAGGCTTCAATACATCCTGAAAATGTATGTTCAAAGACTAGGAGTTATTTAAGTCCATACCTTACTGGCTTAATTTCAGTAAAGTCCACTTCCCAGAATTGTCCTCGTCTGGTTCCTCATAGGTGCTTTCCTGCAGGAAGCTTGGAAGTGTAAGCTTTAACCAATTAATGGACCTACAGGCTTTTGTTACCCATTCAGTTATTTCCTTTTGCTGTGAGTAGGTTAGTGGAAAACTGTGTTCTTGATCCTTCACGAATGAATGCAGTTTCTTTGAACAAAGGTGAGTGAGTTGATGAACATTTGCTACTGACATAGTTAGAGCCATGATTATAGGAGTAGTTACTGAAGGATTAAAAAATTCCACTTGGGGGCCTTCAGGGTTAAAAGTTATTTTGGCCCAGAGCTTGGTGAGCAGAACTCTGCCCATCAATGGGGCCAGGCATTCTGGGATTACTAGGAAGGAGTGATGGATTTTTCCTTTTCCCTGGTCCATGGTTCTCTTAGTTGTCAAAGCCCGATATTTACTTCTGTTAGACTCTTGAATTAGAGACCTTTTATTCGGTAGAGGGCCCAATGGGCCTTATGGGCTGAGTATATTGCCCCTGTATCTACTTCAAAGTTTATTGTGTTCCCCTCCATTTCAAAAGTTACCTTGAGGTCAGGGAGAGGATCTGAGCCCGGACTTTCTTAGTATTCCTCCAGAGTCAGAATATCTGGCTGGCATGGCTGTCTCTTTCTAGGGCACTCTTTTGCCCAGTGTCCTTTTTCTTTAGAGTAGGCACATTGATCTGAGGCCAGGGGTGGCCTCTAGTGTGTGCCCAGGTATCCCTTCCTGTCTCTCTGTTTCTTAGTTTCTGGCCTATTTGTTGTTGTGACCAGGACCTTAGTCAATGCCTTAGTCTGTCTTTTGTTTCTTTTATCCTCACTCAGCTCCCTTCTCTTCCTCAGTTTCTCTCTTAAAGTATACCTTCTCGGGTTCTCTGACTAAATCCCTCAAAGTCATATCTTGTAATCCATCTAAGCATTGTAACTTTCTTTTAATATCCAGGGCAGCTTTCCCAATAAAGGCCATTGTGACAGATGCCTTTTGATCTTCTGCCTGAGGATCGAAAGGAGTATGTCTCTTATATGCCTACATAATTATCTCTAGGAACATACAGGGAGATTCATCAGGCCCTTAAATAATCTCTCTTACCTTGGCCAAATTAGTTGGTCACCTAGCGGCCACTAAGATACCCACTATTAGAGCCCGGCGATAAGTGGACAGATGCTCCCTACCTTCAAAGGTGTTGGGGTCCCAGTTGGGTCGTTTCAAGAGAAAGCCGGCTTTGAATATGTTGGGAAGTTGTGTCGGTCACGCATTTGGTCCGAGGATACTTTTTTCTAGCCTCCAGGAGGATTCTCTTTTGTTCCTCTGTCATGAAGAGAGTGCCTAGGAGTTGTTGGCAGTCATCCCAAGTAGGTTGGTGTGAAAACATCAATGACTTCACCAGACCTGAGAGCCAGGTTGGGTCCTCGGTAAAAGGGGGATTGTTATTTTTCCATTTATATAGGTCTGAAGAGGAGAAGGCCAATACTGGTAGGCTTCCATTTTTTTCCCCATGGCCATCGTCAATCATTGGCCCTTAGGGATGGAGGGAAGCAACACGGGAGTTCCAGGGTTTTCAATCATTTGCCACCAGCGAGTTCCTTTAGCAAGTCCAGCTTCCTCCAGGGGAGGAGGGGCTGTGTGTGACGCAGGGGAGTTATCTGGAGGGCCCTGGGCTGGCTTAGCATCCTCCAATTGCGGAGAGGCTGAGTCAGCAGCTGGAGAATCACTTAGAGGGTGTTGGGGGTTGTGGGACAAGGGTAGAAGATAAGGAAGGGGAGGAGAGTCCAGTAGAGTCAAATCTCGTGACTCAGGGAGAACAGAGGGTGGAGGAGGAGGAGGAGCAGAGGGGTTGAGAGATCGTGGGGGAAGGAGTAGGAACGGGGACACAGCAAGGAAAGGCTTCACCCACGGAAGAGGAGATTTGCAGAGGTCCTGCCAAGTTAAGGTATATTCCTGTTTATCAGTATGGCTATGTGGCCCTGGCTGTAAGACAATATCTCTGTCTTTTTAAATTAGTGGTAAGTAGAAAGATCCTTCTAGGGGCCATCCGAATCCAAAGGTGGGCCATTCTGAGGCACACAGAGTCTGCCAGGTCCAGCGTTTTACTGAAAAAGAAACATTCTGAGCCCTTAAGCGGACTTTGGTCCATAGATCAAGGGTCAGGGACAGAGGCATTGAAGTGATCTGTCCCATAATTAAAGATACACAAACAGTAAATCAACGACACAGGACACAGACAAGAGAAAACAATAAAGACAGGCAATGGACGTCCAACACTGAGACCAAGACTGAGCAGGCGGCAAAACCCGATGGGCTGGCAATACCGAATCTGAAACAAAGTATCACTGAGTCAAGGGGACTATTATTCCTCGATTCCCGAGTCCTCTGTGGCCTCCCCCAGGGACTTGGCTTGTGGCTCTGTGACACGTCTGCCAGCCACCATCAAAGAGAGCTCACACACTTCATCGACAGCCATTTTGCCAAGCCCTAACCTGAAACCTGAAACCAGAAAGAGGCGACTTACTTACCCTGAGAGTAGCCCATTGGGGTCTCTCGTTCACCGCTGCTGGATTTCGGTGGAACCTCCATATATAAAGATCGGAAGAGAATTGGGGGAAGAGACCACTAAGAGACTCTCTCATGCAAAAACAAAGGGTTTATTGGGGGTCCAGCATGCTGGGGCTCAGAGCTCATTTGAATAGAGCAGAGAACCCTGAGAACAGCTTAAGCAGAGCTTATATACTTTCCTTGAAGAGGGCAGGGAGGAAAGTTTATTGATGGGCCTGGGCGGGTGAGCAGTTTGCGTGCAACTGGGTGAGGGAGTGCATTCTGAAGTTTGGCTGTTGGGGACAGCACATTCTGGGAAAAAGTTTAGAAAACACTTCTCAAGATTTCAACAGTGTTTTATTAAGCATACAGAAAAACAGGAAGTGACAAGAATCTATTTTATTAACATTTCACTACCGACTATACTTTGCCAGATTTCCTAAAGTCTCTATTGATATCTGCATTCCTACATATTTTCCCCAGTTCATCATTGTGATTAATTCTTCACATGTGCTGACATTTACATTCACTCAATACCCGAAACCCTATAGCTAAAGAACTTTTGGTCCAAATCCTATACTCACTCTCCTTTATAAACATACCGACTATCTTCCTAATACTCCTGACTATCCATTTTGACTGGAAGTTCTCTTTGAAAATCAATCATCCAAGTTACAAGGTCCTATGCTTAATACCGCAATCAAGGGCCCAATGCCCTTCTGGGCTTCAAATCTTACCTAGATTTCTGTTTTCAGATTCCTATATTTTACCTATATATTCTTGAAAATATCGAAGATTCCCAATACCATTATTCATCCAGCAGAATGATTTCTATTCCAAATCAAACCTGTTATTAACAATAACCATACACTGTTCCTTCAATCTAACTTTAGAGAAGAGCAAGGACAGAGTTGGTCTTAAAATACAGGAATGTAGGGGATCTTCCAAGTGCTGAGAAACTCAAAGGTCTATGCGCAAATGATCCCTAGAGAAGTTGTAGGCACCTATGAAGGAACTGAGAGAGCAAAAGTCATCTTTCATTGCAAACAACCTGGTCAGCATGAAGGGATGTGTCTGAATCAGCCTCTCTCTTCTTTATGTAGAGAAGAAGGACAAAACGAGGCCTCTGTGGAGAGCTGTTCCTGGTTACCAATATTTGATATACCATTCTAACTTGTGAAAGTGTCAAAAAAATTAGGGACAGCCTCCATTTTATGGGACCTTTGGAAGCAAATGTTAGGACAATGTGCTTGCCAAGGCATTGACCTCATTCAGTTCCTGAAGGAAGTGACCTCACCTCACATTCTTGGTGATGGAACTCTCTGAACTTGGGATCCAGGCATCCAGGCACACAAATCTAGTCCCAGGCCCAGTCCCAGTGGTCTCCCTTCTTTTGATTTACCAAGGACAGAGTCAGTCTTTCTTGGTATCTACTGATGTGAGGATGGCCAAATGCCAGGAAAGCTCTGAAGAGTGGCCTTTCCTGAGTAAGCAGGAAGTGGCTCACCGCTGTCTCCTGACAACTTCACAGAGTTGGCCAAGGAAACCAGATCTGAGACAGAACAGGCCATTTGATGGGAACATAGTACGGCCCACCAGTCAGAGGTCACACCCGATAGTCAGAGATCTACTTTGGGAAAGGAGGTGACTTTGTGGGTGTGAGTGTGTGTTTGTGATTTTGTCTCATGTTTTGAGAATAGGTAGGAAAGGCAGTTTGTTTGGTTTGGAGTGGACGATTTCTAACAAGTGATTTGACAAGGGAGTGTTTTTAAGTCTGTGTATCCCACTGTGTCCATGGTTGTAGACATTAGAAAAGAGAATGCATCAAAGGATGTGTCCAGGCTAGTAGAAAGCTTACCAGAATTCTTTCTGCCCAATGTATGAAAGGAATGCGGCTTGCCTTATGGATGGGTAACACCTGCTATCTTCCTAAGTTCCTGTTTTCTTCCTGAATTCTGGCCACTCTCCAGAATAGGCTCATAATTTTGTGACCAAGATAAGTACCGCCTCTAAACTCTGTGACATGGCCATGTACTGGATAGCTGAAGGGAATGGTGAGCATCTCAGAAAATTCAGATATCAGTGTGATCAGGAAAGTCTCAGTGGAGAAACACTGCTTTGGGCCATTTGCTAACCTATTGTTCTGTTCCCCTGAATGTCAGGAAGGTCTTTGCCTCAGGCCACCCCTTTGTGAAGCCTAAAGAAAACAGTTTTCAAATGGAAATGAATGGGCATCACCTGTGGCTCTTTGCTTAATTGCTTTGGAAAGGGATGTGTCTGAATCAGCCTCTTGGCCCTGTGTGAGGTTGTGGCTTAGATTCTCAGCACCTGGTGGATGTAAAGAGAGATCCCATGTGTGCATCCAAAACCAAAACGGCCAAAAAGCAGTCCTTGTGGATGAAGTCTGTCGCCTTCCTCTTTAAAGTTCTTGAACTCCATCAAGTGAGAATAGGGATCCTTTGGGTCAAATGGGTTCTTCAAAGACCTGCAGAGGTGCTTGTGATTTCTCATGACTGCAAATCACATAAAAATATATACCTGACACTCAGTTTTCCACAAATTGGAGAAGCATAGAAGTATTAACGTCTAGCATATTTGATCACTCCTGTTTCACATGAAGGGTGTCCAGACCACCCTGAATTTACGCCAATGAGGGGCAAGGGAGTTATTTTGGACACTCTCTTGGACTCCGCCACTCATGGAAACCTTCTGCCAGAGGTTGTGATTAGTGTCTATATGGAAGAAGATGAGGGTCATATGGGAGGATTTTGGTTTTAAATTTGGTCATTTGTGTCCAGTATGAAGACATGACCTGGACCACCTGGGCTTGAACTCTGGTGTGATTTCCCTTAGAGACTGAATTCAGAGAAGTATTGCCATGAATTTTGTTGGGATTTTAGGAGTCCACCCATGAGAATCACCCTTGGAAACTGAGATCTAGGCCCAGGTTGGCTTTCCACAGAGCCCTGGGTATCTCAGCCAGGATATCACATGATTTAATTCTGAAAGACTTGGCAGCCATAGTTGAGAGTCACAACACCCATGGACGTCACATTGTAGACCTCAATGGGCCTGGCTTCATGTGACATTTTGGCCACTCTTTGGGAAGCCTTGCCTGTGAGAGTTCTACAGAGCATTCATTGAAATGAGCTTCCTCACCATTTAATGGTTCCTGAATGAATTGAAACCCACAGTGCCTGCAACGTCATCCTTTAAAAATGCCTAGATAAATACCATGAAATTTTTGAAATTCCCATGACCAGGTGGCACTGGAGAAACTTTGGATGTCCTGTTGCTGATCGTAAATATGCAAGACAGTGCCTTGATTGAGTGGGTTTCATGAAAATGGTGTAGAACAGAGATGCCAGTATGTTGGAACCTGCTGAGTAGTGGGCCTAGAGCAGTGGTAGGCAGATGTGTGATAAAAAATTTGTGGTGGGGCCATGTGGATCTGCCATTGGCTTCCAAATGGCTTGTGACTGACATGGTGCAGCCAGCAGACCCTTCCATGTAAAGGCTTCTTGTTATATGGAGATGTTTCCGGGCAATGTTCAGAATCAGGTTGCTATAGACATGTGGCCAAGCTATGTGGGATAGAAGCCTGGTTGGTGCATTCTCCTGCAGACCCTGACCAACCACACATGAAAGAATTGCCTCCAGAACTGTGTCCCAGTTGAACTTCTTTTATTTCATGAAGCAAATGCCAAAGTCCCAGTGCAGCAGCAAGAAACACCACGAAAAGTGGAGGATGACCAAATGGCTTCCCAGTCCACATGGGAATACCCTTAGCCCCCAGTGGCCACAGTTTACTTACAAAGAGAGAATTCAGCACTGCTGCCTCATGTTCATTGGAAAATAAGAAATCATGTCCTCCAGGTCACATAGATGCAGACACAGATTTGATGGTCTCACTAGAAAGAAGCTAAAGCTCCTGACAAAAACATATATTTCAAGTGCCCAAACTCAGAGGCAGTTTCTCAAGAAGTATTTAGGCCAGCAGAGCTCCATATATATGGAGTTTTTATCCTGTCCCATACTAGGAAAACTCCTCTACCACTTCCAAGGTTGTAAACTCCTGAGCATATTATTCACAGATTTTATTACTCTACTCCTCTAATTGTGTCTTACTTTGGGGGAAGGAAATGTCAAGGAATTGTTCTGGATGAGAGTGGGAAGATTTTGTTTAGCACATATTTGCATACACATTGGTTTCATTTTTCTATTTTACATTTGATATACTGAATCCCTGACACTAACACATACCCTACTAGATTCTGAATACTAATCCTAATATGATGGACAAAAATAACCGAAACAGAATAGAAATACAAGCAGTTCAGAGGAGGCACGTTGTATACTTGGACTTGCCTTTTGCATTATATAGGGTAGGAGTTATAAATCTAGTAAATTTTTTGTTGAAATAGTTTTCCATGTGCTTTTACAGTTAACAAATATGTGAATTCCTGTCTCCCTTTCTCTGTATTCTATTCAGCACATGTATTTTTATATGCACATTTAGAATCCTACCTGGTATCACACGTACATTCTTGTGAGTTACATAACTTGGCAGATACAAAGTGTGAGAAGAGATCACTCCTCCTAAACGCTGTTTGAACTGAAAATTCAAACTATGGGTGAGCTTCCTAGTTGAAAAAAGTTATACATAAATCCATATCCAGTAAAATGAATATTTTTGGATCTGTGGATGATATGTATTTCACGGTGTAATTTGATTGGCATATATATTGCTAATTTTTAAAATCTGTGTGTGGTTATATATATATATATATATATTTATATATATATATATATTTATATATATATATATATATAAATATATATATATATATTCTCTCCAGATATTTCAAAATATTTAATATATGTGTCTTATTATACACTCCCTAAATTCATTCATGAATATGTATGTGGATTTATAAAAAACTTTTCACAAGATTATTCTCAGAAATATTCATTCACCTGATATACGTATTTTTTTCCTAGTATTGAAAACTAACTTCAGTGAATGGTGCATATGAATCCTAATATTTCTACAGTAACTGATCCAGTTTCACATCAATGCAAGTAGATTCCTATGGGACATGATAAGTATTTTGAAGGTCATTTTTATTTCAACACTGGTACATTACTATTTCTTCAGTTTATGCACATTATAGGATATATATTTCATCCACAAGTTCACAAATTTATAGGCATATATTTCACTTTCAATCACTTTCTGCTTCAGAAAACACGTGTTCCGCCATGTTTCAAACTGGTCTTTTCATGAGACTTCTTTCAAAACACATTATTTTTGATTTCCATAATCACTTTTGAAGCAAAACTCACACACTCTTCATGATAAACCATAAGCCTAGGATTACAATTAGATGTATAACTAGTTGTTATGAATGATTCTATATCAATATATGATTTCTTGAGAGGCAAGATGGCCGCAAAGGGAGTGCAGTAACTCCGTGTACTGCGTCACTGTGAGGGAAAATGACGAGTTGGAACGGCTAAAAGCTATCTTGTTAGGAATTTCCAGCAAAATTGGGGTGCTCCAAAACCTAGTGGAAGGATTTTCATCGCACGAGGATCAGCTTCAGGGGCTCAAATGCGAGCGATCTGTCCGTCTGTATGGAGCGCTGCTTGTTCGGCAGATCACCCCATGGCTGGAGTCTGCGGCGCGCGCTGGGAAATGACAGGCTGGTGGCGCAGAGATACAGCAATGCTGATTCTGTGGGCTCCTGCCAGCTAGGCATTTGCTGAGCTCGGAGCTGAATTCTGGGTTGGAGACAGGGAAAGGAAACGGTCCAGGTTGGTTCTCCACACCGGTCAGACCACGGAGGAAGCCAGCGGCCACCATCTTGGAGAGCTGACGTCACCATCCTTGTTTTCGACTGATTGCAGCTCTTTCAGCTATAGAACAGGTAATTTCAGGCTGACAATTGTCTGCATCTCGCAGACAAATTGCTCAGACTTAGTGCTAAATAACCCGCGGAAACTGCTTCTTGGAGCCTGCTCCTATCAGAACACGCACCGAGCCCGGAGTGTCAGAGTTCCGGCTCCCGGAGCTGCTCTGGCCCAGGGCTATAGAACCCGCTGAAACTGCTTCTTGGAGCCTGCTCATGTCGGAGCATGCACCAAGTCCGGAGAGGCCGAATTCTGGCTCCCGGAACTGTTTTGGCCCGGTGATAAAGAACCCGCGGAAACTGTTTCTCGGTCCGGGTCCTGCTGAATACTGTGGAGGCCAGAGGGGCCGAACAGAGCCGCCGCCCGGGCCCGTAACAGGTCCAGCGACCTGCCGGCATGGTAGTCAAGAAAACCCGGAGGCAGCACTGGCACAGGAGCCGGCAGTAGCTGAGCGGCGCGGGTCTCCCAGCTACCGCTCCCACCAGTGCTGACAACTGAGGTCTCTTGCACCGACTCGCCTCGGCGTGGGACTCACGGCTACCGCTCCCACCAGTGCTGACAACTGAGGTCTCTTGCACCAGATACGGGGGCGTGGCTACCAGAAGGTAAGCAAATTGGCTGGGGTTTCTCAGCCCCAAGCTCTACAAACTTAGGGCCTGAGGGAGGCCAACAAGAAGAGTGTGCCCAGGCACTAATGAAACAGCTGCTCCACGTGTGTGCAAGGTAGGCGGAACTGTGAACACCGACAAAACAGGCCCAGTGAACCGCCAGACACATCCCTCCGGTTGGGGGAGGGGCAGAGCCACCGGGCGCCTGCAAGGTAGGCGGACCCGCGACCCACCAGCAGAAAATGCACAGCAATCCACAAAGCGGCATAGCCACCCCCCGAGCCTACAAGGTAGGCAGACCTGTGACCTACCGGCAGGTCATGCCCAAAAACCTGTGGAGGGGCACAGCTGCCCCACGTGCCTGCTAGGTAGGCTGAACCGTGACCACCAACAGAACAGGCCCAGCGGCCGGCCAGACACATCGCGCCGCCCAGGTTGGGGGAGGGGCAGAGCCGCCGGGCGCCTGCAAGTTAGGCATACCTGCGAATCACCAGCAGATCAGGCCCAGCAACCGCGGAGCGGCAGAGCCACCCCCGGGCCTGCAAGGTAGGCACACTTGCCACCCACCGGCAGGTCAGGCCCAACAAACTGCGGAGGGGCACAGCTGCCCCACGAGCCTGCTAGGTAGGTAGAACCCTGACCACCGACAGAACAGGCCCAGAGGCCGGCCAGATACATCGCCCCGCCCCGGTTGGGGGAGGGGCAGAGCAGCCGGGCGCCTGCAAGGTAGGCAGACCTGCGACTCACCAGCAGATCAGGCCCAGCAACTGTGGAGCGGCAGAGCCACCCCCGGGCCTGCAAGATAGGCGCACTTGCCACCCACCGGCAGGTCAGGCCCAAGAAACTGCGGAGGGGCACAGCTGCCCCACGAGCCTGCTAGGTAGGCAGAACGCTGACCACCAACAGAACAGGCTCAGAGGCCGGCCAGACACATTGCCCCACCCCGGTTGGGGGAGGGGCAGAGCCGCCGGGCGCCTGCAAGTTAGGCAGACCTGCATCTCACCAGCATATCAGGCCCAGCAACCCGCGGAGCGGCAGAGCCACCCCCGGGCCTGCAAGGTAGGCGCACTTGCCACCCACCGACAGGTCAGGCCCAGCAACTCTCAGAGAGACCCAGCTGCTCCACGCGCGTGCAGGGTAGGCGGAACCGTGACCACCGACAAAAGAGGCCCAGTGGACCGCCAGACACATAGCTCCGGTTGGGGGAGGGGCAGAGGCGCCGGGTGCCTGCAAGGTAGGCGGACCCGCGACCCACCAGCAGAACAGGCACAGCAATCCACAGAGCGGCAGAGCCACCCCCCGAGCCTACAAGGTAGGCAGACCTGCGACCCACCGACAGGTCAGGCCCAAAAAACTGCGGAGGGACACAGCTGCCCCACGTGCCTGCTAGGTAGGCTGAACCATGACCACCAACGGAACAGGCCCAGCGGCCGGCCAGACACATCGCCCCGCCCCGGTTGGGGGAGGGGCAGAGCCGCCGGGCGCCTGCAAGTTAGGCAGACCTGCAACTCACCAGCAGATCAGGCCCAGTGACCCGCGGAGCGGCAGAGCCACCCCTGCGCCTGCAAGGTAGGAAGACTTGCCATCCACCGGCAGGTCAGGCTCAGCAACTCTCAGAGGGACACAGCTGCTCCACGCACGTGCAATGTAGGCGGAACCGTGACCACCGACAAAACAGGCCCAGTGGCCCGCCAGATACATCACCCCGGTTGGGGGAGGGGCAGAGCCGCCACCAGCGCCTTTTAGTTAGACATACCTGCAACCGACAGACAGAACAGGCCTAGTAGCCAGCGGAGGGGCAAAACCGCTGCTCACTCCTGCAAGGTAGGCGGACCTGTGACCACCGAAAGAACAGGCCCATCGAAAGTAGAGGCACAGCGGCCTCCCGGCGTGGTAGGCACATTGCCTCAATTGAAGGAGGGGCAGAACCACCGCCAAAGCCTGCAAGGGAGACGATGCAGCTATACAAAAGCAATATAAATATATAGGGGGAAAAATCAATAACACAACAGTTTCACCAAGCAGAAAGAAACGCGATCAGTATGAAAAGACAAGGAAAAAAAGGACCACAAGCAATGCAGGTCAATTCAACTTTAGAAGAGGTAATATCTGCAGCAGATGGAATGTCAGATAAAGAATTCAGGATATACATGCTTCAGATGATCTGGAGTCTCAAGGAAGACATTAGACAGCAAAATCAGACAATGAAAGACCACTTCGACCACTTCGACAATGAATTACATAAACAAATCCAAGAAGCAAAAGATCAATTATTCAGGGAGATAGAGGTTATAAAAAACAAACAAACAGAAATCCTGGAAATTCAGGAAACAATAAACCAACATAAAAACTCAATTGAGAACACTACCAGCAGAGTAGAACACTTAGAAGATAGAACATCAGACAATGAAGACAAAGTATTTCAACTGGAGAAGAACATAGACAGCTCAGCAAAGCTGTTAAGAAACCATGAGCAGAACATTCAAGAAATATGGGATAACATAAAGAGACCAAACTTAAGAGTCATTGGGATACAGGAAGGTATTGAGGTCCAAACCAAAGGAATGAGCAATCTATTCAACGATATAATACGAGAAAACTTCCCAGACTTGAAGAATGAGACAGAATCCCAAATCCTAGAAGCCTACAGGACGCCGAATGTGCAAAATCATAAGAGATCCACACCTAGACACATTATAATGAAGATGCCCAACATACAGAATAAGGAGAGAATTTTAAAAGCTACAAGAGAAAGGAAGCAGATTACATTTAGGGGTAAACCAATCAGGATAACAGCTGATCTTTTAACACAGACTCTGAAAGCTAGAAGATCCTGGAATAACATATTTCATACACTAAAAGAAAATGGGTTACAACCAAGAATTGTGTATCCCGTGAAATTAAGCTTCAGGATGGAAGATGAAATTAAAACCTTTCATGATAAACAAAAGTTAAAAGAATTTGCAGCTAGAAAACCATCTCTTCAAAACATCCTCGGCAAAATATTACAGGAAGAGGAAATGGAAAATGTCAATGAAAACCAACAGCGGGAGGTAGTACAGTGAAGGGGGGGGAATAATCAAAGAGGAAAACAAACCATGTTTAGTAACATAAATAAACCAATATGGCTGGAAGAACACCCATATCTCAATAATAACCCTAAATGTTAATGGCTTAAACTCACCAATTAAGAGACACAGGCTAGTAGAATGGATCACAAAACAAGACCCAACAATATGCTGCCTTCAGGAGACGCATTTGATAGGAAAAGACATACTTAGACTGAAGGTGAAAGGTTGGGAAAAATCATATCACTCATATGGACTTCGGAAACAAGCAGGAGTGTCCATATTCATATCAAATAAAATAGATTTCAAGCCAAAGTTAATCAAAAGGGATGAAGATGGACACTACATACTTCTCAAGGGAACCATACACCAACAAGACATAACAATCATAAATATATATGCCCCAAACAATGGTGCAGCTATGTTCATCAAACAAACACTTCTCAAGTTCAAGAGTCTAATAGACCACCATACAATAATCATGGGAGACTTCAACACACCTCTCTCACCACTGGACAGATCTTCCAAACAAAAGTTGAATAAGGAAACTATAGAGCTCAATAACACAATTAATAACCTAGACTTAATTGACATATATAGAATATACCACCCAACATCAAGCAGTTACACTTTTTTCTCAGCAGCACATGGATCCTTCTCAAAAATAGATCATATATTATGTCACAGGGCAACTCTTAGACAATATAAAGGAGTAGAGATAATACTATGCATCTTAACTGATCATAATGGAATGAAATTGAAAATTAACGATAAAAGAAATAAGGAAAAATCATGCATCACTTGGAGAATGAACAATAGGTTACTGAATGATCAATGGGTTATAGAAGACATCAAGGAGGAAATTAAAAAATTCTTAAAGATAAATGAAAACACAGACACAACATATTGGAATCTATGGGACACATTGAAAGCAGTTCTAAGAGGAAAATTTATTGCTTGGAGTTCATTCCTTAAAAAAAGAAAAAACCAACAAATAAATGATCTAATACTTCAACTCAAAATCCTAGAAAAAGAAGAGAAAAACAACAGCAAAAGAAGTAGAAGACAAGAAATAATTAAAATCAGAGCTGAAATTAATGAAATCGAAATGAAAGAAACAAGAGAAAAAATTGACAAAACTAAAAGTTGGTTCTTTGAAAAAATAAAAAAAATCGACAGACCCTTAGCCACGCTAACGAAGAGAAGAAGAGAGAGAACTCATATTACCAGCATACGGGATGAAAAAGGCAATATCACAACAGACACTTCAGAAATACAGAAGATTATCAGAAATTATTTTGAATCCTTATACTCCAACAAAATAGAAGATAGTGAAGGCATCGATAAATTTCTTAAGTTATATGATTTGCCCAGATTGAGTCAGGAGGATATTGACAACCTTAACAGACCAATATCAATTGAGGAAATAGAAGATACCATCAAAAGACTACCAACTAAGAAAAGCCCAGGACCGGATGGGTATACAGCAGAGTTTTACAAAACCTTTAAAGAGGAACTAATACCAATACTTTTCAAGCTATTTCAGAAAATAGAAAAAGAGGGAGAACTTCCAAATTCATTCTATGAGGCCAACATCACCCTGATTCCTAAATCAGACAAAGACACTTCAAAGAAAGAAAACTACAGACCAATATCTCTAATGAACCTAGATGCAAAAATCCTCAATAAACTTCTGGCGAACCGGATACAAAAACATATCAAAAAAATTGTGCAACATGATCTGGTAGGATTTATCCCTGGGATGCAAGGTTGGTTCAATATACGGAAATCAATAAATGTTATTCACCACATCAATAGGCTTAAAAATAAGAACCATATGATCATCTCGATAGATGTGGAAAAAGCATTCGACAAAGTAGAGCATCCCTTTATATTCAAAACTCTAGAAAAACTAGGGATAACAGGAACATACCTCAATATTGTAAAAGCAATCTATGCTAAGCCTCAGGCTAGCATCATTCTGAATGGAGAAAAACTGAAGGCATTCCCTCTAAAATCTGGAACAAGACAGGGATGCCCTCTCTCACCACTTCTGTTCAACATAGTTCTCGAATCACTGGCCAGAGCAATTAGACAGACGAAAAAAAATAAAGGCATAAAAATAGAAAAGAAGAACTCAAATTATCACTATTTGCAGATGACATGATTCGATACCTAGCAGACCCAAAAGTGTCTACAAAGAAACTATTAGAGCTAATAAATGAATTCAGCAAAGTGGCAGGCTATAAAATCAACACGCATAAATCAAAGGCATTCCTGTATATCAGCGACAAATCCTCTGAAATGGAAATGAGGACAACCACCCCATTCACAATATCCTCAATAAAAGTAAAATACTTGGGAATCAATCTAACAAAAGAGGTGAAAGACTTATACAATGAAAACTACAGAACCCTAAAGAAAGAAATAGAAGAAGATCTTAGAAGATGGAAAAATATACCCTGTTCATGGATAGGTAGAAGTAACAACATCAAAATGGCGATAATACCAAAAGTTCTCTATAGGTTTAATCCAATGCCAATCAAAATCCCAACGGCATTTCTTGTAGAAATAAAGAAAGCAATCATGAAATTCATATGGAAAAATAAAAGACCCAGCATAGCAAAAACAATGCTAAGCAGGAAGTGTGAATCAGGCGGGATAGCTATACCAGACTTCAAACTATACTACAGAGCAATAGTAACAAAAACACCATGGTACTGGTAACAAAACCGGCGGGTGGACCAATGGTACAGAATAGAGGACACAGAAGCCAATCCACAAAACTACAACTATCTTATATTCGATAAAGGGGCTAAAAGCATGCAATGGAAGAAGGATAGCATCTTCAACAAATGGTGTTGGGAAAACTGGAAATCCATTTGCAACAAAATGAAACTGAATCCCTTTCTCTCGCCATGCACAAAATTAACTCAAAGTGGATTAAGGAACTTGATATCAAATCAGAGACATGGCATTTGATAGAAGAAAAAGTTGGCTATGATCTACATACTGTGGGGTCGGGCTCCAAATTCCTCAATAGGACACCCATAGCACAACAGTTAATAACTAGAATCAACAAATGGGACTTACTCAAACTAAAAAGTTTTTTCTCAGCAAAAGAAACAATAAGAGAGGTAAATAGGGAGCCTACGTCCTGGGAACAAATCTTTACTCCTCACACTTCAGACAGAGCCATAATATCCAGAATATACAAAGAACTAAAAAAATTAGACAATGAGATAACGAATAACCCAATCAACAAATGGGCCTAGGACCTGAACAGAAATTTCTCAGAGGAGGACATACAATCAATCAACAAGTATATGAAAAAATGCTCACCATCTCTAGCAGTCAGAGAAATGCAAATCAAAACCACCCTAAGATACCATCTCACTCCAGTAAGATTGGCAGCCATTAGGAAGTCAAACAGCATCAAGTGCTGGCGAGGATGTGGGGAAAAGGGTACTCTTGTACATTGCTGGTGGGACTGCAAATTGGTGCGGCCAATTTGGAAAGCAGTATGGAGACTTCTTGGAAAGCTCGGAATGGAACCACCATTTGATCCAGCTATTCCCCTACTCGGTCTATTCCCTAAAGACCTAAAAAGAGCACACTATAGGGACACTGCTACATCCATGTTCATAGCAGCACAATTCACAATAGCAAGACTGTGGAACCAACCTAGATGCCCTTCAATAGACGAATGGATAAAAAAAATGTGGCATTTATACACAATGGAGTATTACTCTGCATTAAGAAATGACAAAATCATAGAATTTGGAGGGAAATGGATGGCATTAGAGCAGATTATGCTAAGTGAAGCTAGCCAATCCCTTAAAAACAAATGCCAAATGTCTTCTTTGATATAAGGAGAGTAACTAAGAACAGAGTAGGGACGAAGAGCATGAGAAGAAGATTAACATTAAAGAGGGATGAGAGGTGGGAATGAAAGGGAGAGAGAAGGGAAATTGCATGTAAATGGAAGGAGACCCTTAGGGGTATACAAAATTACATACAAGAGGATGTGAGGGGAAAGGAGGAAAATATAAGGGGGAGAAATGAACTACAGTAGAGGGGGTAGAGAGAGAAGAGGGGAGGGGAGGGGGGAGGGGGGATAGTAGAGGATAGAAAAGGCAGCAGAATACAACAGACACCAGAATGGCAATATGTAAATCAATGGTTCTGCAACTGATGTGATTCTGCAATCAGTATATGGGGTAAAAATGGGAGCTCATATCCCACTTGAATCAAAGTGTGAAATATGATATATCAAGAACTATGTAATGTTTTGAACAACCTACAATAAAAATTAATTAAAAAAAATATATGATTTCTTATATATTTTCAGATATCAATTCAATACATTATTTAAAGGGGAACCAGTTATATTATTTATTAACTGTATGATCTATTCATGCATTATCTCTATATTCATAGACACAGGGTACACCTATTTTTACCCTCGATACTAATTTATACGTTTTCAAAATATTCCTCAAAAAATGGTGGAAGAAATACTCATTTCACCTGATCTATATATACATTTTATCACAGTAATATTCTGTACAAAAAAATCAAAGGTCACCCTTAAGTTTGTACCAAAGCCTAAATGGAAAGTGAGCATGGATTACTAAAACCTTCCATGTCCAGGTGGCCTAATGCTCTCAAATGTCAATCTTATTGGTGACTACATTTTTGTTTCTTCCTAAGATTATATATTCAACCTCAAGCCTGTTGAAAATGTCTAATCCTATCACTCACTTTATACTTTGCCTGATTTAGTAATGTCTCTATTTATATCTATTTTCCTACATATTTTCCCCTGTTCATCATTGTGACTGACTCTTCACTTGTGCTGACATTTACATTCACTGTCTACCTGAAACCCTATTGCTTAAGAACTTTTGGTCTAAATCCTATTCTCACTGTTCTTTGTAAACCTACTGACTATCTTCCTAATCCTACCGACTATCCCTTTTTGAGTGGATGTTCTCTTCGACATTCAATCATCCAAGGTACAAGCTCCTATGCCATTGTATATAGATTTATCTGAGGGTCTCCTTTCATTTCCAAGCAATTTCCCTTAAATAATTCAAAGCTAAGTGTACCAATTAAGGGCCCAATGCCCTTCTGGACTTCATATCTTCCATAGATTTCTGTTTTTATACTTATATTTCACCTATATATTCTTGTAAATATCATAGTTTCCCAATACCATTATTCGTCATGCAGAAGGATTCCTAACCCCAAATTGAACATGTTACTAACCCAAAACCATACATTGTTCTCTCAATCGAACTTTACAGAACAGCAGGGACAGGGTTGCTCTTAAAATACAGGAATGTAGGGCATGTTCCAGCTGTTGAGAACATCAAAGGTCCATGCAGAAATGATCCCTTGAGAAGATGTAGGCAGCTACGAAAGACCTGAGAGAGAAAAGTCATCTTCTATGGCAAACAACCTTGTCAGCATGAAGGGATGTGTATGAATCAGCCTCTCTCTTCTTAATGTAGAGAAGATGGACCAAAACAGTGCTAGGTGGAGAGCTGTTCCCGGGTGCCCATGGTTTATATACCATTCTAACTTGTGAAAGTGTCACAGGAAGTAGGGGCAGCCTCCATCTCATGGGACTCTTGAAAGCAACTGTTAGGACAAAGTGGTTGTCAAGGCAATGACCTCATTCAGTTCCTGAAGAAGTGATCTACCTCACTTCCTTGGTGATGGAACTCTCTTAACTTGGGATCCAGGAAGCCAGGCACCCGGAGCCAGTCCAGTCCCAGACCCAGTAGGCTCACTTGTTTTAATTTACCAAGGAGAGTGTCAGTCTTTCTTGGTACCTACAGATGTGAGGATGGCCAAATACCAGGAGAGCTCTGCATAGGGGCCTTTCCTGAGAAAGTAGGTAGAGGTTCACCGCAGGCTCCTGACAACTTCACAGAGTTGGCCAAGGAGACCAGATCTGAGATAGGACAGGCCATTTTGGGGGAACATAGTATGGCCCACCACTCAGAGAAAACTCCGGATAGTCACAGAGTTACATGGGGGAAGGAGGTGTCTTTGTGGGTGTGGGTGTGATTTTGTGGTTTTGTCTCATGATCTGAGAATAGGTAGGAAAGACGGTTTGTTTGATTTGGAGTGGTCTTCTTCTAGTAAGTCATTGGACAAGGCAAGTGTTTCTATGTCTGTGTATCCCACTGTGTCCGTGGTTGTAGACATTAGAAAATAGAATGCAACAATTGATATGTCCTGTATAGTAGAAAGATTCCCGGCATTCATCCTGCCCAATTTATGAATGGACTGCAGCTTGCCTTATCCATGGGCAACACCTGCTACCTTCCTAAGTTCCTGTTTCTTCCAGAATTCTCACCACTCTCCAGAATATTCTCATGGTTTTGTGTCCAAAATATGTACCACCTCCAAGCTCTGTGACATTGCATGTCCTGGATAGCTGAAGGGAATGGCGAGCATCTCAGAAAACACAGATATCAGTGTGACCAAGAAAGTCTCAGTTGAGAAACCATGCTTTCGGCCTTTTGCTTATCAATTGTTCTGTTTCCCTGAATGTCAGGAAGGTCTTTGCCTCAGGCCACCCCTTTGAGAAGCCTGAAGAAAACAGTTTTCAAATGAAAATGAATGGGCACCACCTGTGGCTCTTTGCTTACTTGCTTTGGAAAGGGATGTGTCTAAATCAGCCTCTTGGCCCTGTGTGAGGTTGTGGCTTAGATTCTCAGCACCTGATGGATATAAAGAGAGATCCCATGTGTGCATCCAAAACCAAAATGGCCAAAAGAGCAATTATTGTGAATGAAGTCTCTCGCATTCATTTGTAAGGTTCCTGACCACCATCAAGTGAGAATACGGATCCTTTGGGTCAAATGAGTTATGCACAGCCCTGCAGAGGCTAGCCCATAGGTTTTTGGGTTTTCTCATGGCTCCAAATCATATAAAGAATCTATACCTGACAGTCAGTAGGCCTCAAATTGGAGATGCAGAGCAGTATTAACAGCTAGCCTATCTGATCACTCCTGGTTCACCGGATGGGTGTCCAGGCCACCTTGACTTTAGGCAAATGAGGGGCAAGGGAGCTTATTTTTGACACTGTCTTGGGCTGCACCCCTCATGAAAAACTCCAGCCAGAGGTTATGATAAGTGTCTATATGGAAGAAGATGAGGGCCATGTGGGAGTGTTTGGTTTTAATTGTGGTCATTTGTTTGGCGGTTGGAAGAGATAACTGGATCCACCTGGGCTTGAACTCTGGCATGATTCCTCTTAGAGACTGAGTTCTGGAATTTACCTCAAAGAAGTATTGCCATGAAATGTGTTGGGATTTTAGGAGGCCACGCATGAGAAGCCTCCCTTGAAAACTGAGATCGAGTGCCAGGGTGTCTTTCCACAGTGCAGTGAGAATCTCAGCCAGGATATCACATGATTTTATTCTGAAAGACTTGGCAGCCATAGTTGAGAATCTAAACACATATGGAACTCATATTGTAGACCTCAATGATCCTGGCTTCATGTGACCTTTTGGCCACTCTTTGGGAAGCCTTGCCTGTGAGATTTCTCCAGAGTTTTAATTTAAATGAGCTTCCTCACCACATAATGGTTCCTGCATTAATTGAAACGTACAGTGACTCCAACTTCATCCTTCAAAAATGGCTAAATAAATACCATCAAATTTCTGAAATTCCCATGACCAGGTGGCACTGGAGAACCTTTGGATATCCTGTTGCTGATCATGAGTGAAATAATTCCCCACGCAATGACACTTCACCGGGAGAATTCCAATTTTATTGCTCAAAGCTGTGTGCTTATATAGAACTAAGGGGGAGATGGTAGGGCTTAGATAAATGGCAGCAACCCGTTTATTGGCAAGTTCTTTCAGATATCAGCTCCAGAGCCCAGGAATTAGTTCTCATTGGGGCTAAGGTTCCCCACAAGTGAGATTTGAAATTGGCGCTGACGTGAGAGTTCACAAGGGTGGGAACTTTTTGCGCCACTGCAGAAATGAAGAAGGTAGGAAGAAGAAGTCCTTAGGCGCCATGTTGAGGTTTTTCTCTGGGGTATGGCTGCCATTTATTCTTTTCCCAACATTCCACCCTTTTTGTTTTCTTAGGAAGTGGGGCGTCATTTGTCAGATCCGGCTGCTTCCTGCTGTGTGGGGGTGGTGTGGGGCCTAGAAAGAGAAGTGGAGGAATGCTCATGGAGCAGGTTTGGGATTATCATGGCAGCCAGAAATAAAACCCAGTGGCTATAGACAGCTACTTTCGTAGGGGTGAAGTCAATGAATGTTCCCTGAAGCCAAAGTTGTCGATGGCATGGAACAAGTCCTGGATGGAAGAGATTGTTGGTATCAGCCACTGGTCCTGTAACAGAGACTCTAGGAAATACTGGAAGCGTTGCCTGGACATGGCGTCACCAGCACCTGAAGAAGATCAGAGCAAATAAAAACAGAATGAAGATAAAAATTAAAGGAAATGTCATTTTTTGGCAGAAGTTCCATGTTGGGGGACTGACATAGAAGAGGCCAAGGGCCATGAGAAATCTTAGAAGGTGGTAAAGACTCATGAATCCAGGATGGCAGATTAAGAGGTTCTCAGAGCTCGTTGTCTCCCGCTGTCTGATACCCATTGCATTCCATCATGCCTGGTAGTGAGCTTCATCACTGAGTTACTGTTCTCTTGAAGATATTGGGGGTTCATCGGTCATCAGAGGCTGGTAGTGCCTAAGCAAAAGCTGGTTGAAAGTTTGATTAGGAATTTTTTGTAGTTGGGTTTGAAGGCACTTCATTTTGCAGGGCAAGAGAGCACAAAAAGGAGCATCCCAATAAGGGGCCCCAAGATATGTAGTAAGTACATGGCAAGATAGGATTGGAAGAACCCTATGATGGGATTGGAGGAGGTATGTTTGAGAAATTCGGTCGATAATTCCTGCAATTTAACAACATTTTTTTTATTAGCCCAGATTCATTAACATAATAGCAAAATTCCTCTCTGAGGAATAGGCATGTAACCCCTTTTTCTGCAGTGAGAAGATCAATTGCCCTTTGGTTCTGTAAAGCCACTTGTGCCAATGATGTAACCTGCCGCTGCAAGGAACCCAGAGACTCAGCCATGGTATTGAGTGTTTCCTGCAGTTTTTGTTGAAGGTCATTGGATGCCCATAGAGCATGACCTATAGCTCCACCAGAGAGTCCGAGACTCGTCACTGAGGTTGTTAAAATGAGGCCTACCAGAACCGGCAGAAAGACTACCTTACGGGTGCGGGAAGGTAGGGCCAACTGTCGGAATTCGGTGGGAGTATACAAAGATAGCTGAGGAACTACAGTAACCAAGAAACAGGTGCCAGAGACATTGATCGTTGAGGTACTTAAAGACCCATTACACCAGAGGAAATGTTCAGGTTGCCTAAACACAGGGCTCTATGGGGTGTTGTAGCTCAAGGAACAAACGGGTAAAGGATTCATTATTGGCAGGTGGAAACAGATGAAAGGAAATAAAGTATTGGTGGAATAACTTTCCCACAGTGGGTTACGTGTCACATGTAGGGTTTGTCCTTTTTAGAGAAATTGTAGGGTTTTGCTGGAATATTTTCTGCCGCTAATGGGACTGCTGCTAGAAGTGGACGACTAAGTGAAGCACAGAGAAAGCACTGAGAAGTAGGCAAAGAAAGACGGGTGGAGTTTAATAATCAAAACGTTTGGTGTAGCAAATTGAGCCATGTGGGAGAGGGACCTGAGGGGGTTGAAGGCTCTGAATCCTCTTTGGATGAGCTATGGATACGATCTCGAAGTTTTGATTCTGAGTCCTTAATGTGTTCGACTACCTGGATGGTTGCCTTAGGTGGCGTAATCAGGGTGCGGCCAATAGTCATCCACCCTGTGGGTCTGACTGAGGTTGTCTGAGCATAGACAGAAAACTCAACATAGCCCCAACGTTTGGCCTTGGGGTCAGGTTTATCTAAAGTATACCATCCATTGTTATTGGATGAAGAGCCTTTATGCCACTTTATGTAACTAGAAGTCCACCCTTCAGGGTAACCGAGTGAGTGGTAAGAATAGCTACCACGTTCATCATGGAACCTGCATGACCAATAGGGGCACCCATTATATATCTCAGGCCACCAATGACAATAATCTTTTGTTTGATCAAAAAGGAAGCAAATGAAAGGCCAGTTCCAGCTACCAGGGACGAAGGTCCTTGAAGGTGACAATTTTAGGGAAATAGAGGTGCAGTTGTGGATGAAGCAAGTAGTTGCATCCACTCCGCAGACCGTCTGCATGCCATGCTCTGAGTATCGTTTCCGAAGAGTGAATAAATGCATGGTAGGTGAGGAGGGTAAAGACCAGTCCTGACAGAGCACAGAAAATAAGCAGAGCACAAAAAACAAGCAGTTAGAGAAGACTAGGGTGTTGGGAGAGCTCATTGTGCCTTCTTTAAGAGGAATTGGGCTGCAAGGAAAACCGTGTGAGCCGCAACTTAAATGGGTGAGATGGGTGTGGAGAGCAGGAGTAAAGGGGAGGTTCAGGAGGTGATTCTTGGAGTTCCTCTGGGGTGGCCCTGTCGTCAGCATGTGGGGCCTCCTGGTGATGTGGCATCAACCTAGACATGTGATTCCAGGGAGTGAGACGGTTGTCTGGTAAGGAGAGTTTGGCGGCGGTGGGGGTACAGAGAATGACAGGATAGGGGCCTTCCCATTTTGGGGCAAGAGTCCCTTTCTCCTCTGGGGTATTATAATTGACTAGACTAACAGGTGTTAAGGGAGGAGTGTTTGGAGAGGAGACTGGGTCCGGAAGAAGCCAGTCCTGATATTTCCAGAGTTCCGAGCGGAGATGAAGCAAGAGAGGCAAAGACAAATCTCGGGTGAGAGGTCCTTGTGAAATGACCAACGCAGGGGTTATAAGATGTCTTTCATACATTATCTCAAAAGGAGACAGTAAAGATGGTTTCTTAGGGAGAGCTCTGATTCGAAGCAAAGCCAAGGGAAGGAGTTTGACCCAGTCTATGTTTAATTCCATTGTCAATTTGGTAAGGACTTCCTTTAGAGTATGATTTACCCTTTCCACATTCCCTGAAGAATGGGGGAAATATGGACAGTTGAAATGCCACTTGAAGGAGAGGGCTTGAGAGACCTTTTGTGTGATCCTAGAAGTAAACTCAGGGCCATTGTCATATTGTAGGGAAGTGGGCATACCAAACCTGGGGATGATGTCTGTTAGTAAGATTGAAGCTAAAGTGGAAGCCTTTTTATTGGAAGTGGGAAATGCCTCAACCAATCCAGAGAAAGTGTCCACAAAGACAAGGAGGTATTAAGTGTGCCATACTGTGGGCATGTTGGTGAAGTCTACCTGCCAGTCAGCAGAGGGAATGTGTCCCCGGGCTTGTTGGGAAGGGAAACGTTTGGGCCTTAAAGGAGTATGAGGGTTGGTCCGCTGACAGATCTGACAATTAGAGGCTATATTCTGTAGCATGGCTTGTCAGAGGGAGTGAGGAAGAAGAAACTCTGTAAAAAGAGGGTCAAAGACTGAGAATTGGAAAGGAATAGAGTATGAAGGAACTTGAAAAGATGCTTGTTCTTACTGAAAGAAGTAGGGGCTTCAGATGAGCTTTCTAAAGTGGCCATTATATGTCCACCATGGGGGCCATGATTGGAAGTGGTAGCAGCCATTCGTGCCACCTGGTCAGCTTTGGCATTGCCCTCAGTGATAAGAGAGCCGTCCTTCTGATGGGACCTACAATGGACATCTCCCAACTGGGTGGGTAAGTGGGAGGCCTCTATCAGATTGGTTATAAGAGCTGAATTAGTGATCGCATTACCTTTGGTGGTAAGTAGGCCTCGCTTCTTTCAAATTGCAGCATGGGATAATAAGATATGGAAGACATATTTTGAATCATTTTAGAGGGTGAGGGATTTGCCTTGTGCTAGAAGGCAGGCACGAGTGGATGCTATAAAATCAGCCTGCTGGTCTTTAGTTCCTGAAGGCAAAACTTTGGCCTCTATAATCTCAGTGGCTGAAAATACAGCGTATCCAGAGTAATGAGTTCCATTCTGCCTAAAGGAACTGCTGTCAGTAAACCAGATAAGGTCAGGCTTGGTGAGTGGTCTCTCAAAAATGGAAGAATGACAGGGGAGGAAATCATCTAAGTTTTCCAAGCAATTTTGAGTTGGTGTGTGAGACATGGGAGTTATTGGGAGCAGTGAGGCAGGGTTCAGTGCAGAGCAGGGGAGGAAAATAATATTAGGGTTTTCCAGAAAGGAAGTGAGGAGCGACAGAACTCTGGATGTAGGGAGGGTTTGAAGACCCTTTTAAGGTAAAAGATCTTTCAAGTGATGTGGGGAGTAGATAGTTCAAGGGGCCCCAAAAGTCAGATTAGAGGCTTCTTTGTGTAAAATTTGTCCAGTAGCCAGAGCTCTTAAGCAAGGGGCCCACCCACGGATGGAAAATAAGAAACCATGTCCTCCAGGTCACATAGATGCAGACCCAGGTTGATGATTTCACTAGAAAGGAAGCTAAAGCACGTGACAACAACATATATTTCAAGTGCCCAACCTCACAGGCAGTATCTCAAGAAGTCTCTAGGACAACAGACCTCCATGTTTTTGAAGTGTTTACCCTGTCCCTTACTTTTGGAAACTCCTCTAACACTTCCAAGGTTGTGAACTTCTGATCGCATTCCATTCCAGATATGTATTCATGGATTTTCTAACTCTTCTCCTCTAATTGTGTCTTACATGGGGTGAAGGTGTTGTCAAGGTATTGTTCTGGATGAGAGTGGGAAGATTTTTGTGTAGCACATATTTACATACACATTGGATTCATTTTCCAATTTTCCATTCGAAATACTGAATCCCTGTCAGTAACCCATACCCTAATAGACTCTGACTACTAATCCTAATACGATGGAGACAAATAACCCAAACATAATATTAATACAAGCAGTTCAGAGGAGGCATGGTGTATAGTTGGTCTTGCCTTTTGCATGATATAGTGTAGGAGTTATAAATCTTGTCAATTGTTTGTTGAAATAGTACTCCATGTGTTTTTAAAGTTAACACATATGTGAATTTCTGTCTCCTTTTTTCTGTAGCCAATTCAGCACATGTATTTTTATATGCACATATAAAATCATACCTGGTATCACACGTACATTTTTGTGAGGTGGCTAACTTGGCAGAAACAAAGTATGAGAAGAGATCACCCCTCCTAAACGCTTTTGGAACTGAAAATTCAAACTATGAGTGAGATTTTTAGTTGAACAACATTATACATAAATCCATGTTCAGTAAAATTAATATTTTTGGATCGGTGGATGATATATATTTCACGATGAATTTTGATTGGCATATATATTGCTACTTTCTAATGTTTCTCTGTGAGATATATATATATATATATATTCTCTAGATTTTTCCAAATATAAAATATATGTGTCCTATTATACACTCCCTAAATAATTCACTCATGCTCATGTATGTGGTTTTATAATCAAATTTTCATACGATTATTTTCAGAAATATTCATCCACCTGAAATACATATTTGTTTTCTAGTACTGAAAACTCACTTCACTGAATGGTGCAAACAAATCCTTATATTTCTACTGTAACTGACCCAATTTAACATCAATGCAAGTAGATTCCAAAGGGGCATGATGTGTATTTTGACATTCATTTTTATTTAACACTGGTACATTACTATTTCTTCAGTTTTTGTACATCATAGTATATACATTTCATCCACAAGTTCACAAATTTAAAGACATTTGAAACACATTCAATCACTTCCTGCTTCAGTACACATGTATTCCTCCTTGCTTTTGACTGGTTATTTATTGAGACTTCTTTCCACACACATTATTTTCGATTTCCATAATCAATTTTGAAGCAAAACTCACACACACTTTATGATAAACCACAACCCTAATATTACCATTAGATGTATAACTGGTTGGAATGAATGTATGTATGTCAATATGACATTTCCTGTGTATTTTCAGATATCAATTTATTCCAATTTCTAAAGTTGGAATCTGTTATATTATATATTCACACATGGTACACCTATTTGTGCCCCCAATACTAATTTATATCTCTTCTAAATATTGCTCCCAGAAATGGTGCAAGAAAGACTCATGTCACCTGATCTACATATACATTTTATCACAGTAATATTCTGGCCACAAAATTCAAAGTCACACTTACAATTGTACCAAAGCCTAAATGGAATGTGAGTATGGATTATGAAAATCACCCATGTCCATGTTGCCTAATGCTCTCAAATGTCAATCCTATTGGTGACTACATATTTGTTTCTTCCTAAGATTATGTATTCAACCTCAAGCCTGTTGAAAATGTCTAATCCTATCAATCACTTCATCATTTGCCTGATTTCCTAATGTCTCTAATGATATCTGCTTTCCTACATATTTTCCCCAGTTCATCATTGTGACTGACTCTTCAAATGTGCTGACATTTACATTTTCTGTCTACCTGAAACCCTATTGCTAAGGAAGTTTTTGTCCAAATCCTATACTGACTCTTTTTTCTAATCCTATCAAGTATCTTCCTAATCCTACCAACTATCCTTTTTTGACTGGATGTTCTCTTCAACATTCAATTATCCAAGGTACAAGGTCCTATGCCATTATGTATAGATTTATCTGAGACACATGTGCACAACATAATTCAGAGTAAAGTATCCCAATCAAGGATCCAATGCCCTTTTGGGCTTCAAATCTTACCTAGATTTGTGTTTTCATACATATATTTCACCTCTATATATCCTTATAAATATTGCAGGTTCCCAATACCATTATTCATGCAGCAGAATGATTCCTAACCCAAATCAATCATGTTATTAATCCTAACCATACTTTGTTTCCTCAACCTAACTTTACAGAAAAGCAAGGACAAAGTTGTTCTTATATAGAAATGTAAGAGATCTTCCACCTGCTGAGAACCTCAAAGGTCCATGCAGAAGTGAACCCTGGGGAAGATATAGAAAGCTATGAAGGACCTGAGAGAGCGAAAGTCATCTTTCATGCCAAAAAAAAAAAAAACAGGTCAGGATGAAGGGGTGTGTCTGAAGCAGTCTCTCTCTTCTTAATGTAGAGAAGATGGACCAAACCAGGCTTGTGTGGAGAGCTATTTACGGGTGCCTATGTTTGATATACCATTCTTACTTGTGAAAGTGTCACAGGAAGTAGGGGCAGCCTCCATCTATTGGGACACTTGGAAGCAACTGTTAGGACAAAGATGTTGCCAAGGCAGTGACCTCATTCAGTTCCTGAAGGAAGTGACCTATATAACTTTCTTGGTGATGGAACTCTCTGAACTTGGGATCCAGGAAGCCAGGTACCCAGAGTCATTCCCAGTCCCAGTCCCAGTGGCCACACATGTTTGGATTTACCAAGGACAGAATCGGTCTTTCTGTGTAACTACTGATGTGAGGATAGCCAAATTCCAGGAGAGCTCTGAAGAGGGGCCTTTCCTGAGAAAGCAGGTAGTGTCTCACTACTGGCACCTGACAACTTCACAGTGTTGGCCAAGGAGACCAGATGTGACATAGGACAGCCCATTTCGGGGAAACGTAGTATGTCCCATCAGTCAGAGGACACTCCGGATAGTCACAGACCTACTTGGGGGAAGGAGTTGACTTTGTGGGTGTGCGTGTGAGTTTGTGGTTTTGTCTCATGATCTTAGAATATATAGGAAAGTCGGTTTGTTTGATTTGGAGTGGACTGTTTCTAGTAAGTCTTTTGACAATGCGAGTGTTTCTATGTCTGTTTATCCCACTGTGTCCGTGGTTGTAGACATTAGAAAAGAGAATGCATCAATGGATGTGTCCTGTCTAGTAGAAAACTTCACAGCATTCATCCTGACCAATTTATGAATGGACTGTGGCTTTCCTAATGGATGGGAAACAACTACTATCTTCCTAAGTTCCTGTATGTCTTCTTGAATTCTGGCCACTCTCCAGAATAGGTTCAGGGTTTTGTGTCCACGATATGTACCACCTCCAAGCTCTGTGACATGGCCATGTACTGGATAGCTGAAGGGAATGGGATCATCTCAGAAAACTCAGATATCATTCCAGAAACCCTGCAATGGGCCATTTGCTTATCTATTGTTCTGTTGCCCTGAATGTCAGAAAGGTCTTTGCCTCAGGCCACTCCTTTGTGAAGCCTGAAGGAAACGGTTTTCAAGGGGAATTAATGGGCATCATCTGTTGCTCTTTGCTTAATTGCTTTGGAAAGGAATGTGTCTGCATCAGACTCTTGGCCATGTGTGAGGCTGTTGCATAGATTCTCAGCACCTGATGGATCTAAAGAAAGTTCCCACGTGTGCTTCCAAAACCAAAATGGCCAAAAAAGCAGTCATTGTGGACGAAGTCTCTCGCCTTCCTCTGTAACGTTCCTAACCTCCATCAAGTGAAAATAGGGATCCTTTGTGTCAAATGAGTTCTCAAAACACTGCAGATGATAGCCCATATGTGCTTGGGTTTTCTCATGATTCCAATTCACATAAAGAGTCTATACCCGAGAGTCAGTAGGCCTCAAATTGGAGAAGCAGAGCAGTATTTATGGCAGGCTTATTTGATCACTCCTGGTTCTCAGGAAGGGTATCCAGGCAACCCTGACTTTAGGCAAATTATGGGCAAGGGAGTTTATTTTGTACACTGTCTTGGGCTGAGCCCCTCATGGAAACCTCCAGCCACAGGTTATGATGAGTGTCTATATGGAAGAAGATGAGGGCCTTGTGGGAGTGTTTTGGTTTTAATTGTGGTCATTTGTGTAGTGCTTGGAAGTGATGACAGGGTCTACCTGGGCTTGAACTCTGGTGTGATTCCCCTTAGAGTCTGAGTTCTGGAACTGATCTCAGAGAAATATTGCCATGAACTGTGTTCAGATTTTTGGAGGCCACACATTGGATTTCCCCTTGGAAACTGAGATCAAAAAAGAAGGGTGACTTTCCACAGAGCCTTGGAATCTCAGCTAAGATATCACATGATTTTATTCTGAAAGATGTGGCAGCCATAGTTGACAGTCAGAACACCCATGGACGTCACATTGAAGACCTCAATGGGCCTGGCTTCATGTGACCTTTTGACCACTCTATGTGATGACTTGCCTGTGAGATTTCTCCAGAGATTTCATTGAAATGAGTTTCCTCACCATTTAATGGTTCCTGAATGAACTGAAACCCACAATGCCTCCAACTTCATCCATGAAAAATGGCTAAATAAATACAATAAAATTTTTGAAATTCCCTTAACCAGGTGGCACTGGAGAACCTTTGGATGTCTTTTTCCTGATCATGAGTGTACAAGAGAATGCCATGATTGACGGGGTTTCATGAAAATGGTGTAGAACAAAGATGCCAGTAAGTTGGACCCTGCTGAGCAGTGGGCCTATTGCAGTGGTGGGCAGGTGTGTGATAATACATCTGTGGTGTGGCCAGGAGGATTTTCCATTGCCTTCAAAATGGCTTGTGACTGATATGGTGCAGCCAGCAGACCCTTCTTGTTACATGGAGAGGTTTCTGGGCAAAGTTCAGAGTCAGATTTCTATGGACAAATGGGCAAGCTTTGTGAGATAGAAGCCTGGTTGGTGCATTCTCTGTCACCACAAGTGACAGAACTCCCTCCAATACTGGGTCCCAGTTGAACTCGTTGTATTTCATGAAGCAAATACCAAACTCCCAGTGCAGCAGCAAGAAACACCACGAAAAGTGGAGGATGACCAAATGGCTTCACAGTTCACACGGGGAGACACTGAGCACCAAGTGGCCACAGTTTACCTATAAATACAAAATTCAGCACTGCTGCCTCATGTTCATTAGAATACAAAAAACCATGTCCTCCAGGTCATGTAGATGCAGACCCAGCTTTTATGGTGTCACTAGAAAGGAAGCTAAATCTCCTTACAACAACATATATTTCAAGTGCCCAACCTCAGAGGAAGTTTCTCAAGAAGTCTTTAGGCCGGCAGAGCTCCACGTCTTTGGAGTGTTTACCTGTTAGACCAGGACGCTAGAAAAGACCACTGACTCAAATTAAAATCAAATAAAATTAAGCTTATTATTTCCACCGGCCGTGCTGCCTCTCCCTCCCAAAATGGTGGGAACAAGACAGCATCCCCAGCTTTCCTACAGCCCAGTTTTATAGCCCAGAAAGTTACACAAAAGGGGGGTTACAGATAACAGAACTCTGATAAACATCACATTAAAGGTAGTTTACAATTTTTTTGCTGTCCCTACATCAGAATTCATGAGGACCATTAGAGCCTCAGAGAGGGTTGTTGTCTGGCCAGAGAAGGCAAATATTTATGATGTGTCACTAAAGTTTCAGAGAGGGCTGCTATCTGGTCAGAGAGCTGGGCATGCGTGAGTTCAAGACGTGGGCAGGCATTCCACGCAGGTTCAGAATTTGAAGTAATTTATGGTAAAGCCAAAATTATCTTTTCATGGCTTTGTGGCATGATGGCTCCCAATTTTAATAAAAGATCAGGTTGGGTCTACAATTTCCCCCTTTTCTCTGTGTCCCTTTCAAATCTTTGATAGATTATGGGAAGAACACTGAGGAAATTTTTATCCCTCAGATAAGAGTCTCCAAAATTTTGCAACTCACCCAAAACCGATCTCCCTGATTTTACCTGACTTAATTAATTATTTATATTGATAGTCTATTTATCTTTCTCTCCATTGTTGTAAAAAGAGTGGCATCACTAATTTTTTCTTCTTCTCTCCTGAGACAGGGTGACGTGAGTGGGCCGTCGTGAGGGACATGAGTTGACTATTAGAAGTCAGTTGAGAGACATGAGTTGCCCTTTAGAAGTCAGTTCGGTTTGAAGTCAGGTTGGGGAAGAACAGGTTGTAAAGTCATCTGTGAATGGATTCTTCTATAAGTGAAACAAAAACCATGAGTACTGAATAAATGTTGCAGCAGCTGGAACATGTCACTGTATAGAAATTCCCTCACCAGTCTTTAATATCCCCAATTATCAGGACTGTCAACTTAATATTTAACTTTAAGTGTTACAGTTGGCCCTCCCAATAAGACACAGTTTAATAATTTAATGTCATCTGATCTTGTAAAAATCCTTTTACTAGTATGACCTCTGCGTCTAATAGAGAAACCTTTAATTCTGTTACTCAGGGCTGGATAATCGTACTAGCAAACACCAAGCCTACCTGTGTAGGTTAGGAATATCTGTAGGTCTTAAACTGAAAACTTCTGCCTGTGGCAGCTCTTCTTGATAATCTCTTTTTATAAGTATTAGGCATTCCTGTGTGAGAATCCTTCTTTGTAGCCTCCAGTCTTACTTATTTTGGGAGGATAAGATAAAGTGCATACCTTAAAATTTTATTATTATTATTATTATTATTATTATTATTATTATTATTATTATTATTTAAAATGCCCAGGAGTGGCTGTATTTTGGTCTTAACTGTCTTTGCTAAGTGTTTAAGATGAAGCAGTCAAACTGACTTTTGTTTCTATCTATTGTTAACAGTCAGCTGAGCTTTTGTGGGAATCAATTCTGGGGAAACTTGAGAGGAGATTCTCAGTTCTGCTAGTGCCATTTGCGCTAGGTGGGTCCAGGTCTTGCTTGACCATTTGGCTTCCCTCAGAAGCATCAGGGATGTCTCCTTTCTCTGATGACTCTCCTCTTTGTAACAAATGCACTGATTGGCTTTCTGTTCTCCAGTGGTCTCATTAATCTCCCTGATCAGGAGGTTATGTGGCCCAGAGTTGCAAAGCTCTTTAGAGAAGTCCCCTGTTCCCTGGATTCAGACTGACTCAGAGGGCAAGAGCCAAATATTGGTTTTCTTGGCCCTTTTCATTTAACATTCATTTTAAATCCTAATCTTAAAAATCCAGCAAATAAATTTTAACAGCCTTACATTAAGAGTACTGGGCTTTAAGGTCTATAACTTTATAATTACCTTTTTATTAATTGGGATCTGTATTATTCTGTCTGTATTGTAGTTGATGACTTATTATCTTGAATAAACCCATGTTGTGTTCTTATAGCAACGCATTTGTAAAACACTAACAGGGAATCTTTAGATCACTTATAAGAAAATTTCAAACTAAAATTAACAAAAGTAAAAATACTTAGTTCGTGTAATATCTTCCCTGAATTTTTTGGCTGAGTTATACATTATATCCCCTGTTTGAGATCCTAGGAATATTGACAATAAAAAAAAAACTTTTTAACATAACTTTAAAGAAATATTATCTGACCTAATCGTTTCATAGTCATTCTCACATGTAGTAAGATGGGACACACAGCCTTATCTCAGGAAAGGCAGGGCTCTTTATAAATCTTAACTATTTTAGTTCTAAAGCTGATCTTTATTTTTAAATATCATTTGACAATGTTTAAATAAATTGTTTGAGGTCACATGAACATTAGCTAACACCATATGATATCACATTTAAAACATGAATTAAAGAAAGGCTGAAAGTTTTTAACCTTTACAAAGATTAGGCTCTAATTAACTTAAAAATACATTTAAATTGTTCCCCAATGTAAAAAGTAACATAAAAATTTACATATCTTATTGATAACAGGTAAATAAATCCACAATATATTTTTTACCACACAACTTCAGAGCACCAGCTTGATATAATACTCTTTAAACGTTTCTACCTTACAGACTTCCATACCTGTAAGATATGAAAACATTAATAGCATAACAATTACATTTATGTTTCTACATTAATCAAGTTTGGCTTTTAAAGAAATGGCAGTACAGTGCTCTAAAATAACAGTTTTTATTTAATCAGTTGTTTAATTTTTATGGTTGCTTGCTCTAGAAAACATAAATCTTAATAAACTCAATGTTATGGGTAAACTTATGTTTTAAGAAATTTTTGTCTCATTAACACATGACTGATTTTTACAATCTTATACAGAGTTTACTAAAAAAAATACAGATCTTAGTAAATCAATCAGATATCTAACAAAAGTACTCATGAATGAGTAATCCCATATCAAATTTACTTTACTTATTTATCAAAAAGTTAGAGAAATGTATTGAAAAGTGTAAACCATTTTTATGTAGAAGGAAAGGTACTAGAGCCAAGGCATATTAGACATTTTGTAGATGTTAATATTTTGTTAGATGTTTGAACACCTAGAAAACTTTGTAAGCTTAAATTTAAAGACATTTGTTTTTATCTCTTTATCCAATTTAAATTGAAACATTTAAATCACGTGAATTTAAGATCTTTGGATCCACTTTTTTAAAATTTGTTTTTACGAGCGCTATTTTTTTATGAGCGCTCCTTATATATGTTAATTTGTGTATCATATATATGATATACGGATATATGTATATATAGACATACAACACATAACAATTTGTGCACACATAATAATAGTAAAGGCCTTGTAGCTTTTCGTAGTTGAAATCTTTATTGCAATGTTTCAAAAAGTCCAGAGTTGGTCAAAGATAGAACTGATCAGAAAAACATTAACCTAGGTCTGTATGCTCAAAATCATGAGGTCAAAAAACATAAAGTATCTAAGAAAAAAAATAAGAGTCCTAGAAAAAATGACTTGCCAGTAATTAGTAAATAACATACAATTTACCTTTTTTTCCCTTAGACCTCAAATCACTCTCCTACAAAGCTTGCAGGCTTCTTTCATTTGCATTTCAACATAAGTCATGGCTGAGGTCTGGAAGGAGCAGCAAAAAAACTGCTATTCTGAACAGACATCTCAGGACTAAGGCATTTTAACCATAATTTTCAGGTTCAGATGTTGAAAATTATGATACAAGTTTAAGATACGATTCACAAAATTTTATATCTTTACATCTTGTTTTGTCAACAGACACCATACTATGATTTACTATTTATGTCCAAATTAATGCACTGGTACACACAGTGACATTTTCCCAGGCTACCCAATTCAAAATTGGTAAAAAAAAAAAAAAAAAAAAAGACCGTATGATTGGGAAGTTTCTTGCCAACTTGGAAGTAGAGTTCTTCAGTTATCCATCCTAAGTATTTAAGTTCTCTGGCATGAATTATCTGAAATCATAAACTAAACAATTACCTAAACCCGACTTTTTACTCCAAGATTGTGCAATGCTTCAAAAACCCATTCAGTTACCAGATTGTTAAAATAAAACATCATCATTTAGACACACATTCAGCTAAGATCATTCCCCAAAAACAATTTATAATATCAACACATTATTGCAGATGTCTTAAAGGGCCAGAAACTAAGACACAATACAGACAGAAAGGAGGTCCAGACTATGGCTGTCAGACAGAACCCTTTAAACCAGAGCAGATAAGAGAAAAATCTCCTACAGCAGTGGCACCATAGATGTCCCCACAAGGGGACCAGATGTTTTCACAGAAGGGCAACCTGAAATGTAAAATAAAGTGTCTCCATGGTGACTTTACTGCATTTAGTGTCACCTTTTTCTTTTTCTCTTTTTTTAACAAGACAGAGGTGGCATAATCCTTACAGTGCAGGGAAGGAAGGAGGTAATTCCCTGAATCAACAGGGCTTTGGCAGCTGCTGGGAGTCCCTCAGTTTCCCCTTTTACATACAGGATTAGCTCCTCTGATTCAGTTCCACATCAAGCATGCTCTATCTCCTAACATTTCAGTAGATAGCTCTCACAAAGTTCCGGGGCGGAGGGGGGGTACAAGATTTGTAACTTAAAGTTTGGTTCCTGACCTTGAAGCCAATTAATACAAATTTAATAATGAGGACTGGGTTTTGAGAAAAAGAAAAAAGGAGTTTTATTGCTTGGCTAACAAAGGAGAAACACAGGGGACTCTGCCAAAGTTGTGACTCTCTTTATCTGGAGGGACAAGGGGTTTTAAAGGAGTTTCACTTGTTAACCTGGGAGATACTCAGTTCTTAGGTCCCCAGCAGGCATAGCCCTCTGCAATGGGTGTGCTCCAGGCAGCCAGCTAGGGGCTTCTATCATCCTGCTTTACAATGGGGGATAAAGTTCATTGCAGTTCCTTAAAACACAGTCCAAAGGGGTGTCAGGCTTAATCTCTTTATTTCTGATTTTCATGTCCAATATACTTAAGTTTTTACCACCAATATCACACAACAAAACGAACAAAAACAAACAAACAAAAAACCAAAAAATAGAACACAGAACACAAAAAAACAGAAACCCAGCGCCTAAACACAGAAACAGGGCAAGAGTGCAACATCTTGCTAAAGCTCCAGGGTAGGAGCGCATGCGTGCCCGTCGGCACCTCTCTACAGTTCCAGAGGAATTCCCTACAGAACAGAACAGAGGACAGAAAGATTCTCGTTACTGTCCTGGACAGAAGTATATGTGAGCCTCCCCGTGCCACATCTCTGTCATCAGAAGAGATCTCCCTTAACCAGATATCAGATGTTATAAAGGAGCCACTTACCTATGGAGGCGTCCTCCATCAGGTGCTTGCTAATAGTTTTAGTGCAGAGGTTCACTGCAGTGTTCCCTGGACTAAAGGCTCTCTTCCAAATATAAAGAAGATGGACCAAATCAGGCCTGTGTGGAGAGCGGTTCCTTGGTGCCTATGGTTGATATACCATTCTAATTTGTGAAAGTGCTACAGAAAATAGGGTAAGCCTCCTTCTCATGGTACGCTTGAAAGCAACTGTTTGGACAAAGTGGTTGCCAAGGCAGTGACCTCATTCAGTTCCTGAAGGATGTGACCTCACTTCAATCCCTTGGTAATGGAACTCTCTGAACTTGGGATCCAGGAAGCCAGGCACACAGAGTCAGTCTCAGTCCCAGTCCCAGTGTCTCACTTGCTTCGATTTAGCAAGGACAGAGTCAGTCTTTCTTGGTACCTACTGATGTGAGGATGGCCAAATGCCAGGAGTTCTCTGAAGAGGGGCCTTTCCTGAAAAAGTAGGTAGTGGCTCACAGCTGGCTCCTGACCACTTCACAGAGTTGGACAAGGAGACCAGATCTGAGACAGGAAACGCCATATCGGGGGAACATAGTATGGCCCAGCAGTAAGAGGATACTCTGGAGAGTGAGAGACCTACTTGGGGAAGGAGGTGCCTTTGTGGGTGTGGATGTGTGTTTGTGGTTTTGTCTCATGTTCTGAGAATAGGCAGGAAAGTCGGTTTGTTTGGTTTGGAGTGAACTGTTTCTAGTAAGTTGTTTCACAAGGCGAGTGTTTCTATGTCTGTGTATCCCACTGTGTCCGTGCTTGTAGACATTAGAAAAGAGAATGCATCAATGGATGTTTCCTGTCAAGTAGAAAGCTTCCCAGCATTCATCCTGCCCAATTTATGAATGCATAGGGCTTGCCTTATCGATGGGCAACACCTGCTATTTTCCTAAGTTCCTGTTTTCTTCCTGAAATCTAGCCACTCTCCAGAATAGGTTCATGCATTTGCATCCACGATATGTACCACCTCCAAGCACTGTGACATGGACATGTACTGGGTAGCTGAAGAGAATGGCAAGCATCTCAGAAAAGTCAGATATCACTGTGACCCAGAAAGTCTCAGTAGAGAAACCCTGCGAAGGGCCTTTTGATTACCTATTGTTCTGTTGCCCTGAATGTCAGGAAGGTCTTTGCCTCAGGCCACGCTTTTGTGAAGCCTGAAGAAAACAGTTTTCAAACGCAAATGAATGGGCATCACCTGTGGTTCTTTGCTTAAATGCATTGTAAAGGGATGTGTCTGAATCAGCCTCTTGGCTCTGTGTGCGCCTGTGGCTTAGATTATCAGCACCTGATGGATCTAAAGAAAGATCCCATGTGTGGATCCAAAATCAAAATGGCCAAAAAATCAGTCATTGTTGATGAAGTCTCTCGCATTCCTCTGTAAGGTTCCTGACCTCAATCAAGTGAGAAAAGGGATCCATTGGGTCAATTGAGTTCTTCAAAGCCTTGCAGATGCTAGCCCATAGGTTCTTGGGTTTTCTTATGAATCCAATTCAAATAAAGAATCTAAACCCCACCGTCAGTAGGCCTCAAATTGAAGAACAGAGCTGTATTAATGGCAGGCATATTTGATCACTCCTGGTTCACAGGAAGGGTGTCCAGGCCACTCTGACTTTTGGCAAATGAGGGGAAAGGGAGATTATTTGGGACACTGTCTTGTGCTGCGCCTCTCGTGGAATCCTCCTGCCAGAAGTTATGATGAGTGTCTATTTGGAAGAAGATGAGTGCCATTTGGGAGTGTTTTGGTTTTAATTGTGGTCATTTGTGTGGTGGTTGGTAGAGATAATTGAGTCCATCTTGTCTTGAACTTTGGTGTGATTCCCCTTAGAGACTGTGTTTTGGAACTGACCTCTGAGAAGGTACAAGGTCCTGTGTCATTGTATATCCATATTTCTGGGACATCTCTACGGAACGTAATTCAAAGCTAAGTATACCAATCAAGGGCCAAATGAACTTCTGGGCTTCAAATCTAACCTAGATTTCTGTTTTCATACTTATATTGAAAGGTTAATAAAATAGGTACTTGTCACTTCCTGTTTTTCTGTATGCTTAATAAAACACTGTTGAAATCTTGAGAACTGTTTGCTCTTCTTGTTCCCAGAATGTGCTGCCCCCGACTGCCAAACTGCAGAATGTACTCCATCAACCATTTGCACGCAAACCGCCCACTCGCCCTTACCCATCAATAAACTTCCCTCCCTGCCCTCTCCAAAGAAAATATATAAGCACTTCTTAAGCTGTTCTCAGGGCTCTCTGCTCTGTTCAAGCGAGCTCTGAGCCCTTGCATGCCGGACTCCCAATAAACCCTTTGCTGTTGCATTAGACAGTCTCTTGGTGGTCTCTTTCATTGATGCTCACCCGACCTTTACTTCTGGTGGCCCCAGCGAGATCCGGCAGCTGCAGATGAAAGACCCCCAACGGGATGCTCTGGGGGTAAATAAGGCCCCTCTTTCTGGTTTCAGGATTCAGGTTAGGGTTTGACAAAATAGCTATTGGTAAAGAGCGTGAGCTCTCTCCCACGGTGGCTGACACACATGTCACAGAGCCACAGGCCATGTCCCTGGGGGATGGACTCGGGAAATCAAGGAACCATAGTCTCCTCGACTCAGTGATATTTTCTTTCAGATTCGGAATTGCCAGCCCATCAGGTTTTGCCGGCTACTCAGTCCTGGTCTCAGTATTGGACGTCCATTGCCTGTCTTTATTGTCTTGTCTTGTCTGTGTCATGTGTTGTTGCTTTCACTGTCTGTGTATATTTCATTATGGGACAGAGCACTTCAATGCCTCTGTCCCTGACCCTTAATCACTGGACCAAAGTCTGCTTAAGGGCTCACAATCTTTCTTTTTCATTAAAACACCAGACCTGGCAGATTCTGTGTCTCAGAATAACCCACCTTTGTAGTCGGATGGCCTCTAGAAGGATGTTTCTACTTCGCACTAATTTGAAAAGTCTGAGATATTGTCTTTCAGCCGGGGCCACATAGACATCCAGATCAATAGCCATATATCTTAACTTGTCAGGACCTCTGCAAATCTCCTCCTCCATGGGTGAAACCTTTCCTTGTCCCTGCACCCACTCCTACTCCTTCCCCTATGATTCTATCTCTCAAACTCTCTGTTCCTCAACCTCCACCCTCTGTTCTCCCTGAGTCTCAAGACTCTACTCGTCCTTATCCTCTGCCCTTGTCCCCCAACCCCCAAAACCCTGTAAGTAATTCCCCTGCTGCTGACTCAGCCTCTCCACCATTCGAGGAAGCCAGAATGGCCCAGCGCCCTCCAGATGACTGTCCCATGACACACACAGCGCCTCCTTCCCTGGAGGAAGCTGGCCCGGCTAAAAAAACTCAGAGAACTCGCCAACGTTTTCACACCTGCCTACTTGGAATGACTGCCAACAACTCCTAGGGACTCTCTTCATGACAGAGGAATGAGAGAAAAACCTCCTGGAAGCTAGAAAAAAATATCCTCGGACCTGATGGGCGACCAACACAACTTCCCAACATAATAAAAGCTGCCTTCCCCTTTAACCAACCCAACTGGGACCCCAACACCTTTGAAGATAGGGAGCATCTGTCCAATTATTGCAAGGCTCTAATTGCGGGTATCCAAGGGGCCGCTAGGTGACCAACTAATTTGGCCATGGTAAGAGAAATTATTTAAAGGCCTGATGAATCTTCCTCTATGTTTCTAGAGAGAATTATGGAGGCATATAAGAGATATACTCCTTTCGATCCTCAGGCAGCAGATCAAAAGGCATCTGTCATGATGGCCTTAATTGATGAAGCTGCCATGGATATTAAAAAAAAAAAGTTAAAAGAGAGATTTAGTCAGAGAAGCCGAAAAAGTATACTATAAGAGAGAAACAGGGAAAAAGAAAGGGAGCAGAGGGAGGATGAGAGAAGCAAAAGAAAGACTAAGGCATTGACTAAGATCCTGGTCACAACAAGAAAGAGGCCAGAAATTAAGACATAAGGTGACAGGAAGCGATACCTGGGCCCGTGCCACAGGCCACCCTGGCCTCAGATCAATGTGGCTACTGTAAAAAAAAAGGACACTGGGCCAAAGAGTGCCCTATAAAGAGACAGACATGCCAGCCAGCCATTCTGACTCTGGGGGATGACTAAGAAAGTTGGGGCTCAGATTCTTTCCCCTAGCTCAGGGTAAGATTTGAAGTGTAGGGGACCCCAGTAAACTTTGAAGTGAATACAGGAGCAGTATACTCAGCCCTTAAGGCCCCATTGGGCCGTCTATCAAATAAAAGGTCTGTAGTTCAAAGGGCTAACGGCAGTAAATATCGGGCTTAGATTTCTAAGAGGACCATGGACCTGGGGAAAGAAAAATCCATCACTCCTTCCTAGTAATCCCAGAATGCCCGCACCCATTGATGGGCAGAGATCTGCTCACCAAGCTCTGGGCCAAAATAACTTTTAACCCTGAAGGCCCCCAAATGAAATTTCTAAATCCTTCAGTAAAAACTCCTATAGTCACGGCTTTCACTATATTAGTAGAAGATGAACGTCCACTCTTCACACCCCCCAAGACTGATCAAACAGGCAAGCTACCCCAGAAATGGATAACAGATTACCGAGATGCATGGGCAAAAACTGCTGTGTTAGGCCTGGCCGTGAAACAACCTCCAATAACAGTGGATTTAAAAACCTCAGCCTCCCCAATCAATGTCAAATAATATCTTCTAAGCATAAAAAGCTAAAGATGGGATAAGGCCCTATATTCAGAAATATCTGGCCTTAGGGGTCCTAAGGCCCTGTCAATTGGCCTGGAACACTCCCCTGCTATTAGAAGAAAAAGCAAGGAACCAGGGACTATCACCCTGTTAAAGACCTAAGAGAGATCAACAACAGAGTGCAGGACATTTACCCCACGGTACCTAATCTGTTCAATCTGCTTTGCACTCTGAACCCTGAGCAGAAATGGTATACTGTTCTGGACTTAAAACAAGCTTTCTTTTGCTTGCCTCTGCATAAAGATAGTCAGTTGCTGTTTGCTTTTGGGTGGGTAGACCCAGAAACCGGAAAGTCTAGTCAACTAACTTGGACTAGACTCGCAGAGGGGTTCAAAAACTCCCCCACTCTCTTTGATGAAGCCCTTCACAGAGATCTCAACAATTTCAGAACTACACACCCCGAATTCACCCAGCTTCAATATGTGGATCACCTGCTACTGGCATCCAACACCAAGGAAAACTGAACTGGGACCCAAGCACTATTATCCGAGCTTGCTCAACTCGGGTATAGAGCTTCGGCCAAAATTGCCCAATTTGCCAGCAAGAAGTAATCTTCCTCGACTATTTCCTTAGGGGCGGTAAACGATGGCTCACTGAGCCCAGAAAACAAACCATTGAGCAGATACCAAGCCCATCTTACAGCAGACAACTAAGAGTTTCTTGGGATTGCTGGGTTTTGCAGGTTATGGATAAATGGGTTTGAGTCCTTAGCTGCTCCTTTATACCCGCTGTTAAAGGGAGATGCCCAATTCCAATGGACCCCTAAGTACCAGGAAGTTTTAGATAACATCTAAGGACACTGACATTGAACGCCTCAACTTTACTGAGCTCAGCCTGCAATTACAGAAAGCCCTACACTACGTTAAAAATGTACATCAACTCACTCACCTTGGTTCAAAGAAACTGCAGGCATTCCTGTAGGATTAAGAACAGAGTTTTCCACTAACTGACGCACAGCGAAAGGAAATAATTGAACTGGTAACAAAAGCCTGTCGGGTCAGTCAATTGTTTAATGCTTACCCTTCCAAGTTTCTTAGACGAAAGCACCTATGAGGAACCAGACCAGGACAATTCTGGGAAGTGGACATTACTGAAATTAAGCCAGCAAGGTATGGACTTAAATATCTCCTAGTCTTTGTGGATACATTCTCAGGATGGATTGAAGCCTTACACACACACACACACACACACACACACACACACACACACAGAAAAAAAAAAAAAACGGAGCAAATGGTTCTCAAGAAGATCCTGGAAGATATTTTTCCAAGATACGGTCTGTCTAAGATAATAGGGTCTAATAATGGACTTGTGTTCATGGCCCAGGTAAGTCAGGTGTGGATTAATTGTAAGTTACATTATGCTTATATACCCCAGAGCTCAGGAGAGGTAGAAAAAATAAATAGAACCATTAAACAGACCTTAACAAAATTAAGCTTAGAGACCGGCATAAAAGATTGGACTATGCTCCTGCCTTATGCACTGTTTCATGCGAGAAATACTCCCTCAGTTTCTTTGTGTAACCTCACCCCCTATGAAATTCTCTATGATGCCCATCATCCAGTAAGGGACCTAATCCCCAACTCTAAGGCCTAACAATCCCTTCCACACCCCTTGCTTGACAGACTTAAAGCCATTGAAAGAACTCAGTGATAACTGTGGAAACAGCTGGCCACTGCCTACCAACCTGGGGACGAGGGGATTCCACATCAATATCAAGTAAGAGACTTCGTCAACATAAGACAACATCAGGTGTTATCCCTAGAACCCCGCTGGAAAGGAACATACCAGGTGCTACTTATAACACCTACAGGCATAAAAGTAGACAGAATCACTTTTTGGATCCATGCCTCTCATCTCAAGCCTTCGCTGTGTCCAGACTCTGGTTGGAAACTGGAAAAAACTGGTAACCATTTCAAATTGCGTATTCGCTATGTGGACAAGACTATAGACTCTCCCCTTGGCCACCAGTACTCCTAACCCTCATCAGCCTGTTCAGCAGTGAAGGCTGATCTGAAATCCTACTAGACAAGAAGTATGGTCTATCTCGCATACAGCCCCCTTAGGGACCTGGTGGCTATCTCTCCACCCAGACATTTTTCAGCTTGGTATAGGTCTTTCCTATTGAGATAACCCCAATGAAGAGGATCCCACTAAAGTTCCATTAAATCCCTTCCATACCATAGATAATTGAAACAAACATTATGGATGCACGGAAACGCGAGCCAGATTCAGGTTGGTTAGCCTAGATTACTATATATGCCCGACGGACTATCAAAGCCACAAACAGCCATGGCTGTGTGGGGGGAAAGCCAACTTCTTGTGTAATTCATGGGGATGTGAGCATACCGGGGCTGCCTGGTGGAACCCAAACTCCTCATCAAATTCAGTACACAGCATTGGCCATATAACCAATTAGACAACCAAAAACTATGGCCCCCAGAGGGTTCTCTAGATCCTCAAATTCTGCGTGACATTTTTAACTTTGGCAAGTGCTCAAAAGGGGAAAATTCCCCTATGTGGAATCCTTTTCCCTCCTTCACTCACATCCTGTACTATGCTTCTCCAATAGTTCCTCACCCTCAGCCTTCTGCTCTAGACTCTCTGCTGTCACTCCCACCTCAGCAACCTGATTTCTTCCCTCCAATTACTACATCAAAAACCCAAACCTCCGCCAGTTCTCAGACCATTGCCCCCTTGCTGAGGTAGCAGGTACCGAGGTACCCCTCCACTCACTCACTCCTCTCTTTTTCTGACTGTGCCTGCACTAGGTCCCACCAAGTCCTCTAAGAAGCTAAACCAAAGCTCAAACCAGCTGAGAAGAGCCCTCAGACCCCTATCCAAGATGTAATAAAAATAGCCTTTAAAGTTGCTTTGTCATCACTGAAAACAGGTTACTAAGAATTTAAAGTCCCTCACAGGCTTTTTGGAATACTCACTCCCATCTTCACCTCTGCTCTACCTGTTCTACTGCTCAAGTTTTGTTCTAGGAAAATCCCAAACCCCTTTTCCATTATTCTTTTACATCTCATCTTCCTCATTCTCAGATCCACGGAGCTGCTCTCAGCCTCGCCTTCCCCGTCTTCCCCCTCTGTACCAGGTCCATAGATATGTCTTAAATAACCTTCTCCAGAAGTCTTCACCGAGGCTTACATTAGGTCTTTCAGCAAAAGAGTCCCTCTGAAAGAGTTCAATGTAGATGAACTTCCACTTTTCGTGTTGCCCTGTTCTACTTGGCCACTCGCTGAAAAAATCACCACCCCTAAGCTTGACACCGCCTTACTAGATTTTCACAAAATATGTGAACAAGGCCTCTGGCCTTGAGCTGGGGATTCACAGAGATGGCTAGATTTCTAAGATAAAAAAGTTACCAATTGGGCTTCATGGTGACAGCTGGCAGGGAGAAAAAAAGAGACAAAAAACTCTCCCTTTCCAAGGTGTCTTTGAAAAGTTAACTTGCCCAGAACAGAGGAACAAAAACAAAAACAAAAACTGATTTCTGTGAATTTCTACAGACTGTGAACTTCTGAGCCACTTCCCTTACATGTTGGGTACAAATTCTAAAACTACCGAAACTTGGGCTTCAGGGGATTAATTGATTACAACAGAAGCAATGCCCTCTAAATCCGGATGCAACCAAATAAGACTTTTTTCCTGTGTTTGGTGCTATCTTAAGTCCCTTTCCTTGTCCGTCCCTACAACAGTATAATTCTATACACTTTAACATTATTTATGTTTTCATAAAATGGTCAATATATGTGATTAATTATGTAATGATGCAGATGTTTTCCAGAGTTCTCTATCATGACTTAGGTTCATTTAAAGATCAACTAGGGGGGCATACAACCCGGTTCCACTGGGAACCTGTATCCCTCACTTTAGCCATCCTATTAGAAATAATAGTTGCTGAAGGGGTGGGCTAGTCCATGAGACACAACAAAGACACAATTAGAAGCAGAAATATGCCAAAGTTTAAAGACATTAAAAACCGACATCACAGCTTTACAGGAATTTTAACCTCTCTCTTTCTGAAGTTGTTTTACAAAGCAGGCGAGTGTTGGACCTCCTCTTTATGAGAGAAAGGTGCCTTTTTGCTTGCATTGAGGGAAGAATGTTGTTTTTATGCCGACAATACTGGAGTTGTAAAAGAATCTATGAGTAAATTAAGAAAACGACTTGAAGAGCGTCAAAGAGAGACAGAGGCCCCAAAAGGGAGCTTTGAGTCTTGGTTCACATAGTGACCTGATTAACTACGCTTTTATCTGCCATGGCCGGTCCATTAAAAATCCTCATATTATTGCTAACGTTAGGACCCTGTTTGCTCAACCGTGTAGTTTCCTTTCTAAACCAAATCGAACCTGTTATTAATCCTAACCATACACTGTTCTCTCAATCTAATTTTACAGAAGAGCAGGGACAGAATTGGTATTAAAATACAGAATTATAGAGGATCTTCCACCTGCTGAAAACCTCAAAGGTCCACGCAGAAATGATCCCTGGAGAAGATGTAGGCAAGTACGAAGGACCTGAGAGAGCAAAAGTCTTCCATGGCAAACAACCTGCTCAGGATGAAGGGATGTGTCTGAATCAGCCACTCTCTTCTTAATGTAGAGAAGGTGTACCAAAGCAGGCATGTGTTGAGAGCTGCTCCTGCATGCCTATGGTTGACATACCACTCTGACCTGTGAAAGTGTCACAGGAAGTAGGAGCAGCATCCTTCTCATGGTGACCTTGGAAGCAACTGTTAAGACAAAGTTGTTGCCAAGGCAGTGACCTCATTCAGTTCCAAAAGGAAGTGACCACACCTAACTTCCTTGGTGATGGAACTCTCTGAACTTGGAATCCAGGAAGCCAGGCACCCAGAGCCAGTCCCAGTCAAAGTCCCAGTGGTCAAACTTATTTTGATTTACCAAGGACAGACTCAGTCTTTCTTGGGACCTACTGATGTAAGGATGGCCAAATGCAAGGAAAGCTATGAAGAGGGGCCTTTCCTGAGAAAGCAGGCAGTGGCTCACCGCTGGCTCCTGACAACTTCACAGAGTTGGCCAAAAAGACCAGATCTGAGACAGAACAGGCTATTTCCAGGGAACATAGTAAGGCCCACCAGTCAGAGGACACTCCGGATAGTCACAGACCTACTTGGGGAAAGGAGCTGCCTTTGTTGTGTGGGTGTGGGTTTGTGGTTTTGTCTCATGTTCTGAGAATAGGTATGAAAGGCAGTTTGTTTTGTTTGGAGTGAACTGTTTCTTGTAAGTCGTTTGACAAGGCGAGAATTTCTATGTCTGTGTATCCCACTGTGTCCGTGGCTGTAGACATTAGAAAAGAGAATGCATCAATGAATATGTCCTGTCTAGTAGAAAGCTTCACAGCACTCATCCTGCCCTATTTATGAATGGACTGCAGCTTGCCTTATTGATGTGCAACACCTGCTATCTTCCTTAGTTCCTGTTTTATTCCTGAATTCTGGCCACTCTCCAGAATAGGTTCATGGTTTTCTGTTTAAGATATGTACAACCTCGAAGCTCTGTGACATGACCATGTACTGAAGGGAATGGTGAGCATCTCAGAAAACTCAGATATCAGTGTGACCAGGAAAGTCTCAGTGGAGAAACCCTGCTTGGGGCCTTTTGTTTACCTATTCTTCTGTTGCCCTGAATGTCAGGAAGGTCTTTTCCTCAGTCCACCACTTTTTGAAGCCTGAAGAAAACAGTTTTCAAATGGAAATGAATGGGCATTACCTGTGGCTCTTTGCTTAATTGCTTTGGAAAGGATGTGTCTGAATCAGCCTATTTACCCTGTGTGAGGCTGTGACTTAGA